>NC_065507.1:27143266-27263577 GCF_006386435.1 Epinephelus moara
GTGGAGACGGTGTCTGCCTCCCGGACCGTAACAGGAAGATGATTCCACAGGAGAGGAGCCTGATAGCTGAAGGCTCTGGCTCCTGATCTACTTTTGGAGACTTTAGGGACCACGAGTAACCCTGCATTCTCAGAGCGCAGTGTTCTGGTGGGATAATAAGACACTATGAGACCACTGCTACCCATACAGTGACAGGCTAAGTATTAGCATCACAAAGTTAACGTTATACAATGGATATAAGGGGTTTAATGATAGAGTCAAGCAGTTTCGGTGGTGATGTGAGATTAACAGCTTGGTGTTGGCTCATGGAGATGGTCCGTCAGCGCTGCATTGAACGGCATCTGCTGCTGATTTTTGGCACTCTCTGCCCCCAACTACCGACCTTCCCTAACATCACAAATAATTTCTAACGCCGGAATTCCACTGGATGCGTGTCCGTTGCGGAATGGCTGCGCTGGTTGTCCGCTGCGTGCTCCGCCATCCGTCAACACCCACCAGCTGCGTTTGTGGTGCGGAGCGGTGCAGCTCCACCGGACAGGGGTATTCACGAGGACCCACGAGATCTCGTGATTCACGCATAATTGCGCGATATAACAAGATGTATATATGATATATTATACAGGTCATATAAGATTTTATGGTTTTGCACCTCCATGATTAACATCTCCTCGTCCATGGTGTCAACAGGGTGAAATGACGTCTGAAAACCTCTGACCTGTCGACTTCAGGCCTGCCTCCACCCATTATGACGTTTTCAAGGTGTAGTGCTCGACTTCCTGCCCTGCACGATGTGCTCTGTGCTGAATTGCTGCGTTGTGCTCCGCCGTCCGGCAAAAATAGAAGTCCTGCGTATCTGTTGCGGAGGGCTCCGGAGAGCCATAGTTGTGACGGAGCTTTGGGAGCGCAGACGCAACCCACACGCATCTGGTGGAATTTGGGGGTAATTCTGTGGGAAACACTAAATGCTCGTACTAATAAGCTCTGAATACGAGACAGATTTCAGGCCAAAAAAATCTTAAAAACAGCCCGCAAAATCCTGGAGGGACTTTACGTGATGTCTAATGTGATAATCCCATCAAACATTATGAAAAGTGGATCCAGTGTAAACAACGGAATCATTCCCTATTACATTCAATGTTCAACCCAAGTGAACAGCTCTCTCCCTCTTTTTTGGCTTGTGATTAACAAGACACATCTGAGAAATGTGTGTTATAGCACTTGTGAATAGGCCTACACTGGGTAAAGAAAGCAGCATCCCCTGAAGAGTATGTCTGAACATAAAGGCCGTGGCCTCTCAGCACCAGTCCTGTGACCCCCCAGTTCAGCATGCTCAGGCCCTGCAGCCCAGTAAACACTCACAGAGCTCCAGCTTATCTCCAATCACAACAATAAACAAGGCATTGTTGAAAAGAGATAGAAGTATGAACAATGAGCCGAGGTGTTTTCTGTCTGGTCCGCCGCTTCTTGCCGACACTGTAGGATGACTGGCACTGTTTTCTCCTGAATGCAGATTTATGAGGACAGAATAAACAGGTAACGAAGGTCACAGAAAAATATTATCCCAAACAGCACCTGGTATACAGACATAAACACTTTCTACAGGCAGGACATTTCTACACACATCCAGCAATTTCTTTTCTACATATTGAAAAAAACAGTCCCATTTGATGTGGGGTCAACATGGGCCTTATCCATATAAAATAATCCGACATGAGAAAAACAGGACAACAGACATGCTTAGCGGTGGTATTTGAAACACGACAGCGTCAACACAAACGATTAGATCTCACCGCAGCTCTCCCTCTCTTTTCAAGCCCTCCTGGCAGGGACAACTGTGTGTGCGGCCTCAAAATGAATAATTAATGTAAATTGGAATTGTTAGCAAGAGTGGCAAAATCACAAGGGCTCAGACTAATTGGCAAATGTTTTTTTTTTTTCGCTTGCTACCTTGTTGCCAGTGGTGAGAAATTAAGAATAGTGGAACATAATGAGATGTGGTTTGGGCCAGGGTCGGGAGAAGTAAAACAAGCAAATGAACTGATTCATTTGAGACAAGATTAATTAGAATTTAACGCCACGCTAAAAGGAAACTATTGTCAGAGAAACCGAACAGGTGCCTCGACAAATTAAAAAATCGAACCACGATAATTGTACATTTTGTTTGGAACTTGAAGTGTTGTCCTCAGGTACAGGGAGAGAGAATTTTGATTACATGTTTACAACGTGAATTTGAAAGTAATTTTTTTTAAAAAAACTGGCAAGTCAATTCAAGAATTCCCTCATTCTTAAGCACAGCAGCACATGAAAATGAAGACATCATGGTGAGGTAGACTGTTGCTAGAGAATGTGTGAGTGAGCCAAGGTCATAAATAACAAGTAGCACAGCAATTCTCTATGCTAAAAGAATTCTCTATAGACTGATGTATAGCGTAACCCTATAGCAGTCATTCAAACGCGTCTCCAGAATGGAAAATTTTGTTCGGAGAGTGTTGTTGGATTCTTTTTCCTCCCTGTCATTTCCTTGGCTTCCTTGCTTGCTGCAGAATTTTTTCTCCTCTATTCATCCTGAATTATTAAAAAGTGTTGTGATTCCCAGTATGATTGTGAATCTGGGGCTGCAGCTCTCAACTGCGCAGTCACATTTGCTTGTTTTTCTCGCTCCTCACAGTGTTCTCTCTGTCTTTTCTCGTGCTTTCTCGCTTGGTTCACAAGCCGGAGCATGATGCTGCAGTCCTCACGCCCAAAATCTCACCTTGAAGGGGCAAGAGAGGGGATTTTAGATGATGAATACTCAAAAAGTCGTGTCTGCCCTCGTCTACAGAGTGAGCATTATTCGTCTGAATCTGTATTCAGGTCAGGGTGCTTTTCACAGGGGAGGGAAAAGGGAGGGAGGGATATTTTTCTTTCCCATCATGCACCAGCAGCAGGACCCAAATTGGCACAGAGGGTTGGGCAGTTTCTCCAGGGATAAGCATCCTGTCTCTTCCCTGACTCCCTCTAAGGGAAACCTGCCAGGGACATCCATTCACCACAACACACATGCCCGTTGTCTTCCCCAGCAAAACCAAAGACCCAAGAGACCGACACATTCGTCCCCCCGCAGCTGACCTGCCACCATGGCCAGCGACCCCACCTCTTCTGTTTTTCGCGCTCCTTCAGATTCCCATGGCTGCCAAGCTTGACGTGCCAATGACTCTCTGGCACTGCAGAAACCACAGAGGCTGCCCTGAGAAAAGGTTATGAAAACAGCTGCTGGCAGATGAAAAATTCATGCAGTGTTACCATATATTTGAGTATCCCCGCCTCATCCTCTCCCCCTAACTCTCTCTCTCTCTCTCTTTCCTTCTCTCTTTCTGGATGATGCACAGATGACACACCAGTCAGTACAGCACATGGGTCCGGGGCTCTTTTGTCTCTGATCTGTGGGAGAATATTAATGCAGTGTGTGCTGTCTGAGATGGATCAAACTATTCAGTAAAAAGAGGGATCTTTATCTGAGTCCACAAGCACTGGGTTGTGTAGGGATTTTAATGTGGCACTGGCTGGATGTACACTCTAATAGGCCAGTGCAGAAAACATGAGAGGGATCCTCGGAGAGCACGATAGAGGATGATATGGAGCAAGGGAGAGGAGAGAGACACGGATGGCTAAAGAAGCTCCTTCTATAGCTGGAGGACTACTGTGGTTGTTTCACTTGCCGATTTACTTCCAGTGCACATGTATCTCTTCACAGATCTTTAGTGCTGACCATCTTGCCTCTGAACTGATTTTTTTTCCAGCTTTACAGGCCCATGGCAGACTTGCAGTGTACTGCATGTTTACCATTTAATGAGCCCTACATCTTGTATCTGGGCAAAACTTTTAGTGAAAGCACATGTGCTCCAAAAGCTCTGCAATGCTTTGTGATACAACCATCAAGTATCATTGAGATAACACTTTTTATAGCATTAAGCTAATAAAGCATGTGAGCACTAGATTGCAAAGTTCTGTAACACAAGTCCACAAGTCTGAAATGTGTTACGATACTCTTCAGACTGATGCCTGAACTTCAGTCATACAGGGCTTTATTCATGAGACTTCGTCCTTGGAAATATGATTTTTCTTTGAAAGTACAGCATGACAACTTGATTCCTTTACTTGAACTTGAATAAATTTTATTTTGCCAATGTGCTTTGGAGAGCTGTCTCCTTCCTCAGGGCACACAAGGCACAAATGAAGGAGGCTCACAATGCTTGTGTATGCTGTGGCCAGGTAACCTCAGTCATGTCAGCAGTGTCACCTGTGTGTGTGGAAGGTAGGCAGGGCATAGAGGTAGATTTACCAGATGTATAAGCAGTGGCATGTGCTTGATCTAGGCAAATAATACATTTGAATCAACGGAAAATTTGATGGAAAAGATCCACGTTCGGTGTCAATATAAACAAAAGTAACCCCGCACATGTGCTCATAAAGCTACGTTCCTAATTATATAACAAGATCCGACCAGGCAATCTCATTGGTCAGCTCGACCTTTAGAACGTGATCAAATCAGCATGACAACACACCTTCCCCATCACTAAAAATATTCCTCAACCTTTTCAATGGCAAAGTTGTAACTGCCAGAGCTGAATTAAAAACCAGTAGGCTACAACACTGATATGAAATGGACAGTTTATTTTTATTTTAATTTAAATGAACTGTCTTTATTGAATTTCATTCATGGTGCTCTTAGATTGCTGCTAGACTGCCTTGTAAATACAGGTGCGTGCCTCCCTGGTGTGCAGCAATCTGGAGTGCAAACAGTTTTGTCATCTCAGTAAAGGGGTGTTTTTGAAAGGCTAAATGCCAACAAGTACGGATTGAGGCAGAATATTTCATTGGAGGAAACATGCTGTGAATTTGGAAATTACTACATTTATCTCTCTTTTTTTTTTTTAAAGAAAAGACTTTTGGACTGCACAATGCTCTGTAGTAAGGTTATATTAGCTCTGCTGGTGAGTTGATGATATGGTGATGTCTTTAAAATAGCCGATATGTGAAGTACGGGGACGTGCATGTAGTGTAGACACTAAATTTATCCATGGAAAAAAAAAGTTTTTTCCAGCGAAAATTTATCTCTATGAAGCCATAATGTCAGTTCAAGTTGACCGGCTGACTCAACAGGGACTAGTTCGTCTCAGTTACGAGGGTGGGCCTACATGCTGGAGTAGTTAAAGGGACATTGTGTTACATTTTCAGTTGTTTATTGGCAAAAATCAATGTCTGCATTTATAAATATGTCATCATTGGTGTACTATTACCTCCACCAATAATCTGACTTATTCTGGTAAAAGGAGAATTTCGGATTTGTTTGTACATTGTGCGGGTAAATCGTCTGAGGGATTCCACAACGTTTCGCCATTTTAAGAATACATCCGCCAGCAAGGGACATATAGCCCCGCCTTCGGCATTTTCATTGAGAGCCAGGCCAGCGCTGCATGATTGAGAAGCCAAAGGAGAGGAGCAAGAGACGCTTCGCTACTACCCTGGCAAATTTGAAACAAAGTCCCACTCTTTGAGCATAATGCAGGATCATGCATATGCAGCATCACGGGAGACGGAATCCTCATCCCCAAGAAAGTGCAAAGGGAATCAAAAAGGCAACGTGACTGGTGAATTAAAAAAAACAAGGGTCAACATTGGGGTAGCCTTTCCCAGGTGGAGAGAGCTGCTGAAGGAGAAAGGTAATGCAAACACAGGCCAGTATCAGATGGCATGGTTTCATCAATATTATCATAGCTTTTTGGTACACAGCGGCTACTCTTGATGCAATATGCGTTTGAAACAGTGAGGCGCTAGAGTGCGCTTTCTGTTTGAATGCAATATATGATTTCAACGTTTGATGGGAGAAATTCCTACACACTGTGGCTTTAAGTAGGTTTCATTACATAGGAGTCTGCTGACGTGACTGATAGTTTTCCAGCTGTTATTCAGACACCATGTATTTCCATGGCCACGGAGAGCACACAAGCAAAAAGCAATTCGCCCCACAATATGAATACATTTTGATAATATCTTTCATTTTTCAATCACAGTATTACACTTGAAGCTGTGCTTTACCATATTTATTGGCATGGAGAGACCAAAGCGCTCGGTGCAAGCACCCCGGTCCTGCTGCGTCACTGTCGTGCCAACGAGAACGGTAAAGCACACCCTCTGATGTGACATTGCTTAAGTATCCAAGATGCTTCAAGCCTAAGTACGGACTCAGAAAAATGTTGTGCGAGTTTGGATAATATATGCTTTGTGTTCCTTGAAGAAGGAGACAGTCCTTCTAAAATCACTGGCACAATGAAATTTACTGATGCAATCACATTGCCATCCTGAACCTTCTCAAGTTTCATTGAAACTAAATGGATAAAATGGATCTTAGGCAGCACACAAGCACAATAACTTGAAAGAGAAGCAGAGGCATGAATGACAGACACAAAGTATAGACCTTATTATATGAGCTGAGGTTTTAGCAGCAACAATGTATTCTCCATAGCTTCAGAGTGTTTTAGTATAGCTTGTGGTGCTGTACATGTGCCATGAATACACATTTTAAAGGACTGTACATTTATATTCACCACATTTGAAATAACATTTAAGTATTTAGCTTTTTCGAGTGTGTAGTAATGGTAGGCATTTTACAAAAAACACAAAGGGGATAAATTTAGTATTAAAGGCCACAGGGATTAAGAAAAGCAGTTTAATGAGGCAGAAGGTGGATGTAGTGGGACTGTACAGCCCAGAGCGACTCAGAGCAAAGTCCTTTATTCCGATCAATGTATGATAATGAGGAAGCCACAAAGGTTGTCTAGGAGAAAGAGTGGAAAATGAATGCAGGGTTACAGGTTGTTAAGGCAACTATAGTAAGAAATTGGCAACATAATGGTAACGCTTTTGAATGAGTTTTGAAGGTCCCTCGCAGTGCTGAATGTATCCAGCTGTGCTATTACTCATGATGCAGTAGTATGGGCTTGGCAATATGATAAAGGACAGCGATTTGAGCTGTGTCTTGTCATTAAACACTTCCACCTTGCTCTGGGGATAGCCTGTGGCTTCACGACTCGGTATGATAATCAACAGGCATCTCAGACACGGTCGTGCATTTATTGTAGTCTTTCAAAGCAATATAAGATAGCATCTATTCATGCTGGCTGCCAACAGCATGTTAATGATAGTACAAGCTGTCTGCGTGCACCTAATCACACCCCGACAGAGCAGAGAACACTGAACTAGATCATCAGAGGGCCAGCTAAATCAGAGCTCTGCAATGAAATCCAGAGGCCTCTCCTCCCCAGGGCATGCCTCTAGGGCTGGATGTGTCCACAGTGAGGCAGTCTGTGATCAGCCTCGGTACAGAGAAGAGTACTGTACCGAGTGCTAGTTGGAGTGGAGAGGTACTTTTAGATAGGTGTGGTATTAGGATGGTGTCGGGTACAAAGCTGATGTCAAAGGAGACTGACCCTCAGTGTTCAGAGCTACAAAGTTTCTACATCCGGCTTCTTTGCCAGATTATTTAAATGAGCAGTGTGTAGGATTTAGAGGGATACATTGTCAGAAATAAAATATAATGTAAAAAGTACATTGTAGTTAGTGTATAATCACCTGACAAGAAGGATTGTTGTGTTTTGTTTACCTTAGAATGAGCCGTTTATATCTACATAGGGAGTGGGCGCTCGTCTACAGAGATCGCCACATTGCACCACCATGTTTCTACAGAAGCCCAGAACGGACAGACCACACACTGGCTTGAGATAGGGTTATTTGCGTTTTCGTGTTGGCCACCACAGCTAGAAGCCCCTCTGCGTTGACAGCGTTGGAAAAACACTATTTTTTTCAACGTGACATTGCTTTGTTCAGCGTTTTTACTGTTTTAAATCACAGAGTCTGTTTTGGAGAGGAAGAGACCTCTGTGGATAATTTTGCTCCTGCTAAAACTTCCTGAACAATAAACACTAAAGGAATTCTAACTGGGAGAAGTTTCAGCTGGTTGCAATTTGCAATCCTCACCACTAGATGCCACTAAATCCCCTAAATCTTATACACTGTTTCTTCAAATACTGTTTGATCTTTCTTTTATCTTGGTTTGGTTATCATTTAAGCTCCTCTTTACCACATAGATCACCACTCTGGGCTATACTTGGCTCCCTCTTCTCCACTTATCTCCCTTCCTCCTTCCTCATTTGTTTCCCACGCCATCTCCATACTCTGCTTTGCAGACTGGAGGAAATACTTGTTTTGACAGCTAAGATGACTGACTAAATGTCATGTGTCTGGAAGAAAGGGATCTGCAGTGTAGTATTGGAATTCACTGCACTCACTTTCCTTCTCCTTCTTCCTCCCCTCTGCTGTTTGAGGGTGTGTGTGAGAGTGAAACAACCCGGGGTTGATCGTGCACAGTGTGATATGTTGGCTAGCTGAATGTGTCTGTGTCCTTAAATGTCTGCCTGTGTCTGTCTCTCAGACGGGGTGGATATATGCACAATCATGTATGTGTTTGAATTTGCACTTGTGTGTCTACATGACGCCCAACTACAAATGGCATCTTGTTGAGAAAGATAAATGAGGTCTCAATGCTTTGACTTCCGCCTGTGCCGTTACTTGTTTCCACTGTTTACTCACATGCAAATGTGAGCTTCCCTGCAAAATAATAAAATAACGCAATCAAAAAGCACTCCATTGTGAGTGTCATAAACCCGGGCTTAATATGAGGATAATAGCCGTTTAAAATTCACACTCTTTGATGTCTCATGAGAGACAAGTTTAATAGGAAAGGCCAACTGTGGAATACATTATTTCACTTATGCTGAATTTGCGACATATAAACATGTCCTTCCTGTTATTAAAATCACCGTCAGAGCTGTCAGTCATCAAGTATTCAGCAAGCAGTCGAGAAACATATCTGCTGACACTAATGTAGAAGTGATATGTGGCATGTATGTTGGAAATTGCCCCAGTCTTTTCAAATATTGAATAATGTGCTCTCATATTAATCATATACCTAAATATGGCGTGATTGAAGGCATCTCGAAGTCAAAAGAGCCTTGGGTTATTGCTTGTGATGTGTTTCTCTCAAAAGGCTGGAGGACATGTGAGAGAGCTGTACTATTAACTGGCATCTTAAAGACTTCCCTAATGTATACTTAATGGCATTCTGGTGGTCAGAGATGCAGGAAAAATTCATTCACTACAGCACTAATTGCAGCTCCAAGTTTTGTTACGATTCACCGACAATGTGCTGATACTATTTGGTTATATTTTATGGCTATTAATCCAAGACCGCATAATGATCTTGCATCCAGGGATGTTGCTGGAAATGAAAAACAAGTGGTCCTTGAAGAGTCTTTCCCCCCACCCCACTCAAATAACACACACACACACACACACACTCTATTTATATATATGTATATATTTGTGAAGATTCACATTCATTACCTGGAAAATGTTCATTCATCACCCAGAAGCTTACACATAAACTTAGTGTAGAACCGGAAGATCTACATATCAACCCCATAGGCCCAAGAAACTAGGTGGTACAATATATTGTCTGATATTGATACCCACCTCCACACAGCTGGCCAGTCGCTGTGTGATGTGGCCATGTTTGTGTGATTGTCTCTTATGGACATGGCCCCTGAATTCCACTGTCAGAAAGCAGTTGGGGGGGGGGGGGGGGGCTCATATGCTGTTTGACCATCCGGTTGAGGTATACTGACGCCTTTATATCTATTCAAATGGCCAGACTAAGTGGGGACAAATAGCCTGTCATCATCACTTCCTCCCTCCAGTCTCTCTCAAAGACTTCTGTGTCTTTTTGGTCTCTGTTGTTTTGCTGTGACTCACAAACAGGGAATGCCTGCAAAACATGGGGTTGTACAAAGCTGTACATTCAAAAAGGATGGCAGTGGTTATGTGATGACTGAAAAAAGAGTGTCACAGAGTTCACACTCTGCCTACTTTAACACCTCTGCACACCTGGCCACTCGCTGCATAAATTTTGAAGATTGTTAGTCTCTGCTGTCGGCATGGGCGGATTATGCGACAATGGGCCCTTGGGCACAGATATGCAGAAAGCCCCATAAACTCTCCCACATAACAGCAAGATACACAGACTTTATAGTTGTTTAGCCTCTTTTTGTTGTTTTTTTTGTGCCTCTTTGTAGTTGTTATGCATCTCACTGTGGTTTTGTGTCTCTTTGTTGTCATTTTGAGTCTCTTTATATTTGCTTTCCATCTTTTTGTAGTCATTTTGTGTCCGTTTGTGGTTGTTTTGCACCTTTTCATAGTCATTTTGTGTCTTTTTGTGTCTTTGCAGCCGTTTTGGATCTCTTTGCAGTTGATTTGTGTGTCTTTGTTGTCATTTTGAGTCTCTTCTGGGCTGGTACGTGTCCCTTTGAGTGACATTTTGCAGGGGAAGGCCAGGAGGCTCCTGGACAAGTGCCCGATAGGCCATTTATAATCCCTCCATGGCTGTCGGAAAAGGGGCTTCATTTAAAAGTATGATGAAGTGCTAGTATTATACTAAATTATAATAAAGTATGATATATATTTAATTATTATTCACCTGAACCTAAGCATCATTCTTACATTAGACCCTAAAATAAATGGTTAACCTTGTTGGATCAGTTTTTGATCCCAAATGGGAGATGAGTCTCCAAACACAATTTTATAAAGACTATTTCTAACCCACACTATGATAATAGGCACACATGTGAGCACAGTGAATTTAAGTGGGTCCCTTCAATGTCAGTGGGTAGGCATGAGTCCCCACAATGACACATAAACAAACGTGCACACACCCCATTACTTTAATTCTAATTGACAACTTCACACTGTGTGAAATTGAAAGAAATATTTTTAACTTGTTTTTTCCCAGTTAACACACACTTTTATTAACAAGTGTTGGGAAAAATTCCAGCAAGGTGACATCATATTATCAGTGTGCAAAAACACTTCTATTTTCAAATCTGGCAACGCCTTCTATTTTTGAAATGTGCCTCTTCACTAAACAGATAAAAAGAGAGGTGTTGCGAAACAAGATGATGGGGAGAGTTTCTCCAGAGAGGGAAACCAAGCATAACCATCATCTCCAGTGCAGCACTGGGTAGGATACTAAAAACATTCAGCTTTGTCAGATGAGCTGGGACTCTGTCTTAGCTGCACTGAACAGCTCACTTTCACAGGGAGCAAACTTTCTGCTCTTTTTATCACTTATTGGGGGTCAAAGTTGAATCTGCTTTTCTGTGTTGTTCTCTGACAAAAGTAGTTGATGGTAGCTTATCTGCCTGAACTCAGATGTTGACCAGGTAGGCGCAATTCAATGCTAAAAGAACTGGTGACATGTCAACCCAGCTGCTTTTTCAATGTCTGATATGGCTGCAAAATGAAGAAGGCAGAAAATATGTAGCCTGGTTCCAGACCATAGACCCCACCCACTCAACTGAGTAGGCTTCCATCTCTGGTCTGGCATACTGCAATTAATTTGTGATTTATCTCGTCCAAACGATGGAAGGACCAATGAACGCCGGGGGTCAGCGCCACGCTGATGTCAAGCTGTCCGCCGGTTGGTAACTGGTGAGGATAGCAACAATGGCGACCACTACAGATCCTACAGACCACATAAACGATGCTATCGAGGTATTTCGCCACTACTCGCGTTAATGGAGGACCAAATTAAGGAAGCTGCTAAACTGGATTTAACGGCGATGCAGCTGGGCCTGCTCGACGACGGAGACATTTTAAACGGGCAATGCTCGCTTGTTTTCGGCACCCCCGAGGCATGGATACTAATGACGTCAGATTCTGGGTGAGTCGTTGATCTCTACTGATTGGTTAGAGAAAAATCAAATTCCCTCCCCCTTGTAAATCGCCTTCAATGGAGGCGATGTCAGACTGAAGGTTCTGGGAGCTTCAGTCTGACACTCAGGCTAGAAAATATGTGCTTCCAAAAACTGTGGATGGCTGTGAGAGACACTAATGTCAAGTGGCCCCATGTCGCAGTCTCCCCAGATGGACTGGTCAGTTGTCTCTGTGGTGGAATATGTGAGATCAAGTGCCCCTTCACAGCCAAAAATATGACACTTGTGGACTATACAAGAACCGAAAGAAGCTGTTTGATGAATGAAGGACTGGCACTGGCCCGTTACCATGACAACTACCATCAAGTGCAGTGTCAGTTTCATGTCTGCAAAGTGAAATACTGTGACTTTGTAGCTTAGTGTCTCCAAGATGCTGCCATCGACAGCATCTAGGACAGCAGGTTTTGGCATCATGATGTTGTCAGAACAACAGGTTTTTTAGACTGGGTTCAGGCCATAGCAGCAATCGCCTCACCATGTGATTGAACCATCACTGTCTCTAAACTCTGATTAAAGAGATCCTTTGATGATTTCCAACCTGGCCTTTGTCACCGCGATGTGGGGAGAGTGTGCAGATAAATGGTGTTTGGCATCCCTCCCTAACATCAGGGAACTCCCCAGCTCCAGGAATTTGGGGCCCGGGATACACCTTAACAATGTTTCATCTGCACACACTCCCAAATGGCAGTGACACAGGCCTGGCTGAAAATCGCCAAAGTATCCCTTTAAGGAAAATAGTTTGAAGGTCTGAACTGGTGTGTGGACATCTTCTATAAGTTAGCCTTTGGTGCAATATTCAACCTAATTGATTTTTTCAGTGAACTATGCATTTTCCTTTTGCTGATAATTTCTTTTTAATATTTTCTGCAGAATTCAACGTAACTTCTGGGAGATAAAGCAAATTGTATTGGGCAAAAAATTGGTTTCTATTGAAAACAGATTCCTCTAAATAGGTTACACAAACCAATACTACTGTATTTTTATTACTTACCCTTGTGTTTGTAATGACAGAACAAACATACACTTTCTTTAGTTTGCTTTTTTTACTGGCTTATGATTCACTGTTTTCAGAGCAGTCTTCAGAGAGTACTAATGAAAGTTCTAATTATATTTAACACATATTAGTTATAGTAATGTGAATCACTACAAGGAAGTTCAAATACAACAACAGACTCAGAGAGGTTGCTTACTTGAGATATTTGGTATCCAGCACTGTTACTTGAAATGTACCCTGAGAGACTGAAATACTCTCCCCTCAAAAGCCCAGTCACTCTTTCCACAAATTCAAAGATTTGTAAGGTCTTTGGTGTCCTCCCCCTCGCATTTCCCTCCTGCGAAGGCCAGTACTTTAAGAGATTCCTGTAAAAAGCTGAGTGTGTCAACAACATCAAACCTCCCATCTGCTAGGACAGTGTTCCCTGATTGTATTTTTTCAGTAAATCCACAAAGTCCAGCAGTATGTGTGTCAATAACCCTTCCCCCAGATGCTTTAGTATGAAGGAAACAACTCCTTGAGATGTTTCACAGATCAACAACTTGTTGTGGTGTGGAGCTTGTAATCCCATCAGGTCATAGCCTGTGCAAGCAAACTACATAGTCTGTTGATAAATACTTTAACAGCCACTTTAAATTCATAGCTTGTCCTGAAGCACATGGGCATTGTCTCTCTTAACTGCTGACTCTCTGGTCTTACAACAAGGAAGTTCATTGAAGTGTGCATTTAAAATATCAATTCACATATCAAATATTCACACATATAATTCACAAATATTGACAGTTGTAGATCAAAAATGAATGGTTTCATTCCTGTATACATTTTCCATGTTATATTAATCAAGGGAGTGAAGGGAGATTTTGACCCATTCTGGGGATTGTTCATTTGCCCCCATACTACTGCAATTGTAGTGAGATAATTAGGAAAATACAAACGCTTTCCAACTAGCTGAGATCTCTGGGCTACACTGGACTATCTGGTTGACCCTGATGAGGCCAACACATTCTCACTCCTAACTCGTCATATAAGGTAATATGGTCGGCGGCCTTTTGCTTCAGAGTTATCGGTTTTAGACCTGTCAGTTTCTGTGGAAATTTCTGCTGGTTACATGTTACAGTCTTTCAAAATAAACTCCCGTCACCACAGGAAACTTAGGTTTCACCACGAAAACTACTGTAGGTTCGGGCAACAAAACTAGTTGGTTTAGGCTTAGAAAAAAATCATGGCTTGGCTTAAAATAACAACACTAACTATGCCACTTTTTTATTTTTGTTAGATACGATATGTATGATTCTTATGTGGCACTGGTAGCAAGCAGGGGCCATATTGAAATGTGCTTTGGTGGTACATGCAAGGATGCAATAATCAAAGATACTGTCATAGCAGAAATGAGGCTTCAGTATTGAAGCATTCCTAAAAGTACACATTGTCAAGGGGCTGTGTTCGGATGATCTCGTGGGTCAGCATAGTACAGCGAGTTTTTCAGGCTGTAACATCTTAAAAGGATGGAGAGAAAAGAGAGGATATGTTAAGATTCTGGGCTTGTATCTACCAGAACAAACAAACAAAAACTCAAAAGTTGTCTTTTGGTTTCACACAGGACATGAACACTGGTCTCCTAGGTAAAAGTCCTGTCTATGTTTGACCCATCTACAACCACTCCCACACCCCCAACGCAGACTTTCACATTCTTTCTACTACTTTGTTGCTGTGGTTTAGTTTACATTGCAGTGAAAGCCTGGTGCGTCTTAAACAGACACTATAGAGTGCCTTGTGCGTTGGTATCGAAAGCTGAGGGCCACTGACCAGGCTGACGTATTTGACACCCTGGAAATGAGGACAGATTTACGAGGCACTTACTCCGTAGGACATAAGGGCCCAGATGGCATATGTGGCGGCCAACTCCATGTCTGGCTATAACGCCACAGGAAGCAATGTGTAGAGGCCACAGAGAACCAAGGAGGATACCAGGAAGGAGGAAAGGGTAGAGTCTAAAATTAAGGCATGTCCAGACGACTCTCAAGGAGAAGGATGGTGGGTGGTGGGAACATCGCAGATGTCTTAACAGACAAGATAAGGATCTAATAAAAGAAAGAGTGACCATCAACTGAGACAGAACAAACAACACAAAGTGTATTCTTGTCTTGGTCATTTCTTTCACAATCTTCAGGGTCATCTTAACAAGAGAATAAAGATAGATACAATATTAAGTTACAGGCCACTGCTTTATATAACACTACTAGAAAACCCAATGGGCGGTGAACATAGATTTTTACTTACAAATCTATATAGTGGAAAGAGTGCTTGAACAGCCTACTACTAATTACTGTTATTTCTACATTAATCAAGAAGACATAAGTTGACTTGTAAGGTAAGAGCACAAAAAACTGCTCTTTAAAAGAAGTCGCTGATCAACAATAACTCAAAGGTGCTGTATGACTCTTTAGTTTGGTAGGAGCTAGCATGGCAAGCAGACTAACAGCTTTTCCCACATTGCAATTTTTTTTTTTTAATGAAACACTTTATTGTCATTATCCCCTACCACTGACCTTGCACTCACTGCAGCCAAGCAGCATCCCTCCTCCTCTGCTGCCTGTATTATTTTGCAGTAAAGTTACACGGTATAAGCAAGGATATAGACAATCAATATTTCTAGAATTAGAGGTCAGTCTATCCACTATCTAAAATAGACTGGACACTGAAGAACCCCACAGTTTGACAGGTCACAGTTCAACAATTCATGAATACATATCGCTCCCATCCCACTGAAATAAATAAGGAACTAATCTAAGTCTGACCACACCTTAATTGTGCTGTAACAGGATACCTGTCCTGCAGCTACTCTATAGCTACTGCCTTCCTAAAGGTAGTTTTATTCTGGGACTCAATAAATATTTATAATTAGTTACTTGCTACCCCTGCACTGCGGACTGCACGACAGTACAATTTGTTATTGATACTGAATTAGAAAGTAATGAGGAGGAGCTGAAACACGAAGCCACAAAGTGCTGTTGTTCTCTTGTTTAATCAGGCATGCTTGTGCACTAATACACATCAAACACTGCCTCTCGCCCTTCCTTTCTTTTCTGTGCATCCTCTCCTCCCATCTTGACTCACCCTCTCCTTTGCAACATGACAGCACAAAAACAAAGAGAAAGACGACCAAGCAAGCCCCGAACTTGTTTACCTCCCTGTCCTCTTGGACGCCCCTACAGAGACCATAAAGTTTCTGCTGATGTATGGTTACATCCAAGCCATTCAGTGTAGAAATATTGCCAATGCACATGAAAGAAGTGTGGGCGATAAGAGACCCACAACAGCTTGTGTGAAAAGGCCATGCCAGCGGGGGTGATACATTACAGCTCCATATCCTTTCCCCCTTCTGGACTCTGTGTGTTTGTGTGTCTGTGATTATGTGTTAGTCTGTGCATCTAAGTGGTGTGCCTGTGTGAGTTGTTGAGGCATAAGACTGGACAATGTTGCACAGAAGTGAAATAAACCTGTGATAGCAGATTCAATCTACTGTGGGGAAAGCATGGCCTCTTGTGACTCTTGGCTGACTAATAGGTTTTGAAGTATAAACAGGGTGAGGTTGTGAGCCGTTATGAGTGGTGGGATGTCAGGGCACAGATTGTCGAGAGGAAAGAAAAGCAATCATGACTGACATTAATGGGAAATGGCAGCAGTGCAGCAACAACAACATAAACCTAAACCTGCAGCAAACATGTAAGTGTATGAGACGGGGAAAAAATGAACATCATGTCTGTGAAAACATGGATGCTTTGCTCACATCCTTCCCCCCAGCAGCACAGAAGATCAAAAAAATCAGCACAATTTCAAGACAGTCACCAAAGACTAGAATCACCAATTCGGTGTCCAAATGTCTCTGCTTCTATTCATGAGATATGACATTGAGTAATGGCCAGAAAAGTATTTTTGCAGAACATTATGATGTCACAGTGAGGTTGATCTTTGAAATTTTGGATATAAAATGTCATCACTTCATCATTTTAGAGTTATGGCCAAAAACATGTTTTGTGAGGTCGGTGACCTTGACCTTTTACCAGTAAATTCTTGAGTCCAAGTTGACATTTGTGCCACATTTGAGGAAACTCCCTCAAGGCCTTCTTGAGATATTGTGTTTATGAGTATGAGATGAATGCAAGGTCATAGTGCCCTTGACCTTTGACCACCAAATCTAATCAGTTCATCTCTAAGTCCAAGTGAAAATTTGTTGCAAATTTTCAGAAATTCCCTCAAGGTGATTTTGAGATATTATGTTAACAAGAATGAGGCAGACAAGGTCACAGTAACCTTGACCTTTGACCTATAACCACCAAAATCAAATGAGTTCATCGTTGAGTCCAAGTGGATGTTTGGCCAAATTTGAGTAAATTCCCTCAAGCAGTTCTTGAGATATTATGTTCACGAGAATGGGACTGACATCTGTCCATACGTTTGTACAGGGGCGCATACGTATGGACAGATGGACATGCCTCCAGCCACGGCTATCGCCAGTGCAGAGGCATACAAAACTGTCTTACCGAAATAGTTAACACCCGACTCCTGAAGTAAATGGTGATAAGTAAAAGAAAAACATGAAAGCACAAGCAGATCAGGTGATATGATACACAGGCTCAGACCGCTAAAAGGGTTTGTCATGGCACGGCCTTTGCACAGCTATTTCCCTGCAATTCCAGGTAATCACGTGGAGTACACATAAAAGCTCACCGTCATTGCTCAATTTGACCCAGAGCCCACAATCTTAATGTGTCGTCTCTTTTCTCTCCATCCTTTTGAAATGTTACAGCCTGAAAAACTCCTTGTACTATGCTGACCCAGGAGCTCATCTGAACACAGCCCCTCGACGGCATGTACTTAAAGAAATGCCTCATTTCTGTCATTATCTTTAATTATTGCTATCTTTTTTTAAAGCATGTACCACCAAAGCATGTTTCTGGGCTACATAACAATCATACATATAGTATCTACCATAATGTAACGCTGATTTTAAATGGAAACTAACATGGGGGATGGAAAGAAATCATTTTAAAAACTTGTTTTGTAAAATGGCTGGCAGTAATGTGAAAAGTACATGTTTGTGGTTAATTGGCCAAATGCAAAGCACTCTTTTTGTCCTTCAAGCCCTACTTGTGAATTTAAAACAGGTCAGCTGGGAATCCTGTTTTTTCCTGTGATGATCTTTGTTGTTTATCTGGATAAAAGCAACAATAACACACAATAAAGACTTGTGACAGATGTGACAGTCACTAACCAAACAGAACAAAAGGCAACAGATGAATACTGCAGCAGTCGTGCAAATCATTAATAACACTTGATTAATGGCATGAGAGTTTAAATTGCTGTCATGAAGCCAGCGCTTTGGCCAAGACAAGTACAAGTTAACACACATCTGAGTCAAGACACTCACACAGACGCACACACAAACACAAACTTTCTGTGTATCGCAATCATAGACTTTGAAAGAGATCATTTTCCTGCTATCTAATCATGATGGATCCAGCATTCAGTAATGCTTCAAGCTCTGCAATAGTGTGATTACAATCTTCTCTAGATGGCCCTTTATTCCCCAGTTCTTCCTATTTCTTTTTTAGTGATACTCTTATTTCCAGATTTGTCATTGTTCTCTTCTAGCCACGTATCACTCATGACACTAAGTGGGAGAAAAATGAACCCCTTGTCCTCTCCCTTGCCTCAAACTCACGTTCCTTGGCAGCCACTTATTTGCGTTGCCTTTTTTTGGGGGGGGGTGGGGGGGGTGGGGGGGGGGGTGGAAAAGGAAACCAATTAATTTCAGGGCAAGAAATGTAGGCTCTCACCGTTCTTGATCTGTGTCCAAGTGATTGAATGTGTCTACTCCCTAGCTGAGCTGACCTCAAGACACAGTCTCCCTCGTCTGCTCTTTCAGGACCGTACTCACTCCAGTGCTCTGTACTCTCCAAATGGCTTCTCCATTGTAAGCATACACTCGCTCGGGATAACAGTACTGTGTCTGTCTTTGTGAGATAAAGGCCTAATGAAGTAAACATTCCCCAAACTAGAAACAAACACAAATATATATTTATATATATATAAGAGACTGAGAGAGATGCATACACAGATAGATAGATAGATAGATAGATAGATAGATAGATGACGCCTGCCTTTCTCTTGAAGGATTATCATGTTGGGATGCTTCACATTTATTTTCTCTTAATGTTCTTTACGAGTATTATATAACCGAAGAAGACAAATCTAAGCTTGTAGCTTGAATTTTAAGTAAAAGCAATGCGAGCTGTTGCCATCAGTGAATCACAATGTCCAGAGGGAATGCCTGGATTTTAAACCCCATTGTGCACATTGTTAAACCCACACAGGTTCGTTAAAAAACAGGAGTGCTATGGTACAGACTGCCTTTAGGGGTTGAGGGTGTGGGATGAGGCTCAGATCTTTGTAATAGTAGGATCTGTGGTGTGCAGACTGTGGTTGGCTGCCTGCTCTGCAATGCATGTTGATTCCTTACAAATGAAGTCATGTGGTGCATTTCTTTTCTTTTTCTTTTCTTTTTTTCTTCCTGTCTTTTCCCCCTCTCCTTACATTGCTATGCTATTAATAAAGAATTCAGCCTCTGGAGGATGTAAACTGGGGAGCGGGGGAAAGACAGAACGACAGCATTTAAGGGTGGAAGTGATGGAGATGGAGGGAGCAGAGCAAAGAGAGAAATGAGGGAGAGGTTGATGAAGTGAGGACGGAGATAAAGGGCAGAGAGCTGGAACGAGGAGGCAAGTAGCAATAGCTGAGCAGCGCGGAAGAAGGGGAAGCTGAAACGACAACGTTGTAAAGAGGACGTAGACAAAGTGAAGCTAAACAGTGTCATATAGGAAAATAGCACTCAGAGATAAAGAGTGAGACTGAGAGAGAGGACTTGAAATCTATTTTCTGAGGCGTGCTGGCAGGCAAGAAAGCAAAAATACTGAATTCAAGTGGGAGTTGAGGTAGGTCAAGGCAGACCAGCTAGTGTCTCCGTGCCATCCTGAAACTCCACCATCATGTTTTAAACCCTATAAAGAACGGCACTATGCCATTCGCAGTGGTAGTAACCAAGAGCAGAGGCCTTGTTTCAATATTGACAGGGGCACACATATGAATCAGAGGTTTGGGAGTCTTCGGCCAGAACATTTTAAGCATTGAACACTTAATTTTCTGCATCCTGCTGAATTCTTATGCACCAATTTGTGCCTTTTCTGTCTTAACCTATGGTGTAAATGTCTTTAATTTTATCAAAACAAAATCCCTCTGCTACTTTCATGCTTTTATTTGGGTAAGGGGGAGGTGCAGATGTCCCTCACATACCCCTCGAGCTGAAAGACAAGTGATGTTTTTATTAAAATATGTCACAAGGAAATTGAAGCATTTTACAAAATAATGGGTGAATTAGTGTGCTCCCATCAACTATCTTATATGCAAATATATCCAATGGGATGTGACAAGATTACATAATTAATCCAGACAACTCTATTTTTAATTGCTTTGTTTACAATAGAAAAAGCAGTAGCGGGTATAAAAACATCAAGGTGTAATTGTAAAATCTGTTTCTATCAGCCTTGACCTCATCTTCTGTTTATCAATATGCTGATTTTCCCACCACAACATGTTTTACACATTTTTAGCATATTTCTGCAAGCTCTTTTTAAGTACTTGGTTTAAAAAAAACAAACTTCACAGAACTGTGTGAATGGAAATGTACCTGTTGCTGTCATATTCCATTGTCAGGCTTTTACATTTTCAGTTGTGATTATACAACCATCAGTGCTTAAGGTCCATTTTCCAAATGAACAGATTTAAGCACATCAGCAGGCTTATTTCTAAACTCCTCCATTGCTCAATTTCATGGCATTCGAACACTTGGGTCTGCAGGTAATTGAAAATAGCCTGTTGTTTGACAAGCTATAAAACCATTCACAGTCATTACCCAGCCAATGAAAAGCATGTTCTTCCAATTAGGCTGCTGATAATAAAGTCACCTGGCTGGAAGCTCAGATTTCACTGTGGTGCAGAGCAAGGCGGGAAGGCCACATGTGAAGGCAGTGATTGTAGTGTGACCTTAGAGACCCTGCTTCCCTCCAGCGCCACAGCTCCCACTGAGCCTTAATTATTACCACATGCAGCCCCCAAACGCAGCCATATCTGATTCTAGATTAAACCACTTTGACACACTTAATTGAAATGAGAATTTTCTGTGAAAATGAGGCTGATGTTGGCCGGCTCCTAGGAAATGTTAACGCCAGAAAATCACAATGGATGTGTGGATTGAAGTGATGATTGTAGACGTGATAGGATGCCTACTTTAGCTGCCACAGTTGCTTAACCAATTACCGGCTGAATGCAGGATGGATCATAGCAGGATAACCTGCAGAGCCACCTGTGGGTATACAAGAGAAAGAGGGCGGTGGAAGAGGTTGTTTTCTCATTTGCTCTGTTAGAAAACACTGGCTCTGTGTGGGCGCATCTGTGGCCAGTTAGTGCTGTTGTTGTTCTCATCAGACTGGGTCACCACAGGGACAGTGCTCACCTTATTACACCTCCCTGAGCCTCTTCTACCTTGTTGAGCCTTTTGTCGCAAAGTTGTCCCCTGAATGCGAGCCTTTGGATGGATGGCTTCCTCCATCTTCCACCCTTTATCCCTCAACAGTGAGACGTGACTCAGCTGTGTCACGGTCGGATCAGTTGAAGAGATCCTGCGCTGAATAAAACAAGACAGAGAACATCAGCATGTGACGGGATACAAATTGCTTTACTGCCGAGATCTTTGCTCTGCTACAGGTGCAGTGTTAGAAACATGCATTGCACCTTCAGGTTATTGTGAGCTGTAATTCACCCCGGCTTTTGATTTCCCTTGATAATAGCTGCAGCTCATGTCGGCAGGTTGGAATTGGTTATTTGCTCTTAAATAGTGGCAGCAGGAGAGATAATATATTCCTGCTGCACAAAGTGTTCTCTCATTCGCTGTCTTGCTTCAGCTCTTTTAAATGACCTTGAAGAGCTTTGGCCCTTCGGATCTACACGGAAGCCCTTCTGCAGCGAAAGATGGGCTTATTTCATATGCAAACATTTAAAATGAAAAATTTGGGTTTTGTAGAGACTATAAAGACTATTTCTCACAGTAAAGAAATGCAAACATTTTCACAAAACCCAGGCCACTGCAGCACCTGGGGAGATTGTGTGTTTAAGCCCAATTTAAGCCATCACATAATTGAGCATGATGTGAAACACCCAGCGATGTCCTGCTGGCATGGCTGCCTACACAACAAATCAGGTTAGGAATTGGAGCTTCAAAGTGGGGTCAGACTCTCATGGCCTCCCACAACCTGTGTTTTCTCAGTCTTTGTGTCTCAAGCTTGGTTGTCCTTCAGATTGAAAACATAAAGCTTCATTGTTTGCAGCTTTGGAATTGTGAAGTTTTCATATATAGCTTCGAAAAACTCATAAAGTCTTTTCATTAATTGGTAATTTCACACTTGTACTGCAAAACTGAAATTATCTAGACATCACCTAAAGGGGTTGTATTTGAGAAGGCCATTTTCCAATTCAGTTGGATTGGACAATAAATGGACTTTATCCTGCAAGCTCCCTAGTAAAAAACTCCATGAAATGTCCAATTAAGCCCATGGGTGAAAGGAGGAAGTATATGTCCGCAGAATGCACAGTGAGTGAGTGGGCATATTGATGATGTTTCTATTGTGCTAACCGGAAGAAAGCAACATTTACACAAAGATGGCAACAAGAATGTTCAACCGGAAAGATGATGAGATTCTGGTTCTCCTGTCATTAAGGGCTGAAGCTGAAGTCATCAGACAAACTCAAGAAATGGTTATTGTTTATGACCAAATTACTACCAGGCTTCACGATCTGCCCCTTGTCTTGAATTCATCTGAAAAAAATGGCTAGGATTGTTGTCATACGTTCTCACATTTCACCAAATTTCTTTCAAATCTAGTGCCTCCCTTTCCCCAGACCCAAACTACCCCTCACATGCATGTTCTCTAGATCCTGTCAAAATGATGTTTTTACACTTCCTCCCACATAAAAATCAAACTCCAGCATGCTCCCAAACCTGACATGTGAAGCAGTATTGAAAAACTTGACTGCCCTTTAATAGAGAGCAGCAGGGATTTGCTAAATTTGTCGAATATATCTTCACACTGTTAAAAAAAAAAAATTTGCCACGGCCTTCAACCCTTCAATGCTCTCACTAACCTCCGATGTTGAATTGTTGTGAATAACTTTAACAGCTTCGGAACGCGTGTGCTAGTTAGGTGAGAGATGAAATGGGAGAGATTAAGGATGGAGGAGATGCTCGATATTCTTATGCAAATCACTGAATACTTTTAGCCCTGCATGCTAAATTGTCTTGCATTGCTGGCTGTTCAGCTGTCTTCCGCTGATTATCAGTTAAAAATGCAGAGCGAGTTAGGAGGAGAATAAACCTCCAAAACTTCTAAACATGACAATGTGTGCTGGAAAATGAGCTCTGAGAGGACAGACTGTGTACACCTGGGGAATTAATCCTTTGCTAGGTGAAATTGATCACTGACCTCACCTGAGCTACATTGTGATTACTTTGGTGTTGCTGTGCTGGTAAATACTACTGAATAAAAGCAAAACAGATTGTGACAGGAAATGTTGCCCAGTAAGGCAGAGCCTATATTAAAGAATGGGTTTACTATGCGGAGTGTGTAGCAGTAGGTGTGTTTTGGCTCGAGCTTCCAATCTGTCTTCTCTGTGTATCTGAAAAAACTAATGAAATACTAAAATAAAATGTCCTGCCCTTTCTAATTTGAAAAAAAAGAGAAGGAACTGATGGAGCGAATACTGACTCAAGGAGTGAAGGAGCACAGCAGAGAGGAAGATAGAGCAAGGAGAGCCAGAGATGATCCCTATTAAAGCTGGATTTTCAAGCCATGAAACAAGTACAAACACAACAAAAAAAAACAAGCAAAGCGAACAAAAAAGTCACTGCTCAAGCAAACACACGCAAAGTCCGATAGTAATTAATCTCCTTTGGTTTACAAATGGTTGGCCTGCTCCTGTGTTAACCTCCGTCAGGTTTGACACTGTGCTAATCTCCTCTTCTCTCTGACATTCACGCTGCTTCTGCTGCTGAATATAGGACAACCGGCTTGAAGTCGGGCAGAGATTGAAGAGGAGGGCCCATCCTCAGCCCTTTACTCCCTCACCCCTGTGCCATTGCCTCTTTACTGACAGAGTAATTGAACGGCTGAGACTGTCTCATCTGTAGTGGAAAAGCAGGTAGAGAGGAGTTGTTGGCAGACCTCAGTGCATTGACCTAAATGCTGGGGAGCAGCATATTAAGCAGTTCAGTAGCTGTGAGCTGTGCATGTCTAAAGGCTTGTTCAGACGGAGAGCAAAAGCGAATTCTCTCGTCCTGTTTTCATGCAAATCTGACTGCTGCACTGTCTGTGTTTATTCACCCCAAACAACCAACGTACTGACTGTACACATATTAGCTGTAGCTAGCCATCAACGCACGCATCAGCCATGGGTGTTGGGTGTCTCTGTGCAGGCGACGGTTAAATGAACAAATATCTTTAAATTACTCTTTTGAGTGTCCGGTATGTACCGGGTCAGCCTGTCCAACATCCCAGTGTTCATGAATCTGTGATGTGTTGGAACATAGTGCAGCAAAGGCACTGAATGAACGAGCGAGGTCCAATTAAACCAGACTTGAGTCGAGACGGCAGCCAGCTAAGGCCAATGGTGTATTCAAATGCTCCTCCGATAGCTGATCTCCCGACTTCAGTATGTTCACGAGCTTTAAGTTGTAATGTGGAAACAACATGGACACAAAAAGATGATGTTTTGTATTTAATTGCACAGAGCATTTGAACAACACGTTGATAATGAAGAACAAAGGAAATAGACATCGCCACCACATGAATGCAGCACAAGGCAGCAGAGGTAATTGGGACATTTTCTAATTGCCCCTCAAAGGACAACAGATCATTGGTCAGTAACATTTCTGTAACAATTTAAATGCATTTAAATGAATATCTTTTCTTTATTAATGTAAATGTACACATGATGACTGGTAATGCGTTGAAGAGAAGTCTTGTTGGGAGAGCAGCACGAGCTGTCGAATGTGCATGTCCCGTAACAAGGTGTCAAGGAGAGACTGACACCATATTTTGCAAAATGTTTCAAAGCTTAAAGGGTTCAAAAGGCTTGATAGCTCAGCCCTTACTGATCTCAAAACTCACCATGATCTCCAGTTCTTACGGTTATTTTCCTCAAGACCCCTGTCCTTTTGTTCTTGTGTATGCATTGGAGTCGTAACATGGCAGCACAAGCAACTTGCTTGGATGCATCTTCATGTTAATTTTGTGTTCATGAACTTTACTAATGAGGTTGTCGATGTTGTATACGACAGCAATGAATGTCCTCTGTGATTATTTATCCATTTATCCGTGCTGTTGTTGTTGTTAGCTGTTAGCTGTTAGCTGAGGCCTACGAATCAGATGCTGTGCTGCTGACTGCCTAACAGTGCTGATCCCACAGGTCAAGAGCAATGACATGTGTAGATTATCCTTCACAAACTTGGATAGTATTGTAATCTGCATGCCTAGGTTGCAGGCTACTGAGCAATCCATGTGTATACATATATATATATATATATATGTATATATATATACACTCGCCACTTTATTAGGTACACCTTGCTAGTACCAGCTTTTGTCTTCAGAACTGCCTTAATTCTTCGTGGCATAGATTCAACAAGGTGCTGGAAACATTCCTCAGAGATTTTAGTCCATATTGACATGATAGCATCACACAGTTGCTGCAGATTTGTCGGCTGCACATCCATGATGCGTATCTCCATTTCCACCACATCCCAAAGGTGCTCTATTGGATTGAGATCTGGTGACAGTGGAGGCCATTGGAGTACAGTGAACTCATTGTCATGTTCAAGAAACCAGTTTGAGATGATTTGAGCTTTGTGACATGGTGCGTTATCCTGCTGGAAGTAGCCATCAGAAGATGGGTACACTGTGGTCATAAAGGGATGGACACGGTCAGCAACAATACTCAGGTAGGCTGTGGTGTTTAAACCATGCTCAGTTGGTACTAAGGGGCCCAAAGTGTGCCAAGAAAATATCCCCCACACCATTACACCACCACTACATTGGTACAACTTAATATAAACTGTTACCCATTCAGGGACCATTGTGTGTTAAAAGCTTTGTTAAGCAACTGCACAAGTCTGCCCAAAGTTCCACACAAAAGGCATATCTCACATAGTGTCACATATTTATCTATTTTCTCATCTTTACCTTGGTTTGCACATAGGGAAAGGAAGACGTAAACATCTCTTTTGAAAGTCAAGCTCAGAAGTTGTTGGGATGCTCGTGAAGTGCAGGGAGCTGAATTGAGAGCTAAAAGATTAACTGTGTGTGTGTGTGTGTGTGTGTGTGTGAGAGGGGGTTTCTTCTCTTTATACCTGCTCTTAGGAAAGATCTATCCATTCACAAACCCCGTGGGACATTCAGCATGGCAAAAGTGCTTCAGGACTCACTTCCGCAAAATCCATTTTCCTTTAAAGAAGAAAGTGGTATGGCCTATGCATGTCAATACGACAGTGTGTGTGGATAGAGGAGGGAAAGGGGAGAGAGCTAGGCACGTCATCGGATTATGGAGGGAGAGAAAGGTAGAGAGGGGTAACAGGGAGGGGCGGGCATCAGTGAGAGAAAGCCCTTTCATCTCTTTCTGACGTCTTCAAAGACAATGAGCCTCACCCACTGCACTCTGTGCTGACATTAACACACCGCACACGCACGCACACACACTAAGCCAAACATCTAAAAGCTCACACACGGTGCAGACACACATGTATCTCCCCTCACATGTGAGCTAACTCACCACACGCATCCTGCGCACCTGAATGTCAACGAGGACACTATCGATTACCTAAAAACGTATTCGCGCCATCGCTCCCGTCCCCTTAGCGCACACTTGTACATGTGCATCTAAGTGTATTTACAAGCCGTGAAGAGGCACCAGATTGCAAGCGTTGATGTCAGAGTCTCTCTTCCTGTCTCCGTCACTCCATTGCCGACTTCACTGATGGGAGAGTACATCAAAAGAGGAAATGTTTTGAAGCAAACACAGGATGTGGGCGGGAGGCAACACAGAATCCCGCTTGAGGATGATTTGACTGACAGTAAAAGAATTTTATCATTGTTATATTGTCGTTTTCATTGTTTTCGTTTGCACTAAAACAACACCGCATTAGGTCCTTGGCTTTGTTGACATAGACAGTTGTTGAAGGTGATGCACCACTCTAATTAGACACAGCCTTACATCTCAAAGTCAATCCTAGTCTGCCTGAACCAGCTGAACTGTGGTGGGTTTTGTCTTGGAAGAGTGTTAAAAAAAGGAAACAGGAAACCAGTTTAAAGACAATAACTGATTGTTCACTTTATTCAACAATTCAACACCTTATGCATGTAATCACTGCCTGGATTATGTTCAGAGACGTTTCTCTCAGGGAATGAAACACTACATTCATGAACCACGCTTCAGAGAGATGTGGCTGGGGAAGATGGCAGGCAGACAAAGTACAGAACTTTAGGTTCATGTACAGTACAGACTCATGTCTTAGGTTATGCAACAAAAGCACTTTGGTTAAGGTTATCTAAAGATCTCAATCATGGTTAAATTTGAAAAAAAAATGTAGTAACTACAGATGGATACTGTTTTTAAAGATGGCCTGTCATGTCTGGAAACAACTGAAAGACGTTATCAGTGAACATTTTACTGATTCATCCAGTATACACTTTTGCGACTTATCAGATATTAGCAACATCTTCTCATTATGTTAATAGAAAACTTCATTAGCTCAGCATTACGTTTCCCTCAAAGCATATTTGCTGTTTCCATTTAGCTGTATAGAAATGTAACTTCTAGGACACAGGGCTGAGGTGATAGGGTGGGGATTCAAATGTGGATCAAAAGCCTGCAGGCAAAGCATTGACAGTGCCACATTTCTCTACAATCCACAATCATAGTTTCGGCTAATTGCCATGTGTTCTCATCATGACGGGAGAGACAAAAATCTCGTCTGGCTTTGTGAGGCGGCCCTGCTGCAAACAGACTAATTAAAGCCTCGTGAACCCCAACATATGGAGAGAAATACATCATATTGTATATATCACAGATCTAATCTAGTGCTGCTACATCCACTTAGTCAGTCACTGCACTACATCTGCATTAAATAATGCACATGTATCAGTGCGTCATGCATGTTAAAGCTCACTGGGTTTCTCAGCATTCAAGTGGACTTGTTCACAGACCCGTTGCATATGTGTATGTAGCATTTTATTTTTTTTGTTTATCTGTGCCGGAGGCTGCTTGCAGTTAGCAGTGCTCTATGCTTGTTATTGTGAGCAAAACGTCTTCAAGCTATGTATCTCTCTCTCTCTCTCTCTGTCTCTGTCTCTCTCTCCACTGCTGTGAATCTGCAGATTAAAATGCTGCAGGGCACAGGGTCTCCATATGTTTGACTGTGTGTATATATCTTTTGAGGGGGTGTTTTACTGCATTTGACAGACAGGGAGGAAGTGGTGGTGTGATGGACAAGGAGGAGGTGAGTGGGTGACAGAACGGTTTGGATCTTTAAAAGAGCAAACACAGCATTTGCCGTCATAAAACACAATTTGCTTGCAAAGTTTTTTTTGTTTTTTTTTCCTCCTGCATTAATGATAAAGCAGATAATTACACTGCGGGCAGATGACTGACTGTGAGGGGACTTTTTATTTGTACTCCTAATCATTAGCAAACTATTACAACACAAACAAACACAATGTAGTGTTTCTACTTTAATGCATATTTATACCCATAGAAATGTTACATTTGCGACCCCACTGTGTCTAAGTCAATGTGACTGATTGATAATCTCATCCAAAATGTCACATTCTTTATGTATGAGTCAACCTACTGCCTCTATTTTGTGATATAAATACAAAATTACAGTATAAGTAATTAGTCAGAAAACTATTTTTAAATATACATCAGCTTCAAATCAATCCTTTATCTGAATAAGTAATCTCAGTAAGATCAAGATGGTTCAATATAGATCTGTGCACAAAAATGGACCTATGGGTCTATGGACCAGAATCGGCCCACCTAAGGGTCCAATCTGGACCACTGAGCCTAAGAGGTTTCAGGAGCAAGTTAAACAGTGACAATTCTCCAAAAAAAAACATTGAATATTTATCCTGGTGCAAAATATTGTCATTTAGCAGCTTCAGTAGGTAAGAATCTGTATCAGACTTCTATCTTAAACCACTATTGTCGAAACCGTATTGCTAAGGCTTTACCAAAACTTGAGATTTGTAAATGGGCTGAAAGGCAAGGGATAACTAACAATCCTTTAGTTAGGTGTGGTGATGTCAGCATTACTACACAGAACTGGAAATGTCTGGAAAAATGCACATGTAATGACAGTGAGTAGTCGACTGAGACATATTGTTGAATTGAGCTTATTTTTCATAACACAGCTTAGCCTGTTCATCATCTCTTTTGTAAATGGATTAAGGTCTTATAATGTACTTCTTTACACTAAAATACAGGGGAAACATATGGAGGTGTTGTTATTTATAGGGTTTTATGCAGTGGTTTTAGTGGTGTGGCCCACTTGAGATCAAATTGAGCTGTATGTGGCCCATAACTGAAAGAAAATCATTCATTCATTTTACGTAACCGCTTATCCTGTTAGGAGCCGCGGGGGGGCTTGAGCCTATTCCAACTGACATTGGGTGAGAGGTAGGGTACACCTTGGACTGGTCACCAGACTATTGAAGGGCTAACACATAGAGACCTTTATGCTCACATCCATGCCTTCAGTCAATTCAGAGTCACCAAAAAACCTAACCAGCATGTCTTTGGACTGTGGGAGAAAACTGGAGAAAACCCATGCAGACACGGGGAGAACATGCAAACAGGGAGCCCCCTACCCTGGGTGCGAACCAGGAACCCTCTTGCTGTGAAGCGATATTGCTAAACACTGCACCACCGTGCCGCCTAAACTTGATATTCCATTTGTAAGGCAAATTGTAAAACCGGTTTTTCCAAGCTCAGTTTGAACATGCGAGCTTAGGTTAAAACGTCCATTGACATGACATGATAATTACTGTGTTTGCTGCTCTCCCATCATGAACTTTGACATAATCATAGAGCAGCGGGTAACAAGACAAGTTTTCTGGGTAGAGCTGTTTAGAAAATAATATACATCACAATTCCCTTTTGTTGGGTAAAGAGGACCATCCCACCTTTTCTACTAAGATACAATAGTGAGGCAAGAATTTATCCCCTGTGACAAAGCACAGTGCACTGTAATAAACAGAGTCAAGAGGCTTTAAAGTAGGGGGGCAGACATGCCTTATATTATCAAGGGCAGACATTGCAGATTGTACAACGGGCTGGTGACCAGCAGAAGAAAAACACGAAATGTTCCTACAAAAATCCAGTTTTTACCTTCGACTTTCTAGCCAGGTGTTCCACATGGTACTTAAGTGTTATCAATATTTGTCGTACACAATTAAAGCATACATTTGCATCTGAGGCATTCATGATTGTATTGACCAAGACCTTTTTTTTAATGAGTTGTGTAAGAGCTTCCCCGGCCGCACTAAGGTGTGCCAAAGGCTGTTGGGCACACGCCAGCTCTCAGCCCCGTCAGTTGGCTTTGTGACTGGTGTGTGTGAGTCGGGGGTAACAAGGTGACAGCGATGGTACCTGGGTGAGCAATGAGCAGCGAGGCGCGTGCAGGCCATCTGTAGTGAATACTGTGTTACTGCTCAGAGGTCAAACGCAGAAAGGGATGCAAACCACAGGGCTGCTTTTATTTCTTTAGCCGAAATGACCTGCGCTATCTCCTCTCATATAACTCCCCATATCCCATCCAGGGCAGGACCATTTGTCCATGTGATCCTGTATCTTATCGGCATCTCTGGATCCATGGAGACTAACTAAATTCAACCTCTCGAAACGGACTCAGAGAGAGTCTCGGCTTACATAAAAGGGCCCGCAATGTATTTAGACCAGGCAGTGCTAAAAAATAAGGTAGTGTTTCTTAATGTCCAGTGTAACCCAGTCCTCCTTTCCCGGATAGAAAACAAATTGGTATTGTCTTTTTGTTGAGACTTAAAGATGTGTTAGAAAACACCACTTGAAATGGACTTAAATACATATTCATTTATAAAAGCATTTTGTCTACAGTCCATGATGCTGACACACAGACACAAGCCATCATGTTGATAAATGACTGTGATAACCAAGAGCCATTAATTCTCCAATTTCACTGTCATTGTAATCAATGCTGAGCAAGTCTTCTCCAGCTCTATTCCAGTGTAATAATCTCAGATATCTGTAATTGCTGATGGTAATGAACAGTGATGCTTGGGATCAGAGGGTTCACTGTATATAGTGTAAGGAATTTGATACGTGGCTGAAGCAGTGGTAAATAACAGGGCTGACGTTTCAGGGAGAGAGAGAGAGACGGTGATTCTCTCCTCTACAGGAATGCCGGGAGGTTAGCAGGATGGGGCAGGTGTTGAAGATAGGGTGCCGCCATCAAAGCAGAGATCTGTGACTGCTGTTGTCACAAGCAGAGTACCAAAACCTTTCATCTGTCCATGCCCATGCGTGATCTCCCACATGTGCCCTGCCCTGGCTAAGTCTATTTGCTGTGCAACCCATCCGTACCAGCCATGTCAGACAAGAGAGACTTCAAAAAGGTAGAAACGCAAATGTAGTTTTATCTGCTTCCAAAAAACCCACCGCCTGTCCTACATGTGTCCCTGTGACCCCAAGCAGAACAATGACAGAACACCAGCGTCTTACAGCAGTTGTATTTGTTCAGTAAATCAGAACAAAACAAATAGCATACAATGCAGCATAACAATAGATGTAATGATAGCTCCAGGTCAGCTCTCGTGCCCACGCACTTTTAGCTTTGCATCAGCCGCTGGCACAACAAAAGCCTTGTCAGGGATCTAATGGGAAATCCAGGTTGATTGCAAATTTTCAAATCTTAGTCTGTGTAGCTGAGTGTGTGACATATATTTCCCATTACCACTTTGAATCCTGTAATTACTTTCTGGGCCTTCTGAGAGGCTGGCACAGAGGTGTGTGCACACACCAGGCAGCACAGGCAGCCCCACTCACACCTTCACTCTTGTCTGCCCTCCTTGGCATGTAACATTGTTCATATCCCATGGAGAAGTACAGTATCTCAGTGCTACATGGTTGTTAATCTCGAGCAGCCAGAGCCCTGTCTTGTAAAGCTCATGGAAGTCTGGAGAAAATCTCATAACAAAATGTGATAGTAAGACCTCGGGTAATCCTAGACAGCTATTCGATTGACTGTGAGTATGAAATGTTGGCCTTAGGAAGCGACACCTGTAGTTGGGCTCAAACAACTTCCCCTGCAGGGTAACATCATTGTGTATGATTTAAACATCCCACTATGTCTACAGACAGAGGCCTGCAAGATTACATGGAGGTATCTTACAATTTCCCCTCTTCCCCTGCATCCATTCATTATGAACTCGACTTTCTGTGCCATTGCATGCACAGTGTTTTACCCTCCTCTTATGATAAACAAGTTCCTGGCATTCCTGACATTTGGCATATACACTACCCAACTCAAATGCCCAACTTTACAGCAGAAATAAACCTGTTTACAGCGTGGTACAAAAAATGTTTTGGTCTCCACAGCTAATTTAAACATTCACAACTACTATACTGGGCATGAATTTTTATATAACTCACTTGTTTACATTATATTAAGGCTTAAAGTTGGGCATATTTAAGGGCGGGGCCACTTGAGTGACAGGCTGTCTGCCGATAGTGTCCTCGGCTTCTCAGTCAGATCCACCCCTCGCTCCTCCACAGCTCCAGCCTCTGCTGGTGATGGCCAAAAGGCCGAACTTGAGGCTTCGAAATGGGAGTCTACAAACCAGTGGGTGAGATCATGGTAGCTATGTCCATTATTTTTACAGTCTATGCCACAAACCAGCCCTTAATCAGAAAAAACAGTTTGTTTCCACAATTACTGTGACACAGCATGTCCTGACAAAGATAAAGTGTTATTACTGGTGCGGTGTTACAAAAATAAATTTCCTTATGAATCCTAAAGATGGGCACTTGACGGTTGCAGCATAACATTTTTTTGAATTCATATTTTTATCAATATATTGGGGGGACATTTTGCTCATATTTGAATATTATTATTATTATATCACTGTCTTGAGCTATAGCACCCCCAATAAGCACAGGTAAGCCCTTCCCATCAGTTCTGCACTTCCAACAGGTTAGAGCCAAGGGGCTCCGCCATCCCGCCTTGGACTCCATATGGCCAGGTTTGGAATCTAGTTTGTCCTGGAGGGGGGTAAACCGAGCGGAACTGACCCCAAAATGGACTCATCATAGGTGTGATGGCAACAGATGAGGGAGTTTAGTCCACATGGCCTCCCTTTGCTCATTAAACCAGTCTGCACCTGTGTTCCTGCTGCACAGCACATCTGCCAGCCGTACCCGTGCTCCTCCTTCACTTTCCCCTCTGCAGCCCTCTCACGGGGTGATGCACCGTAATTTATGAATATAGACACACATATCTCACTTTTAATCCTCTCAGTCAGACCTTAGGTGCACCCGCTCCTCATCAGCATCTGTTCATGTGTAAAGTCATGTGTATATATGCAGTCATACCTACTAAAGGTGTGCATGGCTCCTTATCACACTAGGTCCCAGACACTTTTATTAGATTTTTTTCATATTCCCTTTTTCATTTTCTGTGATCGACACCGTGCTGTGTAAGGAGTGGCATTATATACATTTGCGAATATAAAGCAATACTGCGGGAAATCTACACAGCAAAGTTACAAGTGCCACTAAAATGAGAGGCATTTACTTGAAAATTGGGCTTCACAGTTAATGCCATAATAATCATGTTTTTGGACTCCACAATCACTATCATTTTACCTGGGCTGCTGTAATATTGTGTTTTTATGTCTGATCTGGTGTGCAAACTCACGTAGGTAAACTGCCCGCCCTATCACAGCCATTTGTTTGGAGCATGCTGTGATTAACTGGTCTGTGCTTCCCAGACACAGCTGCAGCTGCAGGCGAGAGCATTCTCACTTCACGAGCAACCTGCAAGTTGTAACCCCATTTTCTATTTCGGGATGAATCCTCTTTATTTGGTGGCGTGCTGTGGAGGAATGATTACTGAGGCTCAATTTGTTTAAATTTAGCTTGAAGAAGTTGCACTGATTTAATGTGAAGAAATGTAAAGATTTTAGAGTTTTATTTAAGTTTTCTTTTTCAAGGGAAATGTTGATGACAGTATTTTGTCAGGTACCTACACAGTCTCTCTGAGGCTGTTATTGTAGCAGTGATGGTGCAGTCTCACTTCAGCACATCCCATCTCTGTGACACATCTCTGCAAGGAATAATTTGAATATAGGCTACGATGTTGAATAAAACAGCACTGTACAGAGCGTTATGCTTTTTTCAATGTTCTCATGTGTTAAAGTAAGGGTTGGGGACTGAGAATATATCTAAAAATAATATTCAATATTATTCAATCAGCCATTGTAGTTTGGAAGCTCTTTGGTGAGGCCCTGTCTGCTCCCAGCCACTCATCTTCATGTCTCTCTGAACTCGGCTCTTCTACTCCAGGAAGAAAGCCAATGCCAAGCTTCAGAGCTTAAATTAAATGCATGTCCAATATGTTTTTCAAAGAATGGCGCAGCAGTAGCCCAATAAGCTATTCACATTAACTTCTGCTCTGCGTGCATCAAAGAGAGTGCTCTCTGCAGCAGCCATGTCCTCATAGAGCACTAAAGAAATGTTGTTTTACCAGCACTGATCCCGGTCCTTATGTTGCTTTAACAGTGCACTTGTTCAACAACACCAAGTGTAATCAAATCAGCATAGACTCATCATCAGTTCACTTCACTGTCTCTGTATTTGTTTTTAAATTCTATTGTTGATTTCACAGTGTGCACTCATCCCCCAGCCCATAGTCTCGTGCTTTCCAACTGTTTTGCATGTTTTCCACCTGGTGTGCAGACAGAGCCCGTCTCACGTCTGTATTTGTGGTGAGTTAAGTGGCATTTGTCATACATCCCTCTTTGTTTGCGTGCGCAGGGCAGAGCTTTGCAGAATATACATACATGATCTTCAGACAACTGCTCTGCTTTTTGCGTGACAGAGGGCCGAAAGCAATCCACAGTTGAATTGCCACAATCATGTCAAGAGGGGCTAATTTTCCCTTTTGTCAATTTCCCATAGAGTTTTTGTAGTTGATGCAAGAATGAAAAACAGACAGAAGATGTTTATTTTTCATTTATGGTGGCAAGCCTTATCAAGGGCACCAAACAATGCACAGTCTGCATTCTTCTTTTCATTCTTTCACATAGGCAGAGGAAGGGAGATACTAATGAGAGGAGAAAAATGTTAGATGAAGATGCCGGCTGTAGTTTGGCCTATTAAAAATGTGCATTTTCTTAACATCATTAGGGGGAAAACTGTGTGCGAGTATGTATGTGTGGTGTGGCGGTAGTCATGGTGATGGTGCCAGTATCGGAAAGGGTATGTATGTACATGTTCATGTGTGTTTGAGAGAAAGCTATAGAGGGTGGGAGAGTGAGACAAAGTAAGAGAAAAGAGGCAGCCATTTCAGAAAACACAGCAGTGGATTATGGCTCAAGCTGTTTTTCTAACACCATTGGCCCCTGTTGAACAATGGAAAATAATGTCAAACCAAGCAGCGACATGAAGCTGGACATGGCCTTATTTGTTCACATTTGGGGAGATGTGAACAGATATGAAATAGGGGACTGAGACGTCATCGGTTCCAAGGGGGAAACATGATTCTACTATGAATATAAGAATGAAATTACTCTAAATGTGACAGCGTGGATAATAGTAGTAAAGTGTGCTGCAATATGGGTGTCAAGTCAATATTTAGGCGCCCGAGCGTTATTCTGTGTGCTTGCTCCAGCTGACATTTTCTAATAGCTCTGAAATGTGTGTTTAGGCAACTGAGGGACGGAGGAGAAAATGAGGAAGATAGGGAGAGAAAAGCGCTAGAACAATCTGAGAGGACGTGGTGTACATAGCTGCCTCTCAGACTCCATTAAGGCTGATGGCGCCCCCATAAAGCTGCTCTGTGCTTTTCCTGCTTAGGCTCCATTCCTTATTCATACACAAAGTGACGTTTGAACCTGACACATTCAGGCCACAGCTGGTTTAGGCTTTCATACACTCATATTCCTGTCGTACGCACAACATTGACTCACTGAAATATAGACTGAAGCATTGCAATTCTTATTCAGCACTATGAAAGGACAGGGCCTCAAATCCTCTGTGGAGCTGTCCATGGTACCGACAGAAACAATGCAGCTCTTACATGACTCTAAAGCTTTTGTTACCCCCTACAGCCATCAGTATGCCATGCGTTCATAGTCTGCCTGGTCCAAGATGGCTGCTTATGCATTGGCAGGGTGCATGGATGAATTACTGAACAAGCCTACCAGGCACAGGTCCAGAGCCCCAAAGTGTCAGTGGCCCTCCTGGCCTTAACCTGTAAAATGTGACTCAAAATAACAGGTACCAACCAGATAGGGACTGAACATGAAGAAAAAGAGACATAAAACAACTACAAAGAGAAGCAAAACAGCTGCAAAGACACACAAAGAGAGGCAAAACATTCACTAAGAGACTACTACAAAGAAACGCAACTGCCAAGAGATTCAAAAACAACTACAGAGATTTCAAATGACCACACAGAAACAACGACTACGAAAAAGGAATCACAAAGGGACGCAAATTTACTACAAAAATATGCAACGCAACTGCAAAGAGATTTAGAAACGTCTACAGGGATTTCAAATAACTACACATAGACAAAAATGACCAAAAAGAGAGACAAAACAAATACAAAGACAAAGACAAACAAAATGACAAAAAAAAGATGCAACAAAAAGCTGGAAAGAGACACAATGAGACTCACAACAACTACAAAAAAGGAAAAACAATCACAAAGGGACACAAAGCAACTACAAAGAGACACAAAATGACTTCAGAAAGATGGATAGCAACTACAGAGAAAAACAGAACAAAAGAGCAGGAGATGCAAAACAACAAAAAGAGGCTAAACAACTTTACAATCTGCGTGTCTTGCCCCTATATATGAGAGGTGGTGGGGCCTTTTGCATGTTTGTGCACAGGGGCCCACTGTCTCATAATCCGCCCATGGCTGGATGTGATAATAAGAGTGATGATAGGGCACCTGGTCTCTCAAGTTCTGTCTCCTGTCTCTCTCAGTACCTGTCACTGTTAGCAAAGACTGTCCGAGCCTGACAGCACAGTTTGCATAACACACACACACACACGCACACGCACACACACAGCAACACGTAACATAATGACATTAAGTCAATTGGCCAACAAGGTTTCCTTTGCCTAAGCAAGCATACGCTTCGAAATGGCTCTTGGACAGGACTAGCGAGGCAAATGTGATCATGCACACAGGCATCCATATGAATGAACACGAGAGAGGAAATCAATGTTAGTTATTCAGCTGGTCCAGAGAACAGGCGAGGGGAACTGCACCTGGAGCGTTAAATCTAGTTTATTTGTAACTGTAGTCCAGTATCACACACGGGGTTTCAGTGGGCTTTACAGACATGCATCAGCGGTGGTTTTTGGGCACAGCTCTCAAAGAATGCCAGCACATGTATGTCTGTGGGTATTGCTTGCTCATGTGCGGTATGCATGTGTGAGTCAATTACAGCAGCAATTAATAGCTCTTTTCACAACTGATTAATCTGTCTAATTATTTTTTGATTCATTATTTAGTCCTTAAAAAATAGTCCAAAACCCAAAGAGATTCAGTTTACAATTATAGCAAGCAGGAAATCAACACATTTGAAAAACTGGAACCAGCAAATCTTGATAAAAGACTTGAACAGTTAAACAGATTTTTATTAAACTTTTTTTGTCAGTCAACTAAAAGATTAATGTAGCCTCATACAATAGTTTGTATGTTATCTTACGAAAGTGAAAATACAACATTGTGTCTAATGAATTAGCACCCCACAAATGACGATATGTAGGCTACTTAACTTTAAGTTACATACTTAATGTAAAGGTATATGTTAGGTTTAGAAAAAGAGGCATGGTAATGATGTAGCTAAAATAAGTCAAAGGTCACTTGATTTCACACAGTTCCGAACACTGGCCTCATTGGGGAAAGTCCTGTGTTGTTTGACCCCTCCACCACCCTAACCTTCCCCCTTAGGCCCCGATCACACAGACAGCATTTTGCAATTTGCAAAATGCGAAGTGCACCACACTGCCCTTTTTGTTTTTCAATCGAATGCCATTAGTAAAAAAAATGACAAAAAAACGCTTGCTGCGCCTTTTTAGTGTTGCCAGGCAACCACTGCATCACATCCTTACACTAACCTTTCAGTGTAATCAATCTACCGTTCTTTTTCTTTTTTTCACAAAATGTTCAGGCAGAGGATACTTGTTGTAGCTCTGGTTGAGGGTGAGAGGCTGTCAGCAAATACTGTGTTGGGCACAGGGAAACGGAGATCTGTCTGTGTACATGAGACCCTAATAAAGAGAGTGGATCATGAGGAATACTATCAATTGGTCCAGGAGCTTCACCTCGATGATGGCCGCATATTTCATGATGACTCGGGCAGGTTGACAACCTGCTGTCTATTATCGGGTCAAATAGCTCTGGGTATCCAGCAACCGCTACCAGCAGTTGCTCCTCTATTGATTACCTGTTTACAACTGTAAATTCGTTGTCATGACCACCACAGAAGGTCAGCCTCTTAAATCATCTGATTGGACAATGGGGGAAAAAAAGCCGCCCACAGCTGCTAAAACGCTTTCTGTGTGATCAGGGTCATATAGCCTACAGACTTTTGAGTCTTTCTACTGCTTCCCTCTTTACTCCCATCAGCGTATTGGTCACGTGATTTCAGTCTTCCCAATCATGTGGGATGTACACAAATTACTGGCTCATGATTGTGTGAATAATATACGAATTATAGTCAATTTTCTTAGGTATATGTACCAATAGTGCATAAGCAAAGCCTGACATGATGAATTGTTTCATCATAAGTAAGAATCCCCGGAAAACTGAACTAAATTCAGAGAAAACTTTTCTGTCCCACAGGCACTATTAATGCTAGAATGTGAAATTTGAACAATTAAGGAAGGCCAGAAAAAAAACAAAACAAGAAACAGCAGGCTCCTCTCTGTGGAGGGGCAGGATGTTCAGTGGAAAAAAAGAAAAAGGACACAAGCAAGAAACAAAAGGATAAAAATACCCATTGCCCTTGAGGAGAATAGAAGAGATGAAAAAATGACAGATGGACAAGAAATTTCTTTTAAACATATTAGGAAGGGACACAGGCATGCAGCAAGTAAATGTCAGAGAGGAGAGGAGTGGAGGAGATGAGCAGTGGTCCAGTGGGACTTGTACCACGGCATGGCTAGTAGGTCTTTACTGGCTACAGTTTTCTATCACTGTTGCAGTCTGCTATTTCAATAGCTGCTGTCTACACCGGGGGTGAGCAGGACGAGTAAGTGTCAAAGCAAATCTTGTTTGTATGTTTATGCCACAGGACACAAAGCAGCTTTTGTTCAAAGTATTTATTTGTGTATTTGAAGTTGTATCAATACTGACAAATTATATTGTTCATCAAGGACGCAAAGAGAATAACTTAACTGTTGTTGATTATATTGTTGTACGCCTTTGGGCTGCATTGAATAGGTGGTTTTGATTGGTTGTCAGAGTGCCAGCACCTGTAATGCCTGTCAACACAAACACCATCACAGCAGAATAAGTGAGCCTCCATGACTGATGCCCATTATGCAGCAGAGCGCAGCCTTGCACTCTCTGGGGTAGCAGAAGAGTGGACAGAGAAGGACAAAAACATGTATCAAGTCCCAGGGGGTTGATTCTCAGTATATGGGCATGGTCCATAGAGTGGGGTGGGCACTGCTGACATTTATAGCACCATGTGGATGAGGCAATAGAGGCGAAAGATGCAGTGGTGGGTTGGTGCAGGGTGATGATGAAGTGACCCTGGTGCAAAGCGCCGCTTCTTCTCCTCCCTGCCCCTTTGCCACCTGCTGTAGCCAGGATTGATGAGCATGGGCCAGCGAGGAGACACTGGGCTAGATTACAAACATACCGCTTTGTCTTGTGTGCAGCAGTTCCTCAAAGTGTAGCGCTGCTCCCTTTAATTGGTTGCAATCCCTCCAAAGCCACTCTCTCTGCACGGCCAGCACATGTTCTGTATTGTTGCGGGGGGGTGGGTGTTGGAGGAAGGCGGGGAGGGAGGAACCTAGGGTAGGAAAATAAAGGAAGAGAAGGCAGAAGAGGAAGCATCTGAAAAACTAACAGCTGCAAGAGTTGCTGGAGTGTCTTAATTTTCTTTATCGTAACCTCACTGCTGGGTGTGCGCGTGCATGTGTGTTTTCCAAAAGCAGAATATGAAACATTCAGACTTTGCATGGCCTAGATTCAGTGTTTTTTTCTTCTTTTTCCCAAGTCAGGCCAGAAACATGAAAGGTTAAGAAAAGCTGTTTAAACACAACTTGTTTTGTAGCGCTGGGATTGATAGGACTATTTTTGTTGTTGGAGAAGGAGGAAGGATTGAATGTGTTTGTGCACTATTTGAATTACCGCTCAGATTGAACCTGCTCTCATCAAATGAGGATGAATAGGAAAGAAAGATTAGAGGAGAGGTGCTGGCATAGATTTTAATAATTCCTCCCTTAGAGTAGCAGGTGCAAATCATACACAGGTGCTCACTTTTATTAGATCCAAAGAGTTGTATCCTAGCAACCTGGCTGTGGGAATAGGCTGGTACCGCCCATGCCCCAGGGGCTGCTGGGATTCTGTGATTCTGATTAAGGCTTTAGGTCAGTTGGAGAGGGGATTGCAAATCATCAGCGTTGCTCTTTAGAGTTGTGGGAACCTGGCAGCACTGGAGCCTTGAGGATCCAAAACCAAACCCAGTGACCATTCAAGAGAAACCTTGATGACTCAGCAGGCTACATCCTTATAGCCCCGTGGCCCGGTGAATATGCGCTCTGAGGAGGATTCACAAAGTCAGAAGAGAGAATTCTGAGCATGTTTAAGCATATTCTGACGCAGCAGGGGGATTTAATTGTGAGTCCATGAACTTGTGTTTGTCGAGAAGCCTTTGAGCGTGGGACTTTGTTTGTATTTGTGTGTTTTTCAGTGTGTGAGTGTGAGGCTTTGCATGTGAGCGTGTACCCTCCTGTGAGCACTGCGCATTTATTATTTTTAATGTGATTCCTGAATCACAGTGGAAGGCTGCTAATGAAGCTCATTGGGTGTCTGGGCTGCTGTATTCTTCTCCTGCTGTTTACTGGCTACCTCCACCCATTTCCTATGTTCTCTCCCCCTCGCTTTCACACCCAGGCTATACGTGGGGGGGACTACAGAGATGCACCAATGACAAGGGGACGATCAGGGGACGGCCAGGAGAAGAGGGATTGGAGTGATAACAAAAGGAATTAGGATGGCATGAAGAAAGCGAGCCAAGTTTGAGGAAACAAAAGAGGCTAAATGGGCAGGGATGAGGGGGAGAAGGGGAAACAGAGACAAGATGTGAGATATGTGATGAAACAGATGTCAGACGGAGTCAGTGTTAGTGAAAGGGCTGCATGATGAGGAGTGTGAGATAGTGACTGAGAGAAGGAGCAAAGAAGGGAGGGAGTAAAGGAGGGAGGTAGATAATATGCTGACCCACTTTGCAGACACCACGCTGAGATCCTAACCATTGCTGCAATAAATAACACACGGCAGGCCAGCAGAGCCTAACAGCTGCTTGGTGGCAGTCTGTCCCTTCACTGCACCCCTTGTCCCCTGCCACCGCCTGGCCTGCAGCCTCCACCCATAACCTCATAACTCTACCCATCACTTCCACTACTCATATATTCACACACTCCAGAGCACTGGGTGGTTTTAGTGTATTTGCATGTATACAATCAAAACATGCCTCTGGGCATGTGTGTGGGTTAAGCAAACAGTGGGGTATCTGGGACTGTTGCGTGATATGTGTGCACGCTTGGTCACACATATTGATGTAGACGTTTACAGATACAGCGACAAAAGTCCTCCTGTTTGAAACAGATAAAAAAAAGATAGACGAAAAAGGAAAGAATTAAAAGACAGAGGTGAGAGATGGAAAAAAACACGATGAAAAAGTCCCCCCACACGCACACAGGAGTCAAGGTCTTCCTGTTAAAGTGATTATGTCCATTGTGTATATATAGACAGTACTTTTCAGTGAAAAGAAAGGTACAAGATTAATGCAATATATTAATGCAGTGTACTGTGAAAAAGTCTGTTGTTTTGCTCGTCAAAATAATATTGTCTGTAGCTCAGCATTTTTGCAGAGGCTTGTCTCCGGTCCAACTTAATTCTTGGTTCAACATTAATGCCTTTGAGAGCCATTGATTTGTACTGTTTTTATGTACCAGAGGCATGTCCCTGGTGAACCCAAAGGCACATTCATCAGCACATGTGCCAGAAGAACACAAAAATGAGGCAGGCTATTTGCTTGTATTTAATGGGAACTATACTGCAAATAAGTAAGGACTCTTGAAGCATCTTGACACTAGGGCTCGGCATCGATTAGAAAATTACAATACCAGTGCCCTCAAGGTGCTACCAACAACAATAGAGTACTTCATTCGATATCGTAGTGTGAATTGAGTGTTTGCTTTGATGACATCTCGGCATGCTGAACTGCCATCTCCGCCAAATACACCACACTCAACTTCACCACACCACAGACTGTGTGGGTCATAGAGGCTTCTGTGGGAGTGTTGGCTTGATATCCATGCTGGGGACAATTGTGAGAGTCTGCCCGGCCGCACAAATACAGTGACAGACCTAACTGTTAGCATCACATGGCTAATGTTACCTGGCGAGCCATTTCGGTGTTGGTGTTAGTCTTTTGAAACTATTTTAAGTGCTCAGTGTGGGTGTTAGCTGCTGCCACAGAGTTAAGTTGTGCTAACTGGGCAGACTTTCAACTTCACCCAGCAGGAGAGTGAATCAAGAGATGGCAGCAACAGAAGGTTTGCTGATCTAGCGGGGAGTTGGGACAATCCAGGATTAGACACCATATCAAAACTTATGGAATGCAGGTATCATTTGACTGGAGATGTTTAGCTACTACTTGGCACTGCGTTATTTCAGCTGATACATTAAAGTTATCAAGTACAGATACCCATCCCTATTTGACAACGTAATATTTCAGCCAAATGTGATTCTTGATGGCTCATTCCCACCCCCGAAGTTGGCATTGCCCTGGTTCCCTCAACAAGAAACTTTTTTTTTTTCCATTGGATTTGGGATTATTGCAGAAAATAACCTCTTTGGCAAACAAAGAGGTTTGCACATTTTGTTCAGCAAAATAATTTTCACAAATGCACATCACGTTTATGATTATTGAAGCATAACTGCAATATGCAGAGGAGAAAAGCTAACGTTAGGCTATATGGCATATGGTCATATGACTTGTTACCACCACAATGAGGCTGTGAGGTTAGTGTTTGGCATGATGATGTTTAATGTCCCTGACAACATTTGTAGTCTCATTTAGTCACTTGTTAGCAAACACCTTTTTGAAGACACTTAAAAGCTTCAAAATGTATTAATTTATTGACATGTTTTATGTGGTAGAAAATAACATGAAAATCTCTTAAGCTTGTATTAACCTCAGAGCTCATTTCAGGCATCTAACCAAAATCCAATGACTTCGAGATGAGGCAACCTGAAGTGCAAAAATGTTAACTCATTTGTGACTTCAAGGACTCATTCCTGCATCACTCTTTTCATGTGCTGCTATGCCTACACTCTTCTCTTAAGGCTTTTCACAAGATTGTAGAACCTGTCTGCTATTTGCTCTCATTCAGTCACAAGAACATGAGTGAAGTCGACCACTGATGTCAAGCGATAAGGCCGACAAGGTTCGCAGTTAGTGTCCAAGTTCATTCCAAAGCTGCTGGATGGGGTTTAGGTCAAGGCACAATTCTTCTATACCAACAAACATACCATTTCTATACAGACTTCACTGTGTGCACCGCGGGGTGTTGTCATGTTGAGACAGGATGGCAGTCCCCAATCTACTGCAGCAAAACTAGAGCACACTATTTACAAAAATATCACTGTATGCTGTTGAACTGAGCTGAACCATAAAAAAAGCCCCACTGAAAGTACAGGAAAGCATGTGAACAGGGCTGTCTACATAACGTCTGTACTTACCTGTGTGATAGCTGCATTTAAAGTTGACATAAAAACATAATAAGATGTGCGTCCTTCAGCAGCAATAGGCTCTGACTTTGAGCCATCTCACAGTATGTGAAGACTTTATGTTTGCAGCTGCTCCTCTGCTGAATTTGTCATCAAAACAAGGCGAGCATACACTTCAGAGACCTGTTCAAAGCTGGAGAGACTTGTATGCATGCGTGTGTGTGAGGACTGGATGGGCATGTGAAGCCACTTGTCCTTGGAAGGGGGTTTAGCCCTGGTGCTGGCAATCAATCAATAAGCAGTGTTGTGTGAGGGGGTCACGGAGACATGACCCCTCTCTCTCTTTCCCTCTATCACCAAAAGAAGGCTGCCCTTTTTCCAGAGCGCACAGAGGTGATTCTACCAACATGAGAACCTCCAACACTCTTATTTGCTCTGGGCTTTCACAGGACTAAAGCTGTGGATTTATGATCATTTTCATGGCACATAATCTGGTGTACAATCAACAAAACTAATTTCACTGGGTGGTAACTTTGTGCAACATGGTTTTATAGTAGTTTCCAAAATAAAACTCCACCGAAAGTGAACTAAGTGTGACTCTCTAATGTAAAACAATAGTTACTGCTCACTTGCAGAATGAACATATACTTGGACACTTGGGAACCATATTTCAAAAAAAAATATTTAAATTGGATTTACAGGCACATGAAATAAAAAGATACATTTTTACACGGGTGTCACAAAAATGAGCTGTTATACATGTTGATTGGCCGCCCATGAATGTGTCATGAGGCGTTCAAAAATCTGTCATATAAACCCCTCTAAGGGACACATAATGTGCACAATCCAACTGACTAACAGGATTTCCTGCCAAGACACTTACTCTATGAGGTAATTACTAACCTTTGCGATTGCAAAAACACAATACATGGAAATACAGAAGGCAATTTGAGACACTGTAATGCTGAACAGAAGTGCTGATGAATACAATCTCTGTGTTATTAGAAATTGTCTATTGTTAGATTAGAAAAAAGGAGTTAACGGAGAGAAGAAGCTTGGCTTCAGCAGAAAGAAGAAAAAATTGGAGAGTTCCTTTTGTGAAATATTAAGCATGACAAAGCTCAGTGGGTGGGGGTCTTTAATTAATCCACATTACAAAACAATATTGTCACTGACCCACACACAGGAGCATCATCAAAAGCAAATCCACTCCATGATATTCAAATAGACTGAATATGTCACATAAATGCTGAGTGTTAAATGGATAACGTGTGTTAATCTGCTAAAACTTTGCTGTACGTCTGCTCACATAAAAGCCTTAATTGGTGGGCAAAAAGCCTTTACTTTAGGTTTGGACTTCTATCAGCTGCCATCCTTGCTGTGATACTATCTAATCACATTAAATACTGTAAATGTCTTCAGATCTCCACTTCTTTTGAGAGAGAGGGGAGACAAATGGGCATTGCAGCTGTGTGTAACAATGCACTCAGCTGTACTCTTTGGCGATCCTCTAAGTGCAAATGAAAAAATAAAAATAAAACCTTCGAAATCACACTGTTTATTATTTGGGCTCCCAGTAGGGAGGATAAAAAAAGAGTGGCATGTCTAACTCCTCTCGGCAGTGTTGAGAGGAGATGACATAAATCATCCAGTGTGTCTACATCTCTGTGATGGATGGCCCGCAAAACGTAAGGCAGTCTACATCACTTTTGATCGCTACCTTTACACCGAATCTGAACAGTTATATATAGACACGATTCTCTCCCAGCTCCCCTCCACTCTTACTATTCATTGAAGGAGATACAGGTATTTTTGTGGCTGTATATGCATGGTGACAGGCTGTTCTGAATGGGCTGGCTCAGGGCTGGAGATGAAGTGGATACAGATGACATGGTTGACTGTGCTGGAGGTGAAACACTAAGAGAAAGTGAAGTCAGGCAACCTAAAGTCGTCAGAAGGCCATGGATCAGGGGAGTGATAAATGATGCGATGCCACCTGTGTAATGCACCATAGTTTTCGGAGAGCTGTCTTTTGATTTATGTCCTCATGTTTTCCTTAAGTGGCATTTTGTTTCCGTCAATGCTATCGTAAAGGTGTTTAATGGGGACAGTGTGTGAAAGGGAGATTCTTATGTAATGGATCAAAAGAAAAGGAAGCTATGCAGGAGACAAAGGATTCTTATAACAGGTGCATTTAGGCTGATGTATAGAGAGAAATTGGTGGTATGCTAACATGAAGCCGTCTGTGTATGGCCTTCACTGTAATGTACATTTTGGGACGTGCTCATCATGGGCAGAGTCACAAGTTTTACTCCGCCCATGTTTAGCATGTTTTACTTACTCATTAACACCATCTGAAAGTGGACATTAATACTTCATGATGTAATACATTGTGAACACTGCAGCCACATACCACAATCTGTATTAAATCACCACCTGCATATCAAGAAATAAGGATGCAGTTGCAAATAAATCTCTTGGTTCTCTGGTGGAAGCGCTCAGCACAGCGTGGGTCAGCTGGAGGCTGCTGGGAGGCTGTGGGAAAGAGAGGCGGCTGAGAGTCAAGCCAGGGCCCACGGAGCATGCTGGAGGTTTTACGGAGGCTGGAGAGGCAGTCGTAGCAGGTGAGAGGAGAGCCATGTCCTGCAGAGCATGTTGGAGGCTTCACATCCAGGGGTGTGTGGATTCCTGCACTCCCTCTGGTTCTCCAACATGCTCTGTGGGCCCTTGCTCTCCTCTCGCCTTCAGCAAGCCCCTCTGACCCAGGCTGTGCTCTGCTCCTCCACCAGAGAATCAGAGGAAGGGCAGGAGGTCAGCAGGGTTCGTGCCCACGGCCGTATGTTGGCTTTCATCACGCTGTGGTCTTTTGTCTGTTTTTTTCTGCAGATATCATAGGGTGAGACTTGGAAAGAAATGTAGTGGTATTCTGCAGAAATGAACTGTGCTGCACCCCGTGGTCTCTACACCTCACTCCCGCATATGAAACTTCTTAGCTGGGAGGAGTGCAGACAGCAGCCTTGGAGACGGACCTTCAGTTAGCGTCTACAGCAACTCAAATTCAGCCAGCACAAACCTCAACTCCCTGTCAGATCTGCAAGCCTCTGTTGCTTTAATTGCACAGGTTAGACACAGTGCTACTGCTAGCCAACAGCCTGCTGTGACCCCCGGCGCTGGGTTTGCAGGTTAGCTCTGGCTGAAATCGAATTGCCTCCACTTCTCTGGATGTGCTGACCGCTGTCCTCACAGCAAAAGTGGTCTCACAGGCTGGGAGAGGGGTAGAGGGGAACCGGAGGGTAGCAGCCAGCTAACTAGCAGCTAACGCAGCCAGAATTGCTTAGGCAGTAGTCAACTTTTGACTCTGCCCATGTTGAGTGCAGCCCTCCTGCACACTGCAGTGAGGGGCTTCTCGGGGTGGGATTGGGGCGTTGGGTAGCGCTGTACAATCATACCATCATATACCATGTATGCGTAAGGTATGAAGGTTTGAAAAATGAGATACCGCCTAAGCCTAGTTTGTGTGTATCATTTGCATGTGGTTGTGGGTGTATGTGCATATAAATGCAACCCAATGGCCAAAAGAAGTGTTCACGTATGATTCTGCAAACCATGGTTTTATACATGTGTACATTATTTTATAGTGGATGTGCTGGAACTCTCAACAATACTGTGGTGAAGGTGTGAGTAGGTTTAGGTACAAAAACAACTTGATTATGGTAAGGAAAAGATCATGTTTGGGCAACAAAAAAAACAAACAAAAACACAATTTGGTGGCACAAAAGCGACTGGAAAATCAGGGCTGGACTGACACGTTCTGTGGCTGGGAAACACTCCAATATGTGGGTAAAAACACGCATGTTACGTAACAAACACCCAGGCTCAGTGGCTGAAACAATGCTGGGAAATGCTTCGATGTGTTGGTGTTAAACACCCAGGTTCTATAAACAAACACCAAGGCTGCGGTGCCACAAACACCGGTGCAGGAGCCACAAAGGGCCGCCGAAACACATCCAGTCGGCTTATACACTACTTCACTTTAGAAATGCTGATATGCTATGTATGAAACACACAATTGTAACATATCCATGGTTTGCAGAAACGTACAATGCCAGCATTTTCTTCTAGTTACTGGGCTGATGAATAACAGTGTTTATCTGCAGTGCAGACACAGCAAAACCCCCATCTAAAAAAAACGCTCCTAAGTTCCATGCCAGATAAAATATCATTTTGGGCATAAAAAGGTAGCAAAACAGTTATTTATATGGTGATTCAGATGTTGATTTCCTATACTTGCTGTAGGCACAATTAGCCTGGAAACTTTGCATAAAGGTTCAAACTCAGCACACAGTTTGAATGCAGGAAACTGTGTGTACATGGAATATGGAAGATCTAAAAGTTAATATGAAATGATAATAAAAAAAGACATAAAAACATATTAAAAATGATTAATACAGTATTATGTGATTAATTCAGTTTAGCATACAAAAATGGCACCAATAGTATGCATGCAGCAATTGCTGACTGTGCAGAAGGTCCTCTGGGGTGTGAAAATAGCAGCCCTGGGAGATGGTATGCAGAGAAAGAAAAGTGACTTGGACAGGTTTACTGTTTTCTCCAAACAGCAGGAAAGTGATGTAGTCCCCCCCCCTGGATCAATCAGTAAGAGGATGCCTCATCCTGTGAATTATAAAATGTGAAATGCTGACCTTTTATTGTACCCATCAGGCCAATCAGTGTATTTCTTTCCTTAAATGCCAAAACACAGTGCCAAAATGCATCATCCCACCACCTTTTATTAAGAGTGAGCCAGCGCTGGATGTGTTATGCCTCTGCTTGTTTGTTTTTAAGAGACCATGCAGAGAATCCGAGCATTTCTGATTTTAGCATCCCTGAGTGGTAATATCAAAATCAATTCTGGCTGGGATTGTGCCGTTTTTCTACTTGAGAGTTTTCATTCAACTTCTATCAGTGACTGAGAGGTGTCTTGCACATGTGAGCATTGATATAAACACGTGAAACTTCTCTGTCTTTTCCACTACATGAATGTAGGACTGCCACTATCACTACATTGTTGTGTTCTTAATATAGACAAACAGGTATGTTACACATTTATGTACGATGGCATTTTCATTGTATATTAATAGCTGTCCAAAACATACTGCACACTACAAAGTATATAGTAAAAAAATCCACTATCAATGCAAAAAAAGTGCCATACTCATATACAACTAAATAGTGTCTTAACCTAGCACAATTAAAGGTCCAGTGTGCAGGATTTTGGACTATATTTTTGGCAGAAGTGAATTACAATACAATAAATATGTTTTCTTCACTGCATGATCACCTGAAAATAGGACTCATCGTGCTATGTGGCACCACTATGTCTCTATGTCACTATGTTGTTTTCGTTTTCAAGTCGGCCACCATAGTTAGCAGCCCCTTTGCAATGGAGATCACTTAATTTTTAATCTGAAACTGTTTTATTCAGTGTTTTTACCAGTTTACATCACCGGGTTCATTTGCTTTAGAAAGGAAGAGGCCTCTACAGATAATTTGGCCCCCAGTAAAAACTCCCTGAATGTCTGGATCAGGCAAAAGCCCATCTGCAACAGCATCAGAAAAACACTGATTTTGAACATCAAACTGCTTTATTCAGTGTTTTTACCTGTTAAAATCACAAGAAAAGGCCTCTGCAAATAATTTGGCTCCCAGTAAAAACTTCCTGAATGTCTGGATCAGACAGAAGCTGAGCACACATTAGCAGGTGCTGTTCTTTTAAGTGTGTGCAAGTGTATTAACTAAGTGCATAGCTGTAGTCAGTGTATTAAAGACATATAATAAGTACAACTAGTACAACTAACTACACTACAATTTTTGTTCATTAAAAATACATTAATCTTGAGTAAACATGAAAGTGTACTTCAATTAAGTACAATTAGTCTGCATTTTTCACAAGGTGTTTTAGCTTCAGTGTAAAGTGTTTTTTCATTCATCTTTGCATGTGTGTGTGGCTCACTCACAGGCACCATCAGCTGGCTCAGAGACTGCAGACACTAACTGCAGCTTTGCACTAAGGGCTGGCTGCGCTGCAGAGATGAGTTCTAGTATTTTCTGATTCTATTGTTGTGCAGAACAATGGTGCTGGATGATGCTAAACAGAGAGAGGGGGGTGAGTTTGTCTCATTTGCAGATGTGCTACATCTGCAAAAGAGCCAAGCTCACATAATAATCTAAATATAGCATTGCTGATTGTGATAATGTGTCTAATGGTTTTACAATTAATGAGCCTTGCCCCACCTGGAGAGAAGAGAAACGTTGGTCGTCCCTGTTATGAGACGCCGTTCTCTGGCAGCCGGTTAAAGTCATTCTGGGAAATCACTGACTGCTGAAGTTGATGAGGCAAGTTGAAACAAAGTGGGCACAGCAAAAATTGAAAATTACGACATTTCATCACAAATTGAACATCACAAATTGATGATGTCTAACAGCGTAAGAGCATCTGAGGATGGATTTTTCCTTTTGCTGTGAGATTGTGTGGTAATGAAAAGGAGAGAGACAGGGTGGAGAGACATGTGGGGAGAGAGAGAGACAAAGCATGTCCTTGTCAATCTCATCGTCACCAATAAAATCAAACAAAACACCCTCCTCTCACTCAGATTCTACCAGCCTCCACTGATTAAAACACAGCTACACTTTGCCATGAATAAATTATCTCCACTTTTTTCTACCAACCACTGACCATGGCCAGCTTAAATAATTGAGATAGATACCCGAATAAACCTTTAATGCCCTAGAAACAACACGAGGAGGTGTAGTGCTGCACCACTATTGGCTAAATACTAAAAACAGTATACAGTGAGCTGCTGTGCCAGAGAGAATGATCCAGAGAGGGAACTGGTGCTCTTTAGGTGGTGAGGCCAGTACACACGCCCAGTGCCTCAGGGGCTGCTGGATCAAGTTTGGTTTTTCCTCCTCATACTGGAGGCTATTCACCCTCTCACTGACTTTAGAGGTTACTTCTGCTGCATCAGTGTGGGTGGAGGTGTTTGGAATAAAATCACAGCCTTTTGCTCTAAAAAGAAAAAAAAAGGCTTTCATCAAGATTTCCTGTTTGATTATCACTAATACTTTATGATTGTGATATGAATGATGAGCTTGTAGGAAAGACAAGCATCGTCTGATTGAAGTCTCTACAGTGTTTTACACATTTATACATTATGGTTTCATGTGCAAAACACATGTACAGTATATACGCCTATTGTGTACTACAGTATTTTCTGTGGTGAATGTCACAGCCTCTGCCAATATTCTACAGAAGTGCAACCAGCTATCTTTGAAACAGATCAGCTGAGTTACACTGTGCAATCTCCTGTAAAGATGTTTGGCTGCAAGACTTGAAAAGAGTGAAATAACAAAAAAGAAGGAAGCTCAAGTGTACTCTTTTGCATTTTTCAGCCCACTGAATGTAAAATCATATAGTATTCTACATTTTAGATTACTGCCAAGTATGTTTCATAGCATACCATAGAAAGCATAAAACCAAACACTGCCAGGATAAAGAATCTATGAAAAAAAAAGCTATAACAAAAATGTAAAACACACAAAAAAGAAGGATGCAAAGGGGATAAGTTAAAATCTTTAAAAAGTTAAAAGCTCACTGAGAAACAGCCACAGATGTGGACAGAAAAATCTCCATCTTCAGTCTGGAGGAAAGGATTCAACTAATGTCAAATGTTAATCTTAAAGCATTGTGTTAAACACACCTTAAGTTGGCTGCAATCCCAATTTGGTGTGATAATTCTTCATCTTTTTAGCTGAGACCCAGGTTTTTCATGGTTTTTTACCAAATCTCTGGGAAGAGTTGATGGAGTATGTAGAAATTAGCAGCTCAAGTAAGCTAAAGTTAGCTAGCAATGTCAGCCTGACAGCAGCGCATACATGTACAGAGTTGAAATATAAAAGACAATTATACTCAAGCACATTTACTCACCCAGCTTTAAACAAGATGGCAGTCGTTTCTTATATGCCTTCATTAACTCGCTGTGCAATGTTAGTAATGTTAGGAGGTCTGGAGGACGAGGTAATTTACAATGATGGTTGTGACCGCACCGGAAAAATTGGTCAAGTTGCAAGAAAAGAAAAAAAAAATTCTATACTTCCTTTGTATGAATCACATCTAACATGAGTTTCAATTTCCCTGACAGTACCTGCAGCCTGCAGGTTCATCCATGAATTCACTGTCCTCTATTTCCAATTCATGCAGCATATGGATTTATCACTTCCTGCCCTCCATCTGAATGTTGTGCATCATAATAGCCATTTGATTGCAAAAAAACTATAACTGAAACCATGCACAAACACTGGTATGTTTCTTTAACGGAAATTAATTTCCACTCTCTACATGTTGGTACTCCGACATTATACAGACATACATATCAGTGCCATCTCTAGTTGCAAACATAGCTGAAAGGATGATAAGGATAATACAATTTATCTCAGCGCCACCATTATTACCAATGAATGTAAATCCACAAATGTATTTACAGCCACTGTCTGCTCACCTATATATTTTTCTTTTACCTACCACCATCACAGAATCCTATTGTTGTGAAAAATCCATTAAAAGCTGCTTACAGATACTGCAGCCTGAACTAATGCAATCCGTCCTGCTGAAAACACATGCAAGGTATATCTGACTCTGTAAGTTCAAAAATCACTGCAGTTGCATTGAAACTGGTTCCATTCTGCCAGAGTTGAACTGCGGTACACGTGTTTCTCAACATGATGTGATACATCAGTCTAAGCTGCAGTGTGCGTCTGCGAGCTGTTTCTAATTAATTTTTGACAACAACGGAAGCCTGTGACTGGCAGGGCTGCAGCCGAAGAGAAAGTAGCAGCTTTAGATAATGGAAAATACAGTACTTTGGTGAGTTAACTTTTCCAACAATGAAGAAAGAAACAACATTAATATATCCCCAAATTAACACAGACTTTTTTTCCTCTCGGTTGATCAAGCACCTCTGTGCAGCAAGCAATCCATATACTGTCAACATTTATGCCTTCAAAGCTGGTCTGCAGTCATACACTTGATACTTTAAAGGGTCCTGTCTTTTCATCACTTTACACAAGCACTGGTGGACTGTGTGGTCAGTGGATTGTGAAGACCTTAAAAGTGTAAAGCTCTCTTCTGGGACGTCGAGGAAAAAGCCTGTGGTATTGGAAGTGCCCCTCTTCTTTTGTAATGGACTTGCGGGAGAGTATCGTCGGCCAGGCGTAGGGTGGCAGAGTTTAAAACTCCTAAAAGACCACGTAATGGCCTTTCACCCCTTGAGACCTCCCAAAGATTTTTACGGTGGATTTTTGCTTGCACAGTGTGCAAAGGTTAATGTAGTGCAAGGTGGACTGAGAGTGGATTGACAATGCATAATATGACATGATACATAGTTATGGAATGGGGAAAAGGGACAGAAAGCGGTGCCGCTGGCAAGAGAGAGTGAAAAAAAAGAAAAGATAGCGAAAGGTCGTATCTAGGCATTAATGCTTTCCATTGTTTTGGTTGCATGAGAGTGTTAATGTGAGTCTTAATGAATTAGGCAGATAAAAACTGATTAATGTCTCAGGTAAGCCAGAGCAGACTAAGGTTTATCAGACGTGGAGAAAATAATTAAAGGTAATGAGTGTTTGGGAGGTAAAAACAATGGATTCATACAGTATATGTGCTACGGAGGTGGCCGAACAGCCAGAGAGCTGGACTCGTCTTCAAGAGAAGGTTAATGTCCCCTTACGAGCAGATAAAAGACTAAAGGGGCAAGAAGGGAATCGAGTGTGTTCTTCCCTGCTCTAACAATCACTGTTAATGATCCTTTGAGAAAAGCCATGAACCCACAATTGCCTCAAAGTGGCAAAGTGAAAAATAGCACAGGTTTGCAGTCGCACCATGCAGGTCCCTGGTGGAAATATGTGTAGCTCTGTGACTTGTTGGGCAGACCACTGTAGAGAGGGGGCAAGCATGCTCAGTCAACCTTCTCTGGGTAAATAAATGTTTAAAAATGGAAGGAGGTACAGTGAGAGCAACAGAGAAATGGAGCGCATCAGTGCCTGCAGCTCTAAATAATACGTTAAATCACCTTGTAAGGAGGCAAGTGCTGAGAATTTAACCATAAAGTTACAGATAACTGAAACATACAGTCTCCAAAGATAACCACAAAGCTACCCAGGGATTAAATGTACATTTCCTAAATTATGAAGGGAGGCTGCATTCATCATTTTGCAGAAGAACAATGCTTCTAAGAATACCTTTGCCCAAAGAGGAATGATACAAATGACTTTTCACAACTTATGCAGTAGTACCCCCCTAGAACTTTAAACAGACTTTGATGTGTGAAGTTCGCTAGTTCCCTCACCTTTACATTAACAATGAGCCACTAAGGGGATTGTGACTGCCAGATAGCAGAAAGAAAAAAAAAAGTTACATCCCATTTTCATCTTCAGCCTGACATTGCATCCACTCTACAGACATATGTGTCGGGGGTATGCAATACTTACAACATGTGCATTTGCAGCCTCTAAAAAAAAACATTAAAGTAGCAGACTTTTGTTTTGACAAAATGAAAGACTTTTACACCATACGTAATGCAGAAAAGATACAAATTGGTGCATAAAAATTCACAAGAATGCAGGGAATAAAGTACTTGATGCTCAAAATTTTCTGGTGGAGGAGCCCCAAACCCTCCATTTCATATGTGTCTCCCCTCAAGTTGAAAGAAATTTTCCCCCCTGGTACACCCTAATGGATTTCTGTGGGGGAGGGGGATTTGATTTTCCCTAACCAATCACTAGAGACCCAATCATCTTTAATCTGATGTAATTTTAAATCCACACTCATACATATGCCAACATACCTGTTTTGCCAGGGTTTTAAGAGCAGGGCTGAGCGAGTAAAACAAACTTCGATGTTAGGCGATATTGGGAAGACATGTCGATTTAGATCAGCCTTGATAGCAGCTACTTTCTTGTCTATAGCGCTCACCATTGTTGTTATTACTCCTCACTGGTTCTAGCCAATGCTATTAGATGGACGGTGGGACACTGTCAAAACATGTCATGTCATTGGGGTACACCACATGTGCGACAAAGTCTGGTCTGCACTTGCCGTAAGACTTGATAGCTGATGCATAGATCATAGAACATGGGGATGCATTGGCAGTCAAATTTGGGTCTGAACATACAACTAGGGTGACCATATTTTGATTTCCAAAAAAGAGGACACTCGGCCGGCCACGACATAGCCTACTTAAATGATACTCGCAGCTTACTCAAAGATGCCTTATAATTTTAATATATTTAAAATTTATATGTATGGATAGAAAATTCAGTTATATTACAAAATAATATCTCTCAAAGACAGAAATTCAGATAGGCCCCAATAGGGGACACATACACACACTAGAGTGTGGCGATCCGAGCCCGACGGTACCCGACGGGTCGGGCCGGGTTTGGTCAAAAATGTAGCTATAAATTGTATTCGGGCTCGGGTCGGATTCGGTCAGCTTTCAGTGAAAATGTAGTGTAAAAATAAATAAAATCCTATTGTCTGTCCTGTTTATTGCTTGGGCACTGTTATTTACGTGACAACACCTGAACATAACACACACAGACACACATTGGCTGTTTGTTTCTACCTCTCCCCTCGCTGGAAGTCTCGGACCTCCAGCCGCCCGCCTCCGCCTTGATTAAACGCTGAAAATAAAATAAAAGAGGGAGACAGGTTTTTCCTATTTTATCTTATTTTGTTTTATTTCTCCCTCTCCTCTCGCTAGAAGCGTCGGACCTCCCGCCTCCCGCTCCCGTCTCAAACACGGAGGTCTCCCTCTCCGCAGCTGAGCACCCACGGCGCACGCCCGGCCTGTTAAATAGCCTGTAACCACTGTGTGACACAAACTCAGTGCTTTGGTCATTAAATAATGTCGGGCTCGGTTCGGGTTCGGACAGAAATATGCTGCCCGTGCCGCACTCTAACACACACACACAAACACACGGAAAACCGGACATTATCATCAGTTTATAAAAAAACCCCGGATGCCCCGGACGGGACGTGAAAAGTGGACATGTCCGGGCAAAAGAGGACGTTTGGTCAGCCTACATACAACAAAATAATAAAGATGTGTGTGAGAATTAAAATTCTGGAATTATTGAAAAGATCTATGATAAAACACTATAGACCCTTTTGCTGTTGGTAAACAGTCTGACGTTTTTTTGGTGGGTGGGGCTTAGCTGGAGGTAAACAATTCTCCACAATCGTAAGTGCTATATCGTAGGCAACTGGACTTGCTTGCGTTTCTTGAAGACGTTTCGCCTCTCATCCAAGAAGCTTCTTCAGTTCCAAATGACTGGTACGAAGTTGCAGGCTATAAACCCTGTATGGGTGGGAACGTTCTTCAAGTCCATTTGCCTATGCTATCAGCACTAGCTATTGCTAGCTAGCAAGCCCTGTTGGTTTGTTTTCAACATGGAGGAAGATGATGCGAGTGGTGCATTCAGAAATACAAATCCTGAGTCATAAATTTGAAGCGCTGTCGCAATGTACTGTTCAGTTATCCAGAGCACCTCCTTTATTGCATCTAGCTTAAGAAAAGACGTCATTGTCAGCCCTAAAAGGGTCTATAAGAAAAATGAAAATGTTCTACTGTATAGCTGCTGCCATCTATTTGAGCGTACCCAAATACTTCTGCCATGCCAAACGCACCCAGGGAGGCTACAGAGATACACCATCCCTTTATGTTTAGCGCCATCTGCTGTACTGCTCTAACATCGCAGCTAAAGTGACATTGCATGAGACATACCCCATAGCTCTCATGGGTTCAAAGACTGTGTCCCAGCCTCACATTTAATAGCCTTGGTTCTGGCACACCGCTTGACAACTCTTGCCTGGTGGTGTGTGCCCATATGTGATGACGGATCTAGCTTTGCCAAATCTAAGTCAAATTTCCCCATAGGGACAATAAAGCATCCATCTCACTCGAACTCGAACTGGAGTTTGCGATTCCAAGGGTCTGGACTCAGGCATTGTGACTGTTTCTTGGAACATGAAATGACTTTTTGAAAAGACAGTGTTTAAAAAAAAAAAGGTTTCATCCCTTTTATACATCAAAGTGCTAAAAAGCTCCATTTCAGAACTGGAGACTCCCGAGATTTGTTATCACTCTCTGTGGAATCACGATCTGAACACGTTCTCCTGAACATCTCATTGTACAATTTTAAAACCTTTGATAGAAAAATCTCTTGTTTATGGCTCAGGTAATCACAGCTGATATCTTTGCACAGTGTTCCCAGTGCACCATTGACACTTGTGAAATGAAATGTTGAAGTTGTGTCATCTTGAGACATGGGATATGAGAATAAGCCACCACTGTATCTAAATGTAAATATTTCTATATCGTCTCCATGTGTTCATACATTTATGCATGTATTCAAGGTCACTTGCAGGCCCGGCTAAAGCTGTGTGACTGAGCAGAAGGAATTCTGACAGCAGTATTTTGTAGCTTTAACTAATTCCAGCTCCACTGTCATGCTTAAATACCTTTTCCATGTACCTTCCCTTCATTCTGGAAATACTTCAGAGGGAAGAACAGAGCCATAAATGGAATACATTCAAATTCGCTCCTTTTTTTTGTCTTCTCAGTCCACTAATCTGAAGTGTTACCCTCATATCATGCAGAGTTTTTTCCTCCTCTTTGACTGTACAAGTGTAAAAATAATGAGTGTTTGCTGAGCTGCATTTTAATGTGGCCTCTTGCGTGTCCTTACTGTCTGGGTTTCCACCTTTCAATACTTCATTTTTTAAAAGAACTTATTATCGAGTCATCAGTGTACAGTGAAGAAAATCGGTCATACAAAAAAATCAATTTTAACCATCTTCAGTTCTCATATTATGTATTTTCCTTAAATTGTGGCTGGCAGTTTGTCCACTTGAGCTGCTCCTAGTCAACATATTTACACTGCAGATTCCCTGTAGGCCCATTCGTTTTCTCTGCTTCGGTTGTGTAAAACTCCTGTGTATGCATTTGTGCGGATGAAAAATGTCAAGGTCATGCCGTTAGCCTCAAATCCGTTTAATTTGCTCAAGAAAAGTCTTTCTCTCCTGGAAACTCTACACATCTCAAGCTGGCTTTGTTTACGCTGAGCGATAAGGACTCTTTCCATCTTGGTCACCATATGAGCTCATTCAGGCGAAACGGCATGCTGTGAGGATGCTGCCATAGCTTGTCCAGTGGATAAGTCACATACTCTAAAACTCTTGTCCTCGCCTTTCTTGTTGTCTTTATGGAGTAAAAACCACTGAATGCTGCCCTGCTGCCCTCGCCACAGCACATTCAGTCCCGTTTGCAACAAAGCCAGAGCAAATTCAAGGGCTCCATCAGCAATCCAGGACAGTTACAGTAGGAAATAAAGTATGTGGCAGTGGAAAATGTCTCCCTGAGCTGTGAGCAGAATCCTCTTGCTCTCATCAAGGGCTCTCCCATTCCAATTACCCAGCATTCAGAGCTACTCAGTGCAGCTTATACTCTAACCATCCAGCTCTTTCTGTCTTGCTGCTGTTTTTTTTCACAGCTTGCCCACCCCCAGCACTCGTCCCCGCTTTATATGACTCAGAGGTAGTTGGCAGGGTGACCGTCCATCTTTATCACCTCCCCATCAAACAGGACTTCCCCTGCAGGCCCAAGCTCTTTGTAGCTCTGTGCCAAGAACTGCGCCTGTTTTAGCTGTCCTGATAGCCGCATGGCCTTGCTGGGGCTGGACGTGCAGCCTCCCACCCCCCGGCAGCCTCTGGCTCTGATGCACTGCTGTAGGTCTGGCTGAATGTGGATCTTGGTATGGATTCCCTCTCTGATCTTTCCCACTGTAGCTGGGAGTAGACATAAGTACATATTTATTCTTAAGCTCCTAGCCTCAGCCAAACTTTTCAAAACAGAGCTCGGCTTGTGTTCATCAAATACACATACAGTAGGTTCACTTTACAGACCCCTGTGGCATAAACTCTTTTTTCTCTAAGGGAAATTATAAATGTGTGTAAATTGTGTTAGAGCAAGTTCGATTTCTTGTGAAAGTTTTTCTCTCTGCTGCTCTCTGACCTCTGTTTGTCCTGGCATTTATTTTGCCCATATGCAGAGAAAGCAGCCAAAACACCGCGCCAGGGAGATGCTGAATTAATGATGCAAGAAACTCTGGCCGGAGCTACAAGCCTACCACAGTGGACACTGCACGGACAGATTGTCACATGTAGATCCAGCCACCGTATCCATGCAGCTCAACAAACGCCGTCATATTTCATACCTCGGCAGTGAAGCCTTATGGCTTATCTGGCAATGCAGGCTTTTCATTTCATTGAATTAATTCCTCCATTTGCCTTTTGTTTTGCAGTGTGCTCACATATTCATTTATTCACAATGGAATGTGTATCGTGGTAAGCGGATGCCTCGTCATTGTCATTCAGCTGGAGACAGAGCACGTACTTAACAAGCAAAAGCTCGTTAGATTAATTTTGTTTTCCTTTTTTCGAGCATGCCGCTTCTCCCCATCCAATTGTGAAATATGAACACAAAATGACTCTGTGATGCACCATATCATGGCTTTTGAGCTGACACCATGTCACCAATAACAATGGCATTACACTAAAGATTAGGGAGTTGAGCCATTTGTTGCCATTGCAAAGCCCTCATGTTGATGTTTTTCAGTCTTGCTGTAGCAATTGTGGAAGTGGTTGTGTGGATGTTTCCTGCTCCTTTTTCCCATTCTTGTATCCATTAATCCATCCATCTTCTACCAAGTAATCTTTTCGAGGGTTGTGTTGCCAGTACGGAGCAGCCCAAATGTTCTTTTCTCCAACAACTTCTATACTTCTTGTTGAGTTTTCTTGTTTTTCAGCTGATGTCCTCACTTTTTCATCCAGAGTGGCCAGTCAACCTGCAAAGAAACCCCATCACTACTATTTCATTCTTTTAGTCCTGTACCCAAATCTCATGACCATAGATCAGTAGTTCTCAACCTTTTTCTGACAGGACCCCTGTTCCTTTGTTGACCCCTGACTAAGTGATATGGGTTTTTCTTTGTGGATATTTCATATGATATTCAATGCATAACATTAATAGTACAGATCAACCATTAAACTGTACAATTAACATAAATAGTGAATGAAAAACTGCAGATTTAGATTAATTTTGAGCAGATTATATCCTGTGATTTTGCACCAGAGATTAATTTTCCTGGTGTTTTTAGGAACTTTTTATGAGATTGTCTGTCTGTATTATGTATTTTTAAATCTTTTAACAATCATACATAGTTAATAGGCTTCTTTTTCGACAAATTTGATGTTTTCTTCTCCCTGAGGCTTGGCCATTATTTTAAATAGCTCTTTGGTCGTTTAAAAAAGTACTTTTTTAATGCAAGATGAGGCTGTTTAGCAGAGTAAAAGCAAGCAAGATAGCTTGTGTTCAGGTCTTCACCAAGGCCTCATCCTGTGAGATTTTTTCTTTTTTTTTTACAAGTTTATATCTTGGATAATAATCTAAACTTTAAAAATAACAATTTTATTTAGTTTTCCATAGGGACATGAATGAAATGCTGTGCCATAGATCGCTGGTTGGTTCCCAACCTGGGTGTCCCCAGGGGCTGTCATTGCTTTAGCAGGCCTATGTCTCAGCATTTTACTCAGTTCTGAAAAACAAAAAACAAAAGAAAAAATGAAATCGTTGTTTTTAAAATTTCGATTTTTATTTAACATATAAACTAAAAAATAATTCTCACGGGCACGGTGAAGACCTGAACACAAGCTATATTCACAGAGCGTTCACTCTCTGCTGAACAGCCCTTCAGTTAAAACCAAAGAGCTAAGAGAACAATGGCCTTAGGGAGAAGAAAACACTGAATCTTTAAAAAAAAAAAAAAAAAAAGAAACTTATGAAGTATGTAAGATTGTTAAAACTTTTCAAAAAAACATAATGTATACAGAGAATCATATGAAAGTTACCAAAATATCAGAAAAACTCATCACTGATGCAAAATTCAGGACATAATCTGCTCAAAACTCATCCAAATCACTTTAACTTCCTGCTGTTATTTTGTTCACAGTTTGGGTTAATTGTGCAGTTTATCAGTTGGTCTTTACTGTTTCTGTTATACAATGAATATACTGTAATATGAAATATTCATAATGTGTCACTAGTCAGGGGTCGTCAGTTTACTCAATGATAGAAAAGGGGTCCTTTAAGGGCCTTTGTCTATGTAGCTCTTTTCTTCAGCAGCAAAGCGGTGGCATGGCACTGGGGAGAATTTCATCCCAGTGCTTTTTTTTAAATGACACGCTCCACATGGGTATGTTATGTATATCTATGATAACAACATAGCGTCTCCATTAGCTAGGTAGCTAATGTAACACTGCATTAACAGAGGGATGACTACACAGTAAACATCAAGCTTACAAAGCACACTGTGATAAAAGCACAACACTGACCAGCAACATTCAGTTTTCATTGGCAGATCTGTTGCCAAAATGGAGCCAAGGAGTTGCAGTGACATCCCCGGCGCCTTTCTGAAAAGTCCAGAGATTTTCAACTCAAAGCTCTTGGAGCAGCCACACAAAAAAGGCACAACACTCTGAAAAAAAGACGCTGGGCATGGCGCTTTTTCTCTAGTCAACTGCTTGCAACTGTATATGCTCTCTTCTCATTGAGAACAATTGCAATGATGTCGGCACTGAGAAAGAAATGCTATGTGGACACAGTCCCTAAGAAAAAAGGTTGGGAACCAGTGCCATAGCCGACCAGTACCAACCCATGGCAGAAAATTAAAATCCTTGATCTGTGGCCCACACTTTCTTTCACCCCTATATCCTAACACCTGCAATAAGTGCAGCTGACACCCTCCATTAATCCCATGATCCTTCTTAATGTCACACACGAGTAAGACTTTTAAGACATGTTATCCCCTCTCACGTGGATGGAGAAACCAGAGAACCTCACACTTTTCAGTGCTCATCCTCACTCATCACACTCAGCTGCAAAATGGGCCAGTGCACACTGAAGATAAAAGTCCAGTTAAGCCAGAAGGATGACATCATCTGCAAACAACCATCCCAGCTCGTGAACACGCTCTGTAGGGTGCACTTTGAGATCTTGTCCAAAAGTGTCACAAACTGGGGTAAACTCTCAACAGAAGTCTATAGCAACAAAATAATGATACAGGCACCTCCCAAACACATGTACACAGTCTTTAGCCTTTTAAAAATCTACAAATCACATGTTCTCAGATAGCAAACAACTTATACTTACATATACTTATGACTCCCTTATCATCTTTAAGAGGCTTATAGTTAAAGCTGGTCTACAACTGGGTATGGATTGTGGAAGCAGCTCTAGTAGAAGAGCCTGGGTGTCTTTTTTATCTCATCCAGGAGGATCCCAAGGTGTTTCGTGGTGTTGAAATATATGTAATCCACTTCAGCTTAGTCTGGGTCTGTCCTGGATCTCCTCACACTCAGTCTTTCTCCAGTCTGACATGCCCTCCAAACAGAGGTTTCTGTGAGGGTTTCTAATCAGATGCCCGAACCACCTCAATTGCCGCTTTTTTGATACTAAGGAGCAGTGTTTCTACCCTGAGCCCCTCACCCTCTCCCTGAGGATCAATCTTATCCTCTCAGTCACTAACCAGAGCTCGTGGCAACAGGTAAGGTGTAGAATATAGATCACCTGGTAAATTGAGAGCTTTGCCTTCAGGCCTGTTTTTTTTTTTAACTGCAAACTTTGTCTGGTACAATGTCTGCATGACTGCAGCTGCGGCACCAATCCTCCGACTGTGTTTGATCAAATGCTCCATTTTTACCTTCACTTACGAGCAAGACGCCAATGCTGGGTCTCAAATGGATACTTCCGTTTGTACACTGACATGTAGTACACTGTGTACACTATGTACTTACCTGTGTAGTGTGAACATTTTGACAGGGTAGTGTTGTCTCAACTCAAACACGACCGTTGCACACTTAACTGAAATGATGACACAAGATCTGGCAGCATTATCGCCAACATTTGACAAACAATTGTCACTCGCCAAAACACATGTGTGCTATATCTGCTTGTTTTCTCACTTTGTGTCTTCTGTATTTATTTATCTATTGTATTAAAAATGAACATGCTTTCATGGCATGTTTCTATATCCATGAATGTCTGTGGCTGATAACAGCTGGCTCTATCACCAGCTACATTAATGATAGCTGTCACATTAGGGAATATTTACAGCTTGTCAAGCATTTGACTACAAATCTAAACCTTCTACAGTGAAGAGAACAATTCAATATGCAGAAACAGCAAATGTATCTTCAGCTCATAGACCATATAGCTAATGCCACAGTATTCAAGTTATCATTTGCAGTACCAAATTATTACAGAATCAACCCAATAAACAAGCTGATGGTTCACCATACGTCCAACAACAGTATGGTAGTGAAACACACAAATGCAGTTCAGTGTTCACTGCAGTAGTTGGCCAACGTTTCACAAGTTTGAGATGTGTTTGTGGTTCTGCCCCTTCCTCTATGCAGGCAATATGGCAACCATTGAGGGTGCTGCTTGGATTGTTGCTATGGTAATAAACATCCAAATCAGTATTCGTTATTCATTATGCATCAACATAACTTATTATTCGTTATTCTCAGACAACAGCATTTAAACTTAGTGATAGTTCTGTGACTCTGACTGGCTCTCATCTAACATCAGTTACCAGCAGTCCAGCACTACTGAAACTGCTACAGCTCGACCAGATGTAATATGGGGAACTGCCCATTGGTTTGACAGCCCATTGGTTCGACATCCCATTGTTCCGACCATATTAAACTCATTGTTCCAAAGTCCGTTCCGAAATCATCATGATGCCCTGTGGTTAAGGTCTGGTTAGGTTTAGGCACAAAAACCACTTGGTTAGGGTCAGGAAAAGACCATGGTATGGGTTAAAATGAAAAAGAAAGTGACAAACTCATAAGCCGTGAGCCTGCTCCGCCTCAAGCCGGTCGCGGCGCACCATACTCTTGCAAAAAATTCAATCTTTTATAGCTATTGTGGCAAATGTTACTGCGACTTGCATGCTCACAAAGTGGCTAACTGTCACATTGTTTTAGGAGCATCGACTGCAAAGTGACGTTTCAAAAAAGTCAGGAGCTTCGATTAATCGCAGATATTGCTCGCTTCAAGCCTAGATCCCCAAAAACTAATATTTTGGCCAGCCCTAGTTAAGAATGCAACATCCAGGTACACATACTGCACCACATTTTGTCACACTTCTCAGTGTTAACACACTCATGCACTCAAATAGCAAGTGTAAGTACAGGAGTGTCTGATTTGAGACACAGCACAAGGTTTCTTCTTGGTCCCCTTTATATAAAAATGGAGACCATCACCTCTGTCGGCAGGTCCAAGGGCACGGCTCCCAAAATTGAAATGTCATTTGCAGAGGTTGTTTTCCGATCTTCAAAGCATAAGCTTCTCTATCTATTTTCTCTCCCTTTTATTGGAGGACTGTGTGCTGCTGATCCTGACTGCAAGCTCACCTAACTATTCTTAACACAGTTATGCTCCCTAATATAGTGGAGCGTCTAAGATTTCTCCTCGGAGGAAAGAGGGAGCTGAGGTGGATACTGATGTATCCTGTAATTGAAATTAACAATCTCATACACATGGACCCTCAGAATCACAGCCTAATTGCCTCCCTCATTAAAAAACATGTGTTGCGTCTTTGTGATCCGCACCAGGTTTCATATTAAACTGGATTATTGCTGCTGCCACATACAGTACAATGTACCATTCTTTATTTTTTATGTCAGGTCATTTGGCAACTACATGGTGAAAGTGAGACAGCACTGCTTGGTGGCATGCTATATATGCTTTAAATGAATTCATTATAAAGGTCTCGCTCCTCTGAACTTCAATTCCACTTGGTGTCCAATCCCCCTCCGTTACAGTGCCTCGATCGTTAGGAAATTTAATTACAGCTCCTGAAAAAACTTGAATCAGATGGATTATCCACAGTGGTGATGAAGCTTTGTTTCAGAGTGGGGGGCATCCAGGAAATTTCCAGAACACTGCTAAGGCTTGCTGGCCTCCATTTAGGGACAGGATTTGGACAAAAACACACCATTAAACAAGCCCATTTAATGTGCTGCTGGAATATGGCCTTCAAAGCCATTCAGCAGCTGTTGTACTGAATTAAAGGGCGACATGTAAGCATGGCAACCAAGCCCTCATGTTAAAGAGTATGGGGATTGTGTCAGTTGAAAGGGGCTGAAATATGAGCCCACAAATACACCTAAACAAATATATATTTTATGAACAGATATCTTACGTAAATGTCAGCTGTGTTGGCTCTTGAATGGACATGACCTTTTTCTGTCTAAAGGCGAAAAAGGTAAAATCATCTTATCACTGTGCTTGTATAACACAAACAAGTGTCAAAAGACAGCATTTTTATCTTTTTGTTGCAGGTCATTTCACGAGTTCTCTCTCTTTGTTATACAAGCACCGCACACACGAATGTAGACACATGCACCCACACGCCGAGGAAGTGAAAGACAAATGTCGTTAATAATGCATCTTTTCGACTGAAGTGTTGAAACAGGTGTCAAGAAAAAAATGGGTCATCAGTGTTTGCAGGTTCAAATGTGTTGATGGATTATCCTACTTTCAAGTGCGCTTTTCTCAATCAAACTCTGACAGTTCCATTTGAAATGCTGCTCAATATTTGATGAAGCCACCTTAGATCTCGCTAAGCACCCATTGTACTAAGCTGCACAATCTGTGTGAGATTCCCCCCCTGTCATTGTAAATATAAGAGTCAAACTGCTCTATTTTCATGCCTTATATTATTTGCCATGTGACGATGCTCATTTTTTTAGTGTACTGCAAGTATAAAAACCTTTGATTTGAAAAATGCTTTGATAATGTTTGACTGAAGTCAGTTTCACTTAGATTTATCAGTTTGGAAATCCTTTTCTCAGCAGAAAAAAAAATAAAAAATTAGCCCCACACTGACTCATCGGCAGGCTTGGCTATCCAAATAGTGCCACAAATCAAGGAAAGCCATTTTAAGAGCTTGGAGGAAGACATTTCAAATCCTACAAAATGACAAATCTAGTCTATGACGATGAGGCTGAGCTCAAGGCATATACCGGTAATCCACTTGTTCCCCAAATATTCTGCAGAGATGCTTTTTCATACCTACTCCATAGTTATGCAGAACTTTGATACAGCTGACAGTGACATTTACAGGCTTGCTGTTGAAGAACAGAGCAGGCTGTCACTTATTAAAAAAGTTCCAAAAGGCCCATATGTCTGAGGATTCAAAGATTTGTTTGTCATATAGACAAGATTCTGTTGATAGTAGATACAGTATCTTCAACTTTGATCAAATCTTATCTGATGCCGCAGTCATTCAGTGCACACAGGCAGTTTCAATAGTATGTAGATCAATACTTTTGAATTGCAGATCCACTATAATTAAATTGATTATGTTCTCTACTATTCCCAGTTTGCAAACATTTGACAATAACCAGCACTGAAGTGATTTTAATTGCTATGACATCAGATAATTCAGTGTTAATATTGCCCATAGTCAGTAGCTGTGTTATTGGCTTAATTTGATCCAGGGTTATTTAATTACTGCTGCAGCTCAATAAGTCTTCCTGCCCTCCAGCTTCTTGAAAACAAAGTACTTTTAGGGGGGCATCATCAGGGAGTACACTGATTGTCAGTCTGTGATAATGTCCAGTCTGATCGTAAAAAGAGAGACGTGTGTGCAACCCTGTCTCCTAGAAGTTATGTTTGTATAACACTAAATTGTTTTCATAATTACATTATGGTGACAGCATAATTGCTGCCTGGATTACGTTCAAGGCGTTTCTTTGAGTTAATGAAACACTAAATTTATGTACCGTGCCAGAAACGCAGGGAGATGGTCAGTGTGGACAGGGATATACAAACTGCTGGACTGTGACACCAGAATCTCAGGTTTGTGTCCAGACTCTTGTCTTAGGTTTAGGCAACAAATGCAGAAAGATTGCAGATTATGTTAAATGTTAATAGAAAAGGTAATAACAAAATTAATGTTGAAGTCACTAGAAGCAATTAGATTGCTTACTCTAGTGGAAATACATTGTCAGTGAACAATTAGGTGATATGTTTCGCACCAACTTTTTGCGACCTGCCAGGTACATTACGAAAGTGTAATTCACTCTGCATTACATTTCCCCCAAAAGCATTTGCTGTTTCATATTAGCTGTATATAAACTGTCTCCCCCCAAATGACATTCTTATGCAACTAATTTGCAATTGAAAATCGTGTTCAACAGCAAAACTGGCAGTACAGGAAGTTGTTTGACACTTATGTAGTGAAGGTGTTTGAAATGGATGAGTGTACAGCTGCATGACTCAGGCCCAGATTTGTCGTCTATCTCACTTTTATTTCCCATTTCATTTCACAAGTGGTGGAAGAAGTAGTCAGATCTTTAACAGGAAGTAGAAGTAGCAACACCATGTAAAAATATTTTTTTTAAAGTGAAAGTCCAGTATTGAAAATATTACCTAAGTATGTTATAAAAGTGTTAGCATCAAAATGTACTTAAAAGTCAAAGTGCTAATAATGCAGAATAATCCTGCATTATTTCAGAATACTGTATATTACATTACGGGATTATAAACAGTGATGCATTTGTATTAATAATCTGAATCCAAAAAGCAGTGATTAAATCTTTAAATAAATGTGGTAGAGTAAAAGTATAAAGTAACATACAGTGAAAATACTCATGTAAAGTAGCCTGACATCTCCAGACCAAATTATCTGCCAGAGCTAATATAACATGAGCTCACAGGTTCATCTGGTTCACAGGCTATAAATTAAGAACAAGTACCTTGAAACTGCACTTAAGTACAGGACTTGTATGCACCATGCAAAGGTCTACAGTTGACCCTTAAATGGGATCAAGCACAGCAATTTACTGAGTGTCTTATATTAATGACATTACAAATATGTATTTACATGATAAATTAATGTGTTGTTATCACTGAAGCACATTTCAACTTGTCATCTGAAACCACACCCCACTACTGTTATTGTAAAAACAATGCAGTCGAATCATTAGATGTGCAAAAACACGCATGCACAGCTAATGTTAAGATGTAAAGCAAACTGCAGCATTCATCCAACCAAATTCAAATTTCTGTCCCCAAAAAATAGTAAAGAAGCACCAGATATGAGAGGTGAAGCTGAAGGTGGCAAAGTGGGAGGAGCTAGGCAGACTTGCGGGCTCAGTTTAAAAGCTAGAACTGAGATACTTGTATTGGTACCAACCATGTCATGCTATCTTGTTGGGAAAGGGCTGAGACTGAGACTCCTGTGGATTCAGTGAGCCCAGGTGTATTCATGTTTGATGATATTTGTCCCCATAGAAACCATTTCATTGCACTGAGACCATTTGAAATGACCTTTATTGGTATTAGAGCTACAAGAAGGTGGGTGGTGGTGGTGCTTGAGTAGGTGTGGATGAGGTGCCCAGTGGTTGGCCTGAATTCAGTTGCCTAACCTTAAGTTTACCACACTGTAGTTGCCATGACTCCAATGTCTCATGGACTTTTAGTTGCCTTAAATGAAAAAGATTTTGCCGTAAAAATGTGAACATTTTGCATTGTGCTCATTGTGTATCTTTAAATCACATTGGTGGTGAATATTGTGCTGATATGTTGTTTGAAAAATGCAGTCTGGATGACATTACATTTCCCCCTAAACCTCCATGTTGGGCTCATGTGAAATGGTTATGTATGACTATAAATCTTAGGAGAAATAGTCGTCCTTTGAGTGAGCCTGTCAGTCAGAGAGGAGCATAAATAGCAGAGAGTATCAAGGTCTTTGATGGTTCGACGGGGTGGGGAGCCACTGCTTGCTGCACTCTGCAGCATCTCTCATAAATTACCTTTTGTCTGCAATCAGACACACACAGTTTGTCTTTTTCCCTTCTCTTTTTCTTCTCTTTACCCAGCAAATCTCAACCTCGCATCCTGTCTCTTATACATACAGCGAGCCTACTTCTTATCATCCCATCTTGCAGCACAGGATCATATTTACCTTTCCAGCTTTATTGTGTAGGCTCAGGTTGGTGTCATGGTATACCTCCCCCCTCTCTGCTTTTCATTCCTCCTCTGTACATCTGTTACTCCCTGCATCCTGTCATTGGGATTCTGCTCACGCTGGCCTGCCTAATTAGAGTGAGGCAGAGAGAAAGAAAAACAAAGGCCTCTCCTTTTTTGCTTCCCTCCACATGTCCTCTCCCTCCTTCCAGTGCCTCTGGTTTTCTTTCCCCTCCCTCTCACTCCTCAGTCAGCTGGATCACAGGGAGATGGTGCTAATTGATTTGTTAAAAGCTATTCAGTTTCTCATTGTATTTTAGGGACTTCTCTGTGACAAGACGAAACAACCCAAAGTTTAATTTTTCAAACGACAGGAAGTGCGAATTGTGCAGCACCTCCCCCTTTTGTTCCTAGCTACACCTCCAGAGTGTGTGTGTGTGCATTGTAGCTGAGATTGTGAGCTGATTGTAAGCTGAATTATTTATTTGTTTGGAGTAGCCAGACTAGCTGCTACATTTCCCTTCACAGTACACTGTTTTTTTTTATTTTTTATTATACTACACATCAGGACCCTCCATATATGAGTTGTCAACACTGAATCAATCAGAATAAATTATGCAGCGCCTATTGACTTTCCAGCAAATTATCGGTGTAGGGTTCAAAGTATAGGAAAGAAAACATGTTAATATAATACTGTGCCGCCAGAAGGTTTTGTTGAGAAACCTATTCCCTAATATCTGCATTACTCTGTTTCATCTATCCATCTTTGTGTCTGTCTGTACTGTGGCATTCTAACTCTGCTGTGGAGGGTGATCAATATTTCAGTGAAGTGTCATTTCAGTTCCAGGCCTGTTTATTCCCTCCGTCTACATCAAGGATTTGAGATGAGCTGCCCCCGGTGCTTCCCGCCCATGCAGAAGTATGTGCATACATTCACAGTAGTGGACATAAATATGGACACACACACACACTCTACCATGTGACCCAGACCCATTTTACCACCTCAGCTAACACAGCTGGGCCAGCAAACCACACTCCAAATTACCCAGCTGCCCCATGCTTGGTCCAGCTGCCCCAGTGAGCCATGCTCATTTATAATAGAGCCTATGTGACAGCATCCAGCATTAGCACACCACAAATTCTGCTCTACGGGAAAGCATGCATTCCTCCATATGTGTGTCTGTCCCGCTGGTGACTTCCCAGCAGTGAGGCTGTGTCTCAGCTGGGCTGGTTCTCCCTCAAAGCCTGCCGCCTGCTGCCACATACCAGTCCTGATCAGTCACTGTTAATAAGAAAATTCAATCACCAGCCCATCACTCATGGCTGATAGGGCTGCGCGATTAATCAAAATAAATCACGATCTCGATTCAAACGCGATCTCATTTCTAAATGACGACAATTCACTCGCTCCTATTTCCCTATGCTTCATGTCATGCTGCAGGCACATATTGACTTCATCACTGCAGAACAATCCAACAGTTGCTGTATCAACTGAAATTACACAGTGCAATGCAAAATTAAATATTCGCTCATTCGCTCATTTCTCTCACCATAGCACTCAGCTGTCAGTCCCCACTGCTATAGGAACAGGTCGCTGCACGACAGGAAGGAACAGATTAGAAACAGATTAGCCAGCAAACTTGGATTTGGAGCCAGAAAGTTTTGATGGGAAAAAATAAAAATGAGCAACACTGAGGAGTCCAGGTGATGATGGCAAGACTGATGTTGCGCTCATACTGGAAAAAAAAGAGCACATTCCAGTATGCAGAACTCTTTCTGGTTTTTACCCGACAATAATGTACAAGGAGTCATAATATGCATGCATTGCCAAATCTCAACCTCAAACGTCACCATAAAATCCAATACGAAATCCTAGTTGCCAGAACATGCAGTCATTATATAGTGCATCGCCATATCCTGCAAGTTCCCAGAGGCATAAGGAAATTACAAACACTATCACCTATCACTTGGCTAAAGATCTGGCACCAATCAACACAGTCCAAAACAAGGGCTTAAAGAAAATGATAAAGACACTGGACAAGCGCTACTCTGTGCCCTCTCGCAACTGCGCAATGTGCGTAACTTTGCAGCAACAGCGGATCTATAGTCAAGCTCTACTATAGAATCACAGATGAGCCTGATGGTGCATTTTAACACTAATGATTTCCCCATGAATAGTCGGTGTCTAGAGATGGCGTTCTTCCCCGCACTGGTGAAGAACTGGCACAGGGACTGAGGAGAGTCTCACTTCCTGGTGTTGGGAGGATGACAAGCTGGTGTGCATTGCTACAGACAGTGGTCGAATATCGTAAAAGCAGCTGCCGTAAACAACTGGACAAGGCTTCAGTGTTTTGGCCATAGGCTACATCTGGCTACAGGGGAGCAGTGTATTACAACTCACCCCACAGAATATTTATTTAATGCAGACTTGATAAAAAAATGTTTTTCTTTTTTTTTTCCCATTGAAAATGTAATGAAAGGTCCACAAACTGACCGTGCTGTGGGTCTTTGCAAAAAGCTTGCGGCCCTGTCAGTCATAGTTGGAAGTGGATGAAGGAACTTACTAATACCCAAAAGGAACTCAACCTACCTGAATACCAGCTTAAAACTGAGCGCCCAACAAAACAGGGATCCCGACAAGATATGGTCCACAGGATCCTTGAACAGCAATCTGCTATTGGATGTGTTCTCTCCTCTGACTCGAAGGCTAGACACCTGATTCCAACATGTCAGGATGTTGAAGTCCTGGAAGCGCTCAACAAGACTCTCACCTCACAGACAGAATTCACTCATGCCCTCTCAGGAGAGCAGCATGTAAGTACCTCCTCTGTGAAGCTGGTTCTTCACCTCTTTGAAACATTGTTGGCAGTGCAGGAACCTGACACAGATCTCACAGAGTCAATTTAGTCAAAGACCCTGCAGTACCGTTAAGAAAAGTACAGTGATCCAAACATGCAGGAAGCTGCTCAACCTCTTGGATCCAACTCTGGATCCAAGATTCAAGTAGGACTGGTCAGTGAGGAAAACCAAACCAATGTCAAGGCCGGACTGAAGGATGACATGACAAGTTTACAACATTCAAGATTTAGTAATGACTTCATTGTAACACGGAGAAAGAAACGGATATTAGATGGTTAGGATTTAGCCAACTCATCTCAGTTTTAACTGCTGAGATATTACTTTACTTATCAACTGGAGGATATAAATGATCTTTTCTCTTTTCCGGCAAAGTCCCCCCACAACTAACCCCCAGTGCCCCAGCTCCCCCTGGGGAGAAGAAGAGAAACACATTGGGAAGCTTCTTTAAGGTAGCAAAAGGCGACAAGGCAGCAACACAACCAGGTGTTTCTTAGCTGGGGCAACATGTTGACATGGAGCTAGGGTCATATCTGCTCACATGAAATATCGACAGCCAAGATGACCCCTTAGTGTGGTGGATGGGACACAAGGGACAATATCAAAGATTATCTACTTTGGCCAGGAAATACCTTTGCATTACTGTAACTAGATCCCCTTCACAAAGGCTTTGCAGGGGGGGAGCATTTTAAGTTCCTCCCTGAAGCCTCAAAGTGTTGATAGGCTGATGTTCCTAGCCAAAAACCATTAAGTATAGCAGCTGATTTACTAAAAAAAAGCTTTTAAGTTTAGGGCAAGCACATTAATGGTGTGTCTAAGTCAAGCATTTTGATTTATGTTATGCAGCAAATGTTTTTGTCGAAAGAAATAAGGATCATGTGAGAGAATTGTGATCTCAATTCTTAGAGGAAAAAATTATTATTCACATTTCAGCAAGAATCGAGTGTCCCTAATGGCCTAGCCACTCATGTCTGTCTATTTACAAACAGAGGCAAACTAAAGAAAAGCATATATTGGCCATGAATAACATTTGCTAATATTCTCCACTGTTAGATTTTTGCCATTTTCTGTGAAACATATACATCTTGTATACATTCCCTCGACTCTATGCATCCAAGCAAGCTGCCTCACACACTTAGCAAGTGCTGCAGATGGAAGAATAGTGTTGTTTTGTTACTGATGTTTTTATGCTTGCCTTGTTTTGGTTGTACAGGGGCATCCACCTAATGATCTGCATCAGATTAGACAGATAAATCATTAAACACAGTTGTTTGTTGCCATGCGCAAATTGACCTCCTTAGCCATTCAATGGAGTGTGAACTATCCTTTTAGATTGTTCACTTCCTGCATTACATTCTCAAACCTTTCGCCTTTGCTATCATAATTCCTTATCTCCTGCTCCTGATCCTTCTCCACCCCTCACGTACCCTCCCCTGCCCCTCTCAATCCCTCCCTCCTCTCTCGTTAATTGATATTGTTTCACTTCATTAGAGCCATTTTGCACTGGTGGAGAATTTCACATTCATTTTCTCACTGTGTTTCATCATTGTTAATTTCAACCTTTACTGTCACCCATAAAAACCTACTTAAGTTCCATCTCATGATCTGTAGTCTCTTGTGTTTTCTGGATCCAAATTCTCTAACCTTACTTTGGCTTGTAGCTGAGTGGGTATTTAAAAAATTGCTTTAATTATTGTTGATGATGAGATAGGCCAGACGCTGTACTTTTCTGGTTTGGATGCCTTCTGTCTTAACAATTACGACCAGTTCTTGAGACATTTTTTGTTGTTGTTTCTGCAAAACAAAGTTGGCAGGAACAGAGACAAATTTATTTTTAGCCTATGACCGTACAAAAGCCTTAGTATGCTTTGCTGATGCTTGATTGGGATTTTCCCTGTAAGTCTTTTCTCTGTGTCGGAGTGTGGGCCGCCTCTTCTCACACAAGATAAATGAACCACTTTAAAAAGACTCCGCTTTCAAATTTCACTCTGCTGTTGCTGGTTAGAATATTAACCAGGTTTCCACATTCCCAGACATATACTGTGGGTACACCATGATGGTTATACTAGGCCATTTGAATTAGAAGCCAAACACTTTGGAGTGCTTGAGTCATTGAAATGCGGGAATGACTCGGGGGCTAAATTGAGGCACAAAAGCAAACCAGGAGAAGTAAACAGTCATCAATAAAAAGATTTCTAACAACAGATGGGTCTCTTGGAGGGGAGGAGAAATACGTGGTGAGAGGAGATGCGTGGTGGCCTGTTGTCGCTCAGCTTCTGCACTGAGAGGAATAAGTTGCCTTCCAGATACATGTCAGTTTTTCATAAACATATAGGCCGCAAAACGTCAGCGCTGCAGGACCAACAAGGCACCATTTAGTCCTGTGGTTAAAAGGCTCAAAGTACAGTCTCACTGACTGCCCTGCGGTTGACAGAAAATAGTGCTCTTATGATGGCAAGTGCTCTTATGATGCTGTCGACAATTGCAGACAGATGATAGTAGTTCGCCGCTCATCACTTGTCTTTGAGACCCATTCAGTAAGACATTTCAAGCTGATTCAAGAAACATTGACTTCTTCTTTCCATATTTAAAGCAATCATAGCTTTGTCTTGAAGAAATATTTAAGCCACAAAATTATCTTTTTTATATGAATTTGTCAGAACGTGTTACCTTGACCTTGTGAAGAAAACTGTTTTCTCACATGCCTCCATGAAAAGCGGAGAACATATTGATTCGCTGATTGATTAGGGACCACATTTAACAACAGCAAAACCATAACAGAACATCTGATCACAAACTCTTACACAAGTCACGCAGTATAATCCAGGTCTCATTTATCCAGTTGTATGCTCAGTACTTCCCAAATACATGCATTGTCACTAAAAAAACCTTACTGTTTAAAAACTAAACTGAAAGTGAAACCTATCTATGCTCTATTCAGTCTCTAACGCCGGATTTCCACTGGATGCGTGTCCGTTGCGGAACGGCAGCGCTGGTTATCCGCTGCGTGCTCCGCCGTCCGTCAATACCCACCGGCTGCGTTTTCTTTGCGGAGCGGTGCAGCTCCGCCGAAGACATCTCGGTGCACTGCCATGATTAATATCTCCTCGTCCATGGTGTCAGCGGGGTGGAATGACGTCTGTAAACCTCTGACCTGTTGACTTCAGGCCTGCCTCTGCCCATTATGTAGTTTTTAAGGTGTAGTGCAGCCTGCCTCTGCCCATTATGTAGTTTTTAAGGTGTAGTGCAGGGAAATATGATCCGTGAACACTGTGTATTTTATTTTGAAAATTAACCAGATGTTTTATTGTGTTTCTGTGCACGACTTCCTGCCCCACACGATCTGCTCTGTGCTGAATTGCTGCGTTGTGCTCCGGCGTCCGGCAAAAATAGAAGTCCTGCGTATCTGTTGCGGAGGGCTCCGGAGTGCCGGAGCTGAGATGGAGCCGGAACGCAGCACAGCCGCAGCCAGTGGAAACACACACATTGACTAGGATTGAATCCTATCGGCTCCACTGCTGTGCCAGAGCGGAGATGCAACCAACACGCATCTGGTGGAAATAGGCCGTAATACTACAGTACATTTTTGGCAAAAATGCATGTATTTAGGAAATACTGAGCATACAACTGGATACATGAGACTACATGGATTATACTTAATATAGTTTTGTTGTTGTCAATCGTGGCCCCCAGTCAGTCAATAAATCCATGTTCACTGTTTTCCGAGGAGGCACGTGAGAAAACTTTTTTTTTTGTATTTATGTATGTCTTTTAATTGATGACATGTTTCAGAAGTTCACCACAGAAAATGACGCATTACTGAGTCTCAAAGCAACGTCCTCTCATGCGACAGCTCATATGATATCTAACAAGTTCACTTGGTTTCACACGGTCCTGAACAGCAGTTACTTAGGGGAAAGTCCTGTATTGTTTGACCGATTGACCACCTAATCTCCCTCCGTACACAGACTTTTGAGTCTTAGGGTGCTTTCAGACCTAGAGTTGTCTTGCTTTGGTCTGAATCAGGGACCAATTTTGTTACAAAGTTGCATAATTGCCTAGAGTTGGTACGCGTTCTCTTGTAGCATTTACAAGCGGACCAGATCAAATGCCTTGCTCGAGAAAGTCACTCTTGATTAGTCAGAATTTCCATGCAGGAAAAATCCAGGAAGTAAACAAAACATTGAAGAAGAGTACACTTACAAGATAAATGTGACACTTTCTAATGTCACAATGGAGGAATAACTACGCAGATTGATTTTAGCGCTGCTCATCGTGGACTATATTGCTGTCATTGTTCATTTTAGTCAAACCATACAGTTTGAAAATGAGGTGCAGCTCCAACTAGAATACAATGTTTTGATGCATTGGATGTGCTGAATGTGCATATTAAGGCAGTACAGGAGGAAGTGCACATTAATAATGCTCCAGGACTGTAACATGCCCATGCTTGTTTAACCCAAACAATGCGTAATGCAACTGCAGTTGCTTTGGATCAAGGTCAGAACACTTTCTCACCACCAACCGGACAGAGACCACCTCTTCAAGAAGGTCTCAGTGTGATTGCTGTCTTCACACCTGCCCAAACAAACCACAGTTAGGGGGAAACAAACTTGAGTTCCATTGAACCAAACCAAACAGGGCAGGTGTGAAAGCACCCTTGATAAGTCTTTCCTTCTTTACTTCTATTAGCCTTCATGATTAGGTGGGTCCCATACAAATTTTGGTGCATTACTTTTCATAGATATACGTACAAACAGTGCATGAGAACAGGCTGTTCAGAAATAAGCATCTGTAAAACATGGTTACATACAACAGAACTGCTTTGTACCTCTAATTGTGTTGACAGTACTTTTTACAGTGCACACCACTATCCCTCCCAAAACTCCAATAACTAGTTGTCTGTTTGGATTTATAACAGTAAGGTTCACAAAAGGTCTAACAGGGAGTAAGACCTCTCTGGAGTCTAACTAAACTCAAACATTCAGTGAGTAACAGCACTGTACAGAATGACATACTGCACATTTCTTTGATTCAATATACGCTAGTTTGGCGCAGTGAAAATGGATTCAAATACTCAAATACTGGGATTTTATTTTAGTCATACAGCATCGGGGCCTGTGAGACCTGACACAATGAGGAAGTAAAGCTAATATACTTTTTAGTCACATACATTTAGCATAATATGTATAATTAATTATTTCAATTGATTGTAATACAGTAAGTATGGACTAACAGTCAGGTTTAAATTGACATATAGTATTTTGTTTGAGGTATTTAACATTGTGTTATTTTACAGTGAAATTACATAGACCTGCATTGGTGGCTTGTTGAGAGGGTTGAGACCAATCTGATAAACATTTCCTCTATAAACAGCAAATCCAATTCTAATCGGAAGAACTATTGACTCCAGTTAAAAAAAAAAAAAATACATGAAGTGAATTAGCTGCCTGACGGGGCGAAGTCAAGTACATCTGCTAGACAATAATTATTGGATTAACAATGGATTCCAATGTGTCCTCCAGTGCAATCACTAAAAAGGTTAATTGAAGCCACTTTGAAATGCAAAGCCTTAATAGCACTCTAGGATGCATTTCCCATTTAACTTTGCAAAAATCAACATATCAACGCAGAGAATGTTATCATCAGGATACACAGTGCATCATAATGGTTTCCAGAACAAAACATTTCCAGTTAAATACTGATGTGTTATTGCAAAAAATCTACATACAAGCAGAGCTGTGCCTTGCTAAAAAAAAAACGCAAGCTTTTTTTTTGATGGTGAACACAACCTAAAAAGCAAGCCTCAGATCGTTTATGCTCTGTGGCTGCCCACAATATTCTGACTGTGCCCTGGGGACACTCAACTCCATCAAACAGGAGAAACAAACAGAATCAGCTGCAAACAGAGCGTCTGCTCCTGCTGTGTAGCAGAGTATGTCCTCGGCTGGTGGGGCTGAAGATTTTATGTGTGTGCATGAGCAGGGACGTGTCTGTGTGAAGTGAAAAGTGACGAATGAGAATCGATGCTCATTAGTTTTTCCTGACAGTAACATTGGAGGGTTACACCTATAACAGATTTGTGACAGAAAATAACATTGCTGCTTTTGTGGGGTGACCGGCTTTGAGGAAATAAAAAAAACAGACAGCGCTCCGTCAAAGTGTATTCTTTGACAGCTGACAGACAGTTAGAGATAGCCTTAGTGTTTGTGTGTATTGGGGTAAGATGAGTAAAAAAGGATCAAAGTGCTATGTGCTTTCACTGGCGGAGAGAAGCACACTTTACCCAGCATGCCTGGTGTTCTTCGAGTCTTCTCAGCTCCCTGTTGTTACTGAAGCATCAGACACACATGCATGCATTGACTGTGGCCAAAATATTGGCGCTGACTGTGCTGAGCTGGACTGTTTTGTTGCTGTGCAGACAGACAAACAGGCTGAGCTCCTCTGGTGTGCCCATCTACCAGACCGGAGCGGTCCAGTCAAGCTCAGCCGGCCGCTGCAGCCTGTCTGCGCTTGTTTGCGCCAGCTCAGAATCTGGCTGTGCTACATCTGGCAGTGAACCAGCTCCAGAGCCACCTTGCCATCACAGACAAAGTCCTGAAAGATTGATGAGGAGCCAGAGCGTGGAACGGTCTCGCAGGTGCAGGGAACTGCTAATGGAAGCTCCAGACACATCCTGACTGGACCCGTTGTGTCCTGACTCAACAGTTACAGCACTGATATCATTCAGTCTTCTAATTTTTCCTCCTAGTCCACTCAAGCTGCTGTGGAATGTGATGCCCTACCTTGTCAGCATGTGTGTCATAACGATTATTCTAACTTCGATCCACACTTTCCCCAGTGTCCTCTTTAGGGATTTAGACAGACTTGAACTTTGATTAACCCTAATTCAACCACAGAAGGTCACGGGAGAAGCTCTGTGAGGTGTCAGTCAGCTGGGATAAATACATTTAATAAAACTCATTATTGAACTCTTAGCTTAATTGTGGAAACGGGGAATAAGTAAGGCTGAATGGGCCATTTGTTTGCCACATATGCATTTTAATTGACTTTTGATTTGTAGTGCATTTGTTTATGCGCTATTTTAACAGGTAATGGAATCAGCGTGCATGACTTTCCATAATTTAGTACTATGAAGAACTTATTTAAAGGTCCACTTAGTAGGATTTAGGGGGATTTATTGGCAGAAATGGAATAGAATATAATAAGTATGTTTTTTCTTAGTGAATGTTCACCTGAAAATAAGAGTCAGCTTGTTTTCATTACCTCAGGGTGAGCCATTTATATTGATATAGGGGGGAGGTCCTCGTCCATGGAGTCTACCATCATGTTGCACCACCATTTTTCTATAGTAGCCCAGAACAGACAAACCAAACACTGGCTCTAGATAGGGCCATTAGTGTTTTCCTGTCAGTCACCAAAGTTAGCAGCCCCTCTGCGATGGGCAGTTATGGAAAAACACAGATTTTTAAAATGTGAAACTGCTTAATTTAGTGTTTTTACCAGTTTTAATCAACTGGTCTATTTTAAAGAGGAAGAGGAAGAAGACTCTGCAGATAATCCAGTTTATGGTGAAAAACCTCCCAAATGTCTAGATCTTAATCCATCAGTTCATCCATCCATTCATTTTCAACTGCCTGTCGGAAGCTGGGTTGCGGGGGCAACAGGCTGAGCAAAGTGTTCCAAACGTCCCTCTCCCCAGCAACGCTTTCCAGCTCCTCCTGGGGCACCCCGAGGCGTTCCCAGGCCAGACAAGATATGTAACCCCTCCAGCATGTTCTGGGTCTGCCCCAGGGTGTTCCGGGAATGTCCAACTACCAGTTGGACATTCCCGGAACACCTCCAACATGAAGTGCCCAGGAGGCATCCTGATCAGATGCCCAAACCACCTCAACTGACCCCTTTGAACACAAAGGAGCAGCGGCTCAACTCTGAGCTCCCTCCGGATGTCTGAGCTACTACCCTAAGTCTATCTGTCCGGATCTTAAGTTATTAGAAAAAAGGATGAAAGGGTGAGCACACCTTAGCAGGTGTGACACCCCAAACCATGTGTGGGGAAACAATGATTTGAAATGTGAAACTGTTTTAATCACCTGCTCTGTTTGATTAGAAGAGGAAGAGACCTCTGCGTATAATCTGGCTCCTGGTATAAACCTTGTATACAGTTAACACTGAAAGAATCCTAAGAGGGAGCTCACGCTTGGTACATTGGAGAAGTTTTACAGTAGCAGGGTGCAATCTGCAATCCTTGCTGCTAGATGCCACTGTTCCTTTAATGTCCTTATTTGACACCTCTTTTTGCACGACATAGTATGTGAAATTACTGTGTACAGGTCCAGATAAAGTCCAAAAGTACCACAGAGGGGCACATTTTCACGCTTTCTGATGACAATGTAATTGCTCTACAACTAAAAATCCATCAAAAGCAAGGCCACCCTGAAATAATGCAAAAAGCATGCCACATTACACACTGTTCCTGACTCACAGAGGAATGAATGATGTGGGTCAATTTTTACCAGACTTGATTGAGTAGAGAGCCAACCATCCATGCAGAGCAAAGTGCAGCGTGTATGCAAAGCTCACTTTAATGAATTTCAATCTGCCATCGTGTCCCTCCAACCACCCACCCACCTTTAAAATGTACCCAAAACGGCTAAAGGAAGCGTTACGGTGAAAAATCACAAGGCTGCCAGATACGGCAGTGATTTTGATGAATTTCCTCATCAAAGACTCGTCACGCCATATGGCAGATCTCCATTTTGCATCTGACCTTCTCCTGTTAAATACCTTGTTTCATAGCAGCAAGGTAAGCAGATAACGGCCTTCAGTCGCACTGCTGGGGCAAGAAAGCTCTTATAAACTGCTGTTCTTATCTAACTGTCTCTGCAGTGCACAACAAAGCGCAACGAAAAGTAGCAAAACAAAACCATAAACCAAAAGAAAACTGTCTCTCTCGCGCTCTCCTCTTGGAGCTGACTCCTGTCTGGTGTATTGGTCAGTGCTGAACACTTTTTAATTCAAGATGTAATCTTTTTCCATTACAATAAATCGTACCCTGAAGGCACGCAGCTAGGAGATCATTTTCCTAATTGAAAAAAAAAAATCTGGGAAATGAACCCCCCTGGGTTTAAATGAAAACCCATTTGAGAACATTTCACTGGCAGTATTGTTCCCCTTTCCAGTTGTGAGATGGGTTGAAATTTCAGAGGTTCCAACTCCAGATGCTACATTTTCCATAACAATATCTCCTCCCTTTATCATGCAGATGAAGGGTAATGGATGTGGCAGATTGGTACAATGATGCAGGAAAGTGCACATGCTCTGCCTTCCTGAAGGATTCAAGGCACAAATAAGTGTTGAGTGCTGGCATGTGCAGAAAAAGCTCCTTCCCCTCAACTCTTAATGAAACGTGGTACTGGTAATTATTTGATATGAGATCAAGCGCCCTCAATAATTTCCCCAATTCACGGAGGAACCCCAGGCTGCACATAACCCACACAGAGTATTGGGGACCGTGGCTAGACTGGACAGGCTGGGTGTGCATGGGTGGCTTTGGAGAAGTGGTGTTTACTAGAGTGGGCTTTGAGAAGAGGGATTAGTCCTCTTCCACTTAAGCAGTGGGCAGTGGGCTCTGGCTCTACTGCTGGAGCAGCCAGCACTCCACTCAGCCAGATAAAGCAGGCAGAAATGGCTCCTGAAGCAGCTCACAGCATATGCTAACACACACACACACACACACTCAAATATACTCTTACAAACACACACACAGAGGCAGAAAATGCAAGTTTGCATGTGCACGTAGAGATACAAACACTTCAAAAAAATACAACACAATTTGTTCTCAAAAAGGACTGTAAATCTCGTTGTTTTCCACCACACTCCAGTTTTAAATACCTGATTACAGTTTGCAGTCTATTTCAGTGTAGTGTGTAAATACACAAGGAATAATGACAGCGCAAACATGGAAACTCATGAGCGTGAATTAAATGGCTTACTTGTGGGTGGGATTAGAGACAACAAGGGGAGTCATAAATGAAGTAAGAATAAACGGCGAAATGAGGAGAGATGAAGAAAAGAGGATTGGAGGCGCCAGACGTGCAGAGGAGGCAGAAACGGGTTCCCACAGAGTAATGTGAGAGCAGAGGAGGTTGTGAGAGGTATGATGCAAGGGATTGGATCTTTCAAACGGTAATCGCTTAGCTACCCAAAGGGGACAACTCCCTCTTTCCCGCTCTCTCTCTCTGCTCACTCCCCTGTCAGGACGAGGAGGAACAGGCAGTGGATTGAAATGTAAAAGAGGCAGAGGATCAGAGACAGGTGGAAAATGAGAGGAGCAAAGGGCAGAGTGGGGAAGAGATGAGGGAGAAATGGTGCCGGTCCCTGAGTTTTAACAGGGTAGAGGTGGAGTGTTTGCGCATGTGTGTGCTTGCACGTGCACATGTGCATTCCTGTTTATGAGCAGGTCTCTGGAGACAGCATGTAGATTATTGTTAGAGAAGTCCTATCCTATTGAATCACTCCACGGGCCTCCTCAAGAATTGACAGCCGAGTATCTCCCGGGAAGGAGGAGAAAGTAAAATGAGTGAAGAGTAGAATGATATCCATCAGTAATATAAACAGCTGGAGGTAAGGCTGGGACCAGGAAGCATTCAGTGCTCTGACTCCCCTGACGGTTGGCTCAAGGGAGCTCCACCATGTCGCTAACATGTGAATCTTATGCCCCTACAGCACAGAGCACAGCCAGAGATTATGGATTTGAGTGGAATTAGATCAGCTGCTCAAGGGTTAAGATTAGTAGTTAGATTATAGAAATGAGATTAAAAATGAGACCACCACATCTAGTGGAGCCATAGACTGGTGTAGCTATTTTTTAAGGCTGGAAGTTAACTCATGTTTGAAAACTAAAACAGAAGACTGTTGAAATAAATAAAATGAGTCAGTTTTTCCTCTCCTAAAGTTAACCAGAAATTGCTGGCTAGCTCTAACTGGCCCCATTTAGAAGGAAACCAGGCTACAGCCCTGACAATCAGCACTCATTACATCCTTTCATCGCTCTATTGTAAGGCAAATAGTGCATGAGGACGCACTCCATCTTGTGTGCTTGATGCATGTATTGCGTGCACGCATACATTTTTGAGTACCAACAATATGAATTATTCATTGACCTAATTATGGCCATGACTCATTAACGTATATGTGGAGTACACATGATGATATTCAAAGAAAGAATGGTTATGAATCATGGATTGCCCACTGTGAACATACATCAATCAGGGATGCCTTGTTCAATAAATAGACGGTAATTGGGCCCAAAGAAAGTTAGTGATTTGCAGGCAGACCTTATTAAATTTAGAAAAGGTTCTTGTTGGTCCCCGACTGGAAATGATACTTTTTCTGTGCTTTGGCCTATTTAAATTAAATTGAACATATATTTTGCATTGCTGCTTACCATTTTCTGAAGCCTGTGTTTCAGACTTCCCACCATCCAGGCAAGCCACTACATGTAGCTTATTAGGTCTTGCATTGCAGTAAATAAAAACATCACAAGTACTCCTAATTAAATGACAAAATATGGTTTTTGTACAGTAATTGCTAGAAAGACATATACAATCATTTTCTGATCTGCCCTCTCTATCTGCAGGACAACGTTATTTAGGTGTACCATTGGTTTTAGATGGAGCATTGACTTTCATAGAGGAAATAGAAAGAGGTGGTTTGGGTTAAACAGCGCAACAGGAAATTATCTTACCATTGCACAGAGGAGCTGTATGTTAGAACGCAAATGTCCAAATCAGTTGGATCCCTGTAACGTCCAAGTGTGAGAAGAGCAGGAAATTGTCTGGAGAGTTCACAGCAAGTGAACTGGTGTTAATTCTCATGATGTTTCTATTATGCTACTTGCACAAAACCAGAAGAAAACAAACACCTGAGGGTGAAGAACAGTGGTCATTTACGTGAAGATGTGATCGAAAATGTCTAACTGGAGAGAACTCAGGAACCTCAGTTGGTAAGGGCTGAAGCCGAAATCGTCAGACAAATTCAAGGAATGGCAAGCGACGCTGTTGTTTATGAGCAAATAAGGCGGAACCTTTTTGGTTTAAAAAGACCGAGGCGGCCTTCCTCAACAGGAGGAGCTGTTGATGACTTGTGGGAGGAGCTGTTGATGACGCCGCACGTGCAACACACTGGCGGTGGATAAACAGGAAACAGCTGATAGCAGGAATTAGCGAGCAGCTAGTAGCAAGAGGGAAACGCAAACCTGAAAGACACTGTAAAGATGAGCAACTGGGGAGACAAGGAATTGCGCGCCCTCCGTGTTCTTGCAAATGAAGAGGCCATTAACCGTCAGATGACGGGGACAGTGAGGGACGGGCCGACTTACAAGAGAATCACCGAAGGACTGACCAGCCGCGGCTTCTCTCCCACGTCACTGTTTACGCTGAGCTACACGTTTTGATACTTGCTCACGCCCCCCATTGCCCCGAAAAATGTGCATTCTGTATAAACAAAAGTAGGCCTGATTTTGTTTTTATACTGCCAATGCTGAAAGAAGACTGATTGGGCTTTCCTGCAAATTTGCACAATTGCTATTTAAAAAGGGCTATAGTGTAATATGTGTCATGTGCTGCCTCCTGCATGCTCTATCCAGGCACCACCCCTTGCCTAAACAAAGCAGAGTATTTCCAGTAAGTGAGAATGCGGCTGACATTGACAATGTCCTGTGTGTGTGCTACATGTGCGAAAGGGAAACAGTGTCTCGACCGGATTCATCAGACATATGAGAAAAAAGCTGTAGTTGAAAGAAACCAACAGCCTCCAATGTCAGTCCAACCTTTTGTTGACCTATCCAACCACTCCACCTTCCTCCTTCTCCTGATTTTCTGGCTCTACAACAATGTCACCTCCTCCTTTGCTCCCGAAAGACATAGTCATATTTAATATGACCACTACAGGGCTTTGACATTTGAACTTATAAATTAAGTTTCTGTGTGTTTACTGAAATGAGTGGTGCTGATGTATTTGTTAGGAGGATAGTTTCCAAAGTCACATCTGCATGTTCCTGCAGTTAAAAGCAGGAAGGAAAACTCAGTTCTCTGACACCTAAAATGTCAGCATTTGCAGCTTAACAGAACAGCAATCCTTTCTGGTGTGAGAAATGACCAACTTCACAGCATCCTTTTCAAAATGTCAGTATTTGCTTGCTGTTTGTCTTCTAGATTAGATTGTCTGAAAACAGCACTCATCAATTCTTTTCGTCAGATGACTGAATGTAAGTTTTGTTAAATGCACCACTGGCGCCAGTGTTGAAAATGGTTCCCCGCCACAGCTTTAACGAAAATAAAATAAATAAAGAAGTTGAGCTGTTCGCTGTGATGGATCTCAAGATGAAGATGCGATAGATCTCATGTCTTGAGTCTGCAGGCAGATTTTAATAGCACACTGAAATAAACTGAATTGCTGCCTGGAAGGTAAAAAGAAAATCAGTCAAGAAACTTATGGTGTTCTTTGGAAATTGTTCACGGTAATGTAAAGCCTTTTCTGTGCATCACTTTAAAGTTTTAGTAGAAGCAGTTACCCATAATGACCCGTGCTCTCTTCATCTCTTTATCACCCCAGCTACCATCTTATACACATCTGGTGAGCAGATAGAGGCTTCTCCTCTAGGCTCATCATTAGCACCAAACATGGGGATTGGCTCATTTGATCAGATTCCCCCCTCTCCACTACACGTTCTTACCCATCTCTTTTCAGGCATTACCAGCACCACCACCCTCTCCTCTGTCTGTCTTTTCTCACCTGGCAGCCTCTGTACAAGGGAGTTCTATTTTCAGAGGAATGCCTGAGAGAAGGCATCAGAAATAATGACAGAAACATTTAATAATGTAGAGAGGAGGATGGCTAAATGCTTTGTAGCAGCTTCAGGAAGATAACACACCCAACCATAGGTCTGATGTAGTAAATACACAATAAGGAGATGTGTAGATTGTGCTCAAAGGGCTGAGTGTCTACCCAGTATTATTTTGCACTCTTTCATGGAATGAGTGTGGGAGGGAGTGGAGATGGTGGAGGGTCTAGTGATTTCTACTGAAAAAAAGAAAAAGTCTAAATGGAGGTATATTTCCTGCAGAGAGAGGGAGACAGTGTGTTTGTGTGGATGTCGGGCATGTATCATGTGTATACTTGCTCACATTTATTGATCAATAGTCTTGGACTTCCTGACCCCTTTTAGCACTGTCAGTCAGGCAGCTTATTCTCACCCAAACGCCCCCTCAGTGCTGATTGAATGTCAGTGTTGAGGTCGTTCGGCGCTGCCGTTCTACTTGACTTACCAGAGCAGCATATCTTGGAAGTATTTTATATTTTTTAATTTCCTGCCGCTGCCATGCACACTAATTGTGAACCACCGAGTAAGGAAACACTTCAACAGAGCCCTGCAAGACTGCAGCCTTCATGCTAACTAAAATACAAGAGGAGACTGGAAGGTGCTTGACGAAACACATAAATTGCACTTGTGACTTAGAAATAGAAGACATTAGGTCACCTGGCAGAATGTCCAGGATAATGCAAAGTGTCCACAACCAAAAACATTAAACAACTAGTCCATACCCATTGATTGCACAGTTGCCCATGTACAGTTTCACATGGTGTGTGTTTGGGATACAGGTCATAGGAAATTGCAGATTAAATAGTCAACTGAACCCATTAAGAAGAGCAATGTATTCAGACAGAGTTTTTGTGAATTTGACAGGACGATTGCTTTATTGAAAGTACAGTAGTACCATTGCCAATAGTGGGATAGTTAGTGGGCTAAAACTGTACATTAGTAGTTGAGGTAGCACGTTGAAAGGCAGATAGTTAAAGTGTTTATGTGTTGTATTGACTTAAAAGTGGGGTGCACTGGTAGTTCACGTGGTCAAGGTGCGGCTAGCCCTTGTTGCAGCGGTGGGGGTTGGAATCTGGCCTTCGTTCTTTGCTGCATTTCATGCAGATCGGTCAAACTTCCTAGGAAGAGATTGATTTTAAGTGTTTTTCAAAAAATTCAAAATGGCGGAAAATCTATATAACCGGTTATGGGTTCTTGAGGCAAATTTGTTCCTCATGAGGAGAGGCATCTCTGTGCCAAGTTTCATGTCTCTACAACATACGGGGCATGAGATATGCCCATTCAAAGTTTGCAATTTCAATCGGTTGCTATAGCGCCCCCCTTTGGCCAATTGATGTAATATTGCTTCATTTGCATCCTCCCATGACCCTCTACCACTGTGCCAAATTTCACATGGATTGACCAATCAGTGAGGAGAAAAACATGGAACAGACACACCCACACACACACACCCACAGACAGAGTTTTCGTCATTGTATAATTAGATAAGATGATGCTTCAGCTCGATGTCATAGTTATCTTTTGTATTCTGTTTTGTGCTTAACTGATTTATGGTGCCTGTCAGTAAATACAACTGTCACTGTTTCATCAAGTGGCTTCCAGTGTTGTTTATTTTATTGGACTTAATGGGCCTGCTTGGAAGCCCTATTTCCCACTGCTCGTGAGTAAAATCGTACATGTTGAAAGGTAATTTTACTGCTAAGTTTCCAAGAGCCTTCATTTTCAGGACAGCTTGTTTATATCTATCATTAAAACCGTTTCATTCATCATCTTTGAGAGACTACTGAAGAGAAGAAAACAGCAAAGCTGTCACGCTGTTTGCTATCTGCTGATACGCTAGCTGATGGTTTGAATTAGGAGTGTAAGAGAACATCAGTTTGGATTGATTTATTGATTCATTGATCGATAATTCAACAGTATCAATTTAAACACTGATACATATTGCTATCGTATATGCTATGCTATGTCTGTGTCACCATTTCCATCCATGTACACCATCTTCCTAAACTTTCAAACAGTGCTACTGTAACTGCATAGCACCAGGCAGTGGCAAGCAGGTAAGAAAAAGACAATGAGGAAATTTACTGATATCGTCTCTCGATCACAGGCCCCTGATGTATAATTGTACTGTGGCAGACTTTGTGATATCAACAAATACCACATCGCTGTTCAATAGGTTTAGGTACCGAACTCTGTACTTTTAAGGGTACTGATTGAATTACATTGGTACTACCGAGTATCTATTCACGTTTTATCAATCAGTACCAAATTTCAGCACCCAAGAGTGCACCTGGGTGAGAATGTCGAGTTCAGACAGGAAGTGGAAGAACCAGGAAGCTGCCCGTGGAACACTGTGGCCGGCTTCCCGACTTCAGGGCGCTTTGCAGTGGAGACCACAGAGCTCCACACAGCTGCCAGAGTCAGAGAGGAGGTGGAAGCACCGCAAAGTGCCCCAAAGCCAGCAGGCTGGCCTTGAAACTCTGTCGGCTTCTCAGCGAGCAAACCATTGCTGCACGCCAATAGTTTCAGTCTAATTTTCTTTTCTTTTTTTTTGACAGTAGAAATAGCCTAGTATGACTGGTGTTTGTGATTGTGTTTTTTAAATTACAAACGTATTTCACATATTTGTCAGTTGTGTCTAAACAGAGAGCGAGAGACAAGCAGATACACGTACACACACAAATCCACATACAAGCAAGCAGACAAACAGAGACGCTCTATGTGTAATTAGAAAAGAGCACAATTGCTTGTTGACTGCAACTTGCACAAACATTCCATTTTTGTTATTAGCCTACAGCAAGTGTGAGCTACCAAAAAAGAAAAGGTACCGATACTGAATTCAAGGTACTGGCAGAAGTACGATTCAAAGGTGAACAATACCCAACCCTACTGTCCAAAGCATCGACATGATATTGTGTCGTGATAAAACTTGCAATTTACATCCCTAGTGTAAATCTCTCAATTCCAGTGCAATCATTTATAAATCAGTGCAGAATTAACCGACCATCTCCCTCTTGTCTCAGTCTAGGTTCATACTGTGCATTCAGCAGTAAAACATTTAAGATTTACAGCTTTACAGATTAGGGGGGAAATATGTTAAGAGTCATTTAGGCACTCATGTCACCTGCTTGACTCCGGGGGCAACTGAATGCTTCATGTCCTCCTTATGATGAAACTTTACAAGTGAATGGTGAAATTGCTTCCCCAACTGAGGCAACTTTTGGCACTCCATTAGCTGTAGTTGGCAACTGCACATATATTCTCAGTTAACACATCCTGTGGGAATCAAAAAGTGTGGAAAGAATGTGGAAGCAATCAGGCTAGAAAAACAAGTCCTGCCCTATCTGAATTTTAAAAGAACCCCAACAACCTTATCAGAGCAATCTCGTCTAAATTACAGTGAAAACTAACTGTATTCTGTTTGTATTGATGTGACCCAGTTCTGTCAGCACCCACTTTGCTGTCTCTGTGGCCTGTTTGCAACACTTTCCACAACTGCTAACTGCCACCATCACACTAATGGACAGACACACAGAGTAATTACAGGTAGAGAAAGAAGAAAGCAGGTGATGTTTGAGGAAGAAAAGCAAGGGGTTATTGGAATAATTGGAAACTGGTGATCATTGGCTGAGTTTACATGCACAGTAATATTCCCCTATTATTCCAAATATGAAAATGTTCTGAATTTATACAGGTCATGTAAACAGCATATTCTGTTTAGATTACCCAAATTAGGCCTTTTTTCTGAATGAAGCATTTTCCGATAAAGATGTGTGGGGTAAGCTGATATTATTTGAGATTTAGGAGCGTTCTTTGGGCATGTACACTGTGCATTTGGAATATGCATCTCAGATGGGGTTTTTACCGCAGTTTGCGACACACAGCCTTTTGCCTGTTAGCTCTGTATATTGTACACAAACCAACTTGCCAACAGAAGAGATGCATGCGTAACAGAAAAGCCCACATTTGTGGTCGTAAAGAGAAACACACCTTGGATATCAAGTCAAGCACCAGTGGAAAACTCTGAAAAATGGCATAAGCTCCAGCTGTCCCGCTTGTCCATATTTTGACATGATAAAGGACACATCAGCGCATTTTAATCAGAGTATGCACGGCTGTATGTTAACAGTTATATTATTGGAATATTCATTTTCATTAGCCATGTAAACAGCTTAGAAGGAATATTGTCTTAATTGTGATAAGGGCAACAACAGGAATATATTGCATGTAAACATGGTGATTAAAGCATCAACTGCTCCTATATATATGTGTGTGTGTATGTGTATGTGTGTGTGTGTGTTTGGCACATGTGCTTGTGAGTGTGTGTGAGTGTGACCCATTATTGACAACGAGGCCAAAGACCTGCCCCATTGGAGGCTGTTTGCGGTTTGCTCAGCTCTAAGTGAAAGCTTCAGCGGTTTTTATCATCTCTCTCCCTCTGTCTCTGTCTGATTCAGGTTTGATTCACACCTCCTACTCTATCAAAACCACTAATGAACTTGACTCCCCCATGAACTTCATAAGAAAGCTCTTTATCCCTTTCAAATAGGCTTTTACTTGCACAATAGCTGAATGCAGCAGTCATTTTGTTCACACTACAATGTGGCTAGGAGGACCAGGGGGCTTAGAATATTATAGACATTTTGGGATTCAGATTCCAATATGGCTGCTTTATTGCTCATGTAATCGGATAACCTCTAAAACAGTTGTTTTAATGCTGAATATTGCTTTGGCTCCGTGCGCACTTTCTCTGCTGGTGCTCCACAGACATGTATTAAATCAGTTTTGACTGTCCCCGTACGATGTCTGGTTCCAGGGTTTTTAGCTGCAGCTCCTAAGGGATCCTTCCAATAGCTGAGGCCTTTTAGGTTTAATTCTGTTTGGATGAGCAGTGTTATCTGTGGCTGTGTCAGCCTGATCGGTGAAGGGGGCTTCAAGGAAGCCGATTGGAGTGTTTGATAAAGGGTGATTAACCAAGCCACTCTTTATTTTAATATCTCACAAATGCGCGTGCACAAACACACACACACACACACACACACACAGATACCGCATACACTTCTAGCGTAGACCCCAGCTCCATGTCACACTGGCCGGTTTTAATGGAAAACACAAGACAACAGATAAGAGATAGTCCCTTGAATTTTCACCAAGGACAAGAGTGTAAATTGTTTTATATTCAGAAGAAATTGTAGCTATACTGCCTACGAGACAATGTATGTGTGTGTGTAATTTATTTTAGACTCTGGCAGGATCCACTACCAGACCTTGGAGGACATCAGCACACATACACATACTGTACATGGTTTTGAGGTGCCCTTACTGCAGAAATGTTGGGCGCAATCAGTGCCAGGGACAAACCAGCAACTGTTCCAGTCAGACTTCCCACCCAAAGAGCCCATATGCCAACTTGTGCTGGCTGACTGCGCTGAGTAAAGGCTGACATAAAGAAAACCAGCAGACAGATTTCTAGATGCAAAGCCTTTGGTGCTTTATTCCCCTTTATCAGTAGGATGTTTGTTTTCATGGGTGGCTGCAGCAGAGGTCACAATCACACAGAGAAACAAAGAGCAAGTGGATGACTGGAGAGAGAGCCTGTTGTGCTGTGTGATGTCGTTAGGCAGGCCATTTACATATTGGGATTTACCTTGATAAAGACAACCAAAGGAAGGGATTAGCAGCGTGTGTAAGAACACAAACGGAACAATTGAAAATGCAAACAGAACGTGAAATGCAATTAATTCCATTAGCTGGACTTTCCCAGAGGAGTAGTGATAAAGCCAAGCACTTACGGATGTGTCAACAGACAGAATCAGCAGAAACAGGGTAGAGAAACATTTGTGTAGGATCCAGCCTTAGATGCCTGCGCAAACACCATAAACAAGCCCAGGCCTCCGAACAGACTCTTTTATCATTTTATCATTGTTTTGTGGATAGAATCAGACAAGATAACAAGTCTAAGTGTTTTAAAAGAGAACAAACAAATACAATCAGAAGGTTGTTTGAATTTACACAAGATGAGAACAGCCTGCAGACGCAGGTGCGGCGTGATAGCACTGAAGGACATGTTCTGTTTGCTCTGATCAAAGTAGCTACAGAGTGGTTACTGTATACAGTTTCATGTACTTTATCTAGGTGCAGCAGACTTACTGGAGGCCACTTCTTTGTAGTTAGCCCTCACAATTCTTTGCTTGAAGAGCTATTTAAATAACAGTATGTCTTACCACAAAAAAAATCAGTTTTCAAGAGGTTTTTCTTCCCTTATAACTTTAATGTAATTTAATTTTTCTGTTTGCCCTCTGCCCCCCATCTCCTCTTTGACTATAGCAGTTGAATCTTTTCTTGTCTGTTTCTTGTCTGCCACATCTGTTTCAAACACGAATGTGCAGAACTAATTAGAAAATGTCCCTGAGTACTTGTATCTACATGGATCTCTTGTTCTGTATTGATCTTTATTTAGCAACAAATCGCCCTCTGGCTGTGAAGAGGTGTTGGTAAGAACTGTGGAAAACTGCACATTCGTCACTGTTGGCTGATTTAAAGAAACACTTAATTTCATTCTGTGTAGGTGAAACAACAGACCGGCTTAGTGTTGAATGGCAATAAATAATTGTGTGAGCTCTGGCTTTTCCAGCGATGAATCAAAGCTAGAAAATGACCTTATATAACCTCATCCGAAGCCAGTCATGCACACTACCAGGCTGGGATATGTTTATTCGAGTACCATGAGCAAAATGTTGGCTCCTGTCCTTGCAGTTTGTATGGTTTATGTGATGTTGATGTGAACTGCAGGAAACAGCAAAGTTGAACATTTCCCCAACGTTAGCTGTGAGTAATAGTCTTTAAAACTTGTTCAAGGATTCCATAGAAATAGCCTGTCTCAACTAGCCCTGTCATGGTAACTACTTTTGTTAGACAATATATTGTCCTAGAAATAAATGCTATAAACAGTATTGTCGTTTTGAAACCATGTCATACCACTGACAAAACAATTTTAAAAAGTAATTAACACTTGTTTATATATACAAGAAAGTATATGTTAAATTATAGTATCTTTAGTCAATAAGATAGTTATCATGACAGACCTTGTCTCGATGCAGTAACACAACTGCTTTACCCAAAAGTGACACAAGATGGATATGTACACTCAGAGGCATGCCAGGTGAGTCGATGTAAGCTGGGTTTTGAATGTCGCAAGCACAAAGCTCTTGACCCAGCAAGCCTATTGACCAGTGAGACGAATAGAAGTGTGATTAGAAAATCTCTCCATTACCTAACCCTGCCCTTTGAGCAAGGGGTGGTGGTGGGGACTCTCTTATATCCTCCAATAGGGCTGAAGTAAAAGAAAAAAAAAAAACCCTGTCAAATCCTCTGATATAGGCTGAGCTTGCACCTAGAGGGAAGTGAGGGAATGATGAATGTTTTAGAAGCTAGCGCTCCAGGAACTGGGATTTTACAGGCCATCAGCACTGGGCTGAATTGGACCAGACAGTCGCCAGGGAGACACCAATCTCAGGAGGAGGAAATCTAGGCTGCACACAGAACAAGAGTTGCAAGGCTCTGCCTGCTCCACAGTTGCTTGACATTCTCAAGAGGTTTTTCAAAGCTGAGAGTCGAGGCAATTACTAATTATGGCTTTTTCTCCGAGAAGAAGAACAGAGGAAAAATATGTTCATAATATGCGATAGTGGAGAGGTCTGAAGGTACCTTGATCTGAATTAGGCAGTTTTGTACAGAGTTTCAAGGCTCAATCTAATTATTGAATAACTGGTGCTATGAGCTACCTGAAAAATAAAGGGTAACTTACAGAACAGCCAGAAGAGAGAAGGTATTCAGGTACTCAAATGAAGTCTGAGTCATTTCCTGTGTTGTCGAATCTCAGCTTTGTGCTATTGCTGATAGACAGCACGTCATTTTTCTATATTATTGTTTTTGTTACATATGATAGTCAAACCCCAATGCAGCAAATTCGTGACTACAAAATGAATAGGACAACATGTTTTTCTACGAACAAAGCTAATCAGTGCTGATTAGAGTAAGTTGTTACGTCAAACTAACATGCTTTGCTAAAAATCCATCTGACTCCCTAGAAATAATTAATCCAGTGTTGCCTCTGATGGTAACCTATGCAAACGTGTGAGGAATATAACTGTGATTCACGACTGTATGACACAAAGTGGTTTTGCTCTGAAAGGGCTGTCGTGAGGAGAGGAAAGAAAAAAGAAATGACCTTGAGCAAGTCCTTGGTCTTGGATGTGTTTTCGTTCCCCAGTGAAATTGCTCCACTGCACATCCCTCTTAAATATTTCAATAACAAGATTATGGCTGCCACACGTTCACTGAGATCATGCAGTGCATGGTGCCCCCTTTTTTAAATAATTTCGCCAGGTGTGGCTAAGCTGAAACATCCACTCACCTATGGGCCATTTTTTCTCAGGAAGCAAAAACATATTGACTTGTCCTTTCTCTTTGCTCTCTCTTCCCTCATTCAGTCCTCCCATGTTCCATTGTCTTGTCACCTTTTGCCTCTTCATCTATCCATCTCTCCCCTCCCTCTTACATTCTTCATTCACTCACTCCTTCACGCACAAAAAAACATGTCTTAGCTCTCAAAAAATTGTGCCCATGCACTAAAACTGACACGAGTCCTCTCGTCCTGCTGTTCCTCGGGTGATGAAATATTTAAACAACATTTCTGCTCCTATTTAATTGCATGTCAACACGCCGTCCACAAAGACTCCAAATGGTCTGTGGGGTACGGACGCAAGACTTCAGTCTGTCTGGGGTCAGTGATGTTTTATAAAACCCAGCAGACTGGAAAGGGATGGGTTAAGCATGAGACTGTTGAGCGAGGGCATGTCAGTTGCAACAACACCATAAGTAATTCATAGGTTGTGTTCTAACCTACTGGGATGAAGTTGCCCTTCAGATGCCCTTTTTCTTGGAATTCCATCGTACCGCCGTTACTCATATACAATAACAACATCCCAGCAGGACATTTTGCATGTGGTGTATTGATTGGTGAGCGGGGATGCCTGTAGGCAAGACACTCATCTACTTCAGTATATGTAGACTCAGTCAGGTGCTATGAAACATTAAAATCTTTGAACATGCGTGTGTTTGTGTGTGTACTTGTGTCTCCAGGGAAAGTGACACGGCTCAGCTGTGTTGCATGCATTACCCCCGGTGATTTATCGATCAGTGATATCAGAATCAGAATCACCTTTACTGAGCAAGTATCAGTACACATACAAGGTATACAACTCTGGGTTTTTTGCATTGCTCTCATGTACTTTCACAGAAAAAGACATAACAGCTAGCAGCAAAGATAGCAAAGCTGGGAAAATAAAAGTAAAGAATAGACAGAACTATTATGTACACAAGTATGTGGAAAATAGGGGTTTATATAAATAAAAAGCACCAATGATCAACAATAAAAATGAATGAATGAAATGTCATTGGTGCTTTAAAATCTGTAAAATCATAATCTACAATGGAGCAGTGGATGTTTTGGTGTTACAGGGTTATATACAGTGTATGCTTGATTTTAATCAGAGTGACCACCTATTGGAAGAAAGTGTTCTTGTGTCTGGTTGTTTGGCGCACAGTGCTCTGTAGCGCCTCCCAGAGAGTAGAAGTTTGAACAGGTTGTATTCAAGGTGTGAGGAGTCTGCAGTGATGTGACCTGTCCATTTCCTGACTCTGCAGGTGTATGAGTCCTGGGAGGACGGCAGGCTGGCACCAGTGATTTTTTATTTAGTCTTGACTCTCCGTTGCAGTTTGCCCTTGTCTTCTTTGGTGGCTGATTCAAACCACACAGTGGATGTGCAGAGAGCAAGCTGATTATTCCAGTGTAGATTTGTATGAGCAGCTCCCGAGGCAGTTTGAACTCCAGGAGCTGATGCAGGAAATACATCCTCTACTGGGCTTTTTTCCTGATTCTGTTTATGTTGAAAGTCCACTAGAGGTACTGGGAGAGGGTGGACCTAAGAAACCTGAAGGTTTCCATAGGAGACACAGCACTGTTTAGTATGGTGATGGGGCAGAGTGTTGGGGGCTCCTCCTGAAGTCCACTGTCATCTCCACAGTTTTTAAAGCATTCAGCTCCAGGCTGTTCTGACAACACCAGAGAGCCAGCTGCTCAACCTCCCGTTTGTATGCAGACTCGTCGACATCCCGGATGAGGCTGATGACGGTTGTGTCATCTGAAGCTTTCAGGAGTTTAACAAATGGGTCTCTTGGGGTTCAGAGGTAGAAGAGCAGTGGGGAGAACACACATCCCTGAGGGACACCAGTGCTGGTTGTCGGGGTGCTGCATGTGATTTTCTAACGCCTCACCTGCTGTCTCTGGCCTTTCTGATCCACTGACAGGTGGGGGCTGAGACAGTGAGCCAGGTGACTTCGTTGTTAAGGATGCCCTGATGATCCTTGCATATGTAGTCCAGGTGCTGCAGGACATAGTTCAGTCCCATGTTGACCGCATTGCCCAGTAGGCAAACTGAAGGGGAGCCATTGATGTCCATAAGGTGGGTCAAGGGATTTCATGACCACGTCAGTGTACAACCATAGTTATTTAATCCTGTGATGAAGAGTTATTTGGGGACTGGGATGATAGTTGAGCATTTTAAGCAAGAGGGAACTTCGCACAGCTCCAGTGATCTGTTGATAATCTGTGTGATGATGGGGGCCAGCTGGTCAGCACTGATTTTCAGGCAGGAGGGTGACACCCCGTCTGGGCCTGGTGCTTTCCTTGTCTTCTATCTATGAAAGAGCTGATGCACATCCTCTTCACAATCCTCAGTGCAGGTGGAGTGGTCAGCGGGGAGGGATAAGAGCGAGGTAGGGGGTGCAGTTTGTTGTGTGATGCCTGGGTTGGAGCGGGTGAGGGGTGTGAAAGTGAGCTTTTCAAACCTGTATTAAAAAAACATTCAGGTCATTGGCCAGTTGGTATTTCTCCAGAGTGTGGGGGGATTATTTCCTGTAGTTAGTGATGTCCCGTAGGCCAGTCCACATCGACACAGGGTCACTGGCTGAAAACCTGTTTTTCAGCTTTTCGGAGTAGCTCCTTTTGGTACTCTGATCTCCTTTGTCAGTGTGTTTCTGGCGAGGTTGCACAGGATTCTGCACGACTCATATGGCAAAGTCTGCCTCAACAGTGAGTGTCTAGACATGGCAAAGTGGTGGGGAATACAAAGATAGAAAGGATTAGAGAAATGAGATTGAGGAAAGGTGTGATGAATGTGCAAAAGGGCGATAAAGCAAAGGTGTGATGCTGAAGGTAAGAGTCAAGTCTTGACAGTGCAGAAGTACTGTACAGTGTACATGCGTTACTTAGTCAGACTGACACATGCCTACATAATTATTAATAATCACTTTGATTCCTCGCCTCCTACATGTGGCCTTTTTCTCACGCAACCTCCTGCTGTGGTGGCAGGCCATGAAGCATGTAATTGCGACATACAATCACAGAGTGGTCTGATCCGCTGGATACAAGGTAGAAAAGGGGAAAACAGGATTGAGAGGAGAGGACTCAGAATCAAAGGGGGTATTGTTGCATTATTTGCCCATCAGGAACTTTTCTGCTGCATGCTCAAGAAATCTGACCTTAGACCTATGCCACCCTGTTCTTGCCCTCAAGGCAACCCTGCTGGCTTGAAGAGTGCTAAACATGTTTCAGACCCTTCGAAGCCTACTGGTGAGCAAGTGGGATGCGGCCAGCTATGGACTAATCCCTGCAGTCACCAAATCATCACCTACACACATCATTGTGAACCATAGGTCACCAACGATCCATTCCCATTTCCTTCCTATATTAGATTTCCATTTGATTTGATGGGAGCTTTTTTAAGAGGAGAGAGAGAGAGAGCCACTCTCAAGACACCAATTTAAAGAGGCAAAGCAAAGTAATCAATTCACAAACCGGAGACTGAAAACTGAATTACTGGGATGGTGAGCCTGGTGGTGGTAGGGATCAGCAATGAGAGCCGGTTTCACACCTATCCATATCAAAGGCTTTCAGGGCAGGAGAAGGAGCTGTGAGCTCCTGAATAGTAGCGAGGGATCAGTGATGATTAAAGCTAACCTGGGCATAGCAAGGCGGCCATACAAGAGAACTATGTGGAACTCACGCTTACGTTCCTGATTGATTTTCCAAGCTTCGGGCTTTGGAATGCCCACCTGCTTCTTAGCTCTTTTAAAGGAAAAGTGAAATGAGATTTTGATGACTATCATTCTTGTCTTGACCAGTATAAAAAGCGAGGCTATCCTCTTTTCACTATATTTTTTAATATTTCTATGTTAAAAGGTCACAATATCTTTAGGACCCCAAGCAGAACATCAGGGTTAATGGCTAGTTTAGGTTTAGCTGTGAGCATGCAAATGAGAAACAAATTGTCTTGTTTGATATTTCAAAATTACAACTGCATCTGACTTTTAGTTATTTAGTTGCAGGCACTGAGTGCAAGTGTATTAATCACCATTAAACCATGTGCTCTGTTTGCAATTGTCGTGCTTCATGAATCTAACAGATATGATCATTTGCCCAAAATTATTTCATACGGTCACATGTGTGTGTATGTTAATGGAGCGTCATGCCTGTTGGAGAACCTCAAAGCACTTAATAGCCCTCCCTCCTTCGCTCTTTCTCGCTCTCCTTCCACTGGTGTCAGGCTACCCGTTGCGTTATGTAAATCATCTATGATTTGACACCGCCAGCTATAAATCTTCATTAGTAGACGGAATAAGAGAAAGGAGCTATTTTCTGATTCTGAGGAGCTGTTTTATCATGTAGAGGCATAGGACTGGAGTCACGGAGCAAGCACTAATCTGCACCTTGCAACCAACTAAAGAGTGTTATTGATGGCTTTTACACAAATTTGAATAAAAGTGCAACCCCAACCCTCCGTTGGATACTCATTGTTAGACACTCAGAGCTCATTAGCTACCAGACTAGGGTAGGAAAACAGACTCCAAATAATTTCTCATTTTCCTCTTATTTCTCATTATGTAGCTCACTGGGCTACAGAACAGCTGTTCTGAGAAAGCACTGGATGTATTTGCTTAGCTCTTAATGAGATAACAAGCATTGTCAAAGGTCCACTTATTGATTTTATTACAGTTTATTTAGGCACTCAGAATGCAAAATGCTGCAAAAATAGCATCTATATTTTATTTATCTGCAATGAGACTGACATGCACTCTCTCCCTGAATGTGACATCCATCACTGCATATTTTAAAAGTCATAGCGCATTCTGTAAAAAATGAGCTTGCCGTGCATTAAAAGTGTCTGGTAGGTGCTTAAAAATAGGCACACTGAATCAGTTCGTTGACACTGTTGTCCCACCAAGCTAGATAGAGCCCAGATTGGGTGTAGACATTTTCAAATGCCAGCCTATCTTCCTTTCCATCTTCCAGAGTCCTTATTCAGTGCATACCAGAGGAAGTCCGTTAACCACTGATATGGCGTGTGGATGTGTAGCCTATCACAGAAATTATTTCAAGGCATCCATGATTCGAGAACTGTCGATGTATTATGTCAGCACATTCCCTTCATACTGTATATCAGTGAGTACTATTCTTCTAAGTTTCACTCTATCTCTCTTGAAACATTTAAAAGTGGAGACACTGCAGAAATAGCACCGTGCTGAATGATGTTTATCGCGAGCAAGCGTTTCAGTGCATAATCCATAGGGCCATTCTTGAGAGTATTGTGTGTGTGTGTGTGTGTGTGTGTGTGTGCGAGGGAGACATTTCCGTCCTCTGAGTATCAGATTCATCTCATCTCTCTTCATTACCATTACACATCCATCCACAGCGAACTGAACCTCTGGCTGTGGTACTTCACACAGTATTACTCTACAGTCCCCCATCTGCCCTGGCAACTTCCCTGTGCCACTCAGGCCCAATCTACCCATATTACTTCCCCTCAGGCTTCATCTAAGTGTGACTGATAGGGCCAACACAGGGAAACAAACAGCAGGCCTAACTTCCAATAGGATTAGGGGCTGTGAAGCATCAGCACAGTCTCTCTTGCTCTTCCTCCCTCAACAATAGACCAGCTCAGCCCATCTGCATGCATGTAGGAGTGACTTTAGAGAAGCCACCGTGGATGAAATAGACTTGAATAAATGTGGGCTAGATTGAAAATCTCAAAGCCAAAGCAGATTTTATTAGCTGGTTGACAATGCTAGTGGGTCAACGGCGGGCGTGGGGGGATTCTGTAACAAATGTTCTAAAACGGTTAGTGTGGAGAGAGAGGACCACTGATGTCAGACTGTGTGCTCCAAGCCCGTCTCGCTCCTCTATTATTCACACCCACCAGTGACGCCATGTTATAGAGGAAGAGCACGCTGTTACAAAACGAGATCAGGGTTAGATTTCACGAGGCTCCTGAGTGCTCTTACTGTACAGCCCAGTGCTGCTCAGTTATGGGTCATTAGGAACGCCTGCTCCTGCCGTGCACCACACCAGCCCATTAGCTGACCGCCTGGTGTAGCCTGGCCAGGCTAAACTCTGGTGCAGAGGTTCCTGGCTTATGCAAGGTACTGTTTGCTGTAGAAATACAGTAATGAGCAATGCATGAGAGGTTATTCTAAAATGGGTAGGAGTTATGCTTTTGCCTCTCCAGCAGTTTTGTGGTAGTTTAGTTCAATCATAATAACTGTCATTATAATGTAAATGTGATATTGATCCTTATAGTGAAAGTTAGAAATAGAGCAGCGCCTCAGGAGCTGGTCGAAAGAGAAGAAGCTTTGCTCGAGGCCACTTTGGCAGGGCAGATGCTGGCTTGAACTCATAGACCGTAGCAGAACAAGTGCTGTATATACAATGTCTATGACCTCAGCCAGAGGCAGCAGTGGGGTTGCTAAGGGGGAGCTCAATTAGTAGTAGCAGGTGCTAAATCTTTTATTGTGAAAAACAAACTTCTAAATATGATAACAAGAAGTAATGATTAGTGTTTTGACGTAAAGGTCCAGTGTGTAGGATTCAGTGGCATCTAGCAGTGAGGACTGCAGATTGCAACCAGATGAAACCTCTCCCTGTTAGAATTCCTGCAGTGTACATTGTTTAGGAGGAGCTGAATTATATGCAGAGGTCTCTCCCTCTCCAAAACAAACAGACCAGGTTATTAAAACCAGTAAACAAGCCCTTAACAAAGCAATTTCAAGTTACAAGTCAGTGTTTTTTTCAACACTGCTTGTCGCAGAGGGGCTGCTAACTATAGTGGCCGGCACAAAAATATGTTCAGTTCATGCATAATTCAATATGTGAATGGCCCTATCTAGAGCCAGTGTTTGGTTTGTCCATTCTTGGTTACTGTAGCAACATGGCGGTTCAACATGGCGGTGACTTTGTGGATGGGGATCCACTCCCTGTGTAGATAGGGCTCATTCAAAGGTACAACGAAAACACAACAATCTTATTTTCAGGTGATTATACGCGCAAGAAAACATTCGTATTGTTTTATATTCCATTTCTGCCAATATATCTCCCTTCCTACACACTGGACCTTTAATGTGCCTTTTACTGCCACAAAATGAATCGCTGGTGCTTTTTGGTTTTCCATTTAATCAAACAGATGCATGCACGTGCTTCAGTGAGCTGAAGACTGTTATTTATGTCTCACTGTGACTGTACAGACAGCACTACAACAACACAGCACTCTGCAGCCAGTTACAGACATCAACGTACTTCTTTATACAGTCAGAAAATAATTTGCAAATGCGTAATCAAACAGAAAACAATATGATAGGCTCATAAAAATAACAACATTATCTGGCAAGCTGAGGCCAGCACATTACCACTTTCACTGGACAACCATCACTACCCACAGAAACCGCTGACAAGAGTGCACAAAGGCCACTATAACTGCAAGGACGGGTCAAACAGCACACCACCCACAGGGCTTATTATCAGCACCAATAGTCAAGAAGAAAACATGTGACATAAGCTTGCACACAACATAGGAAATGACACAGGGCATCCATACTAAGGTTGACAGCTAACAGTCAAGGTAAAGGAAAATAAGCCCTCACTGGTCACAAAAGAACACTGCTACAGCCTCAGTTTCCAGCTCTTTAGTCCTCACAGAGCTCACTGCCAGCAGAGACAGTCACCACTCCTGTTCCTCAGGTACACGTGAGTGTAGTCGACGCAGACACGCAAAACTCAACATGCAGCCAATTTGACAGGCAATGTCAAAGAGATACATAACACATTCTTAACAGGGTAATGAGCAATCTGTAACCTAATACATTTCAAAAGTGAACCACACTGCTAGTGTTGTTACTTTCTCAATCATGTCTTAAAGAGGCAACAGATAGGATTTGGGTTTTTCTTTTGCTTGGCGCCATCTAGCGTCAGCAGTGTTGCTCGCACTGTCGCAAAGACCAAATTGACCGTGGGGATCAGAGATAATCAATAAAATGTAGGCTGTAAAGCCACCAGTATACCTCTATGCATATGTAGAATGAGTGGACACTATACTAAATAAATGAGTAAAGAGACCGAGCAACAATTATCAGATTTATGTGAAGAAATAAACAAATAGTAATGCAAATAATTATACCAGAATGCACAGTACCAGTACAAACAACTCACAGTAAATGATACCAATATGCACAGTATCAGTACAAACAACAGTAGACACGTAAGGGATAATGTATAGTGAGCCGGTGACTGTTGAAAAATAACTCCCGACAGGGGAATGGAACCCTGACGCACAGCAGAGATATTTTTGAACAGTCACCGGCTCACTATACATTATCCCGCTTAGAACATGGCTTACTACTAAAAGACTTCTCCCGGTCGGAGATGCTGGGTCAGCGTTGCCAGGTGTACGATAATTATCGTATTTGTACGATAATTTGGCCCTCTGTGCGATGTACGATCAATAATCCCAAAAAAGGCCAAATGTACGATACTTTGACCATTTCATTAATGTGTGGTTGTAATCAGTATGCCAGAGTTTTTTGTGAGCCCTGAAGGCCCATGTGACAGGTTTCCAGCCAATCACTTGCTTAGCATGCAATACGGGTGACGTTTGTCTCTGAACAATGAGTACGATTGGCTGAATGGTCAGCTGTACCCGCCCCACGAGGCGCTAGGACCCATCAGGAAGTCGAGCGAGAATGAGATTCAAAACAGNCTCTCCTTTTTGTGCATCCTCGCCTCCTCAGACAGATTAGCTCGTTTTCTTTTGGGAAGCCGTTTTTCACTTATCTCCAAACTTTGTCCGTCTGCCATTGTGCTCCTGACTCAACTATCTCATGCCCTGGCCAGTTCCTCATAAGGACCAGCTCCAGTCCCTGATTGGCTGAATGACCAGTTTGGCAATACATGACGCATTTCCTGCCGTAAAGCGGATTTTTTCTGCGAAAATTCGTCCCCGGTGGCAGAAGCNCCAGCTCCAGTCCCTGATTGGCTGACTGACCAGTTTGGCAATACATGACGCATTTCCTGCTGTAAAGCAGATTTTTTTCTGCGAAAATTCGTCCCCGGTGGCAGAAGCTTATTGCAAAGATTGCAAAGCCATTAAGTAACCTATGTAAACGCTGATAGTCTGATTTTACTGTGTATACTACCCTGTGCAACCCACATTATTTTCATAATGATATATATATATAGGCAAAAATGCTGTCTGTTGCTTCTTTAATAAATTTTAGGTTGCTAGTTGTGCAAGATAGCTGAGCCGGGATGGAAGCAGATAAAGATCATGGTAACCGCTAAGGCTGAGGGTGATAGACTTAAGAGATGTCTTTATTAAGGTTTACATGTCCCAAACAAGCTGAAATAAAGTTTATTGAAGTCATTCCAATAAAAGTTTTTATCTTCAGGACCCAAAAAAGAACATTAGGGTTAATTATTATTGGCCTTTATACATAATGTAATTCTGTCAATGCTATATTAACCACCCACAGAGTTGGAAAAAACCCCACTGATTTCACATTTCCATTGATGGTTTCAAAATTGCTCATACAGTAACACTGCGGAAACATTTACATTTTAGGCTGCGATTTAGCTAGATACAGAGCATTAACATCACTCCCATCAGCTGCACGCCACACTCAGCTCTTCACTGCTCTCAAAGTGGTACCAACACAAAGTCACTGGCTCATCTGCAGGGGCAGCACAGACAACAGGGGACTCAATGTGTGATTATCTCAGATATCCTCCCTGTGAAGCACAACAGAAAATGTAATAAGTGAGAAACATCCTCATATTTGAGAACCCTGAGTGTCTTTTCTGGTGGGAAAAAGTGTCTAATTGCTGAGAGCACAAAGGTATTGTTTGCTGCAGGTGTACCAGTAAGAGCTGCAGGGGTGGAGAAGCAAGCATTAGGAATACCCTGAGTGCACTGTGGCACAATTCTCCCCTAAAAAACACAACCCGGGGGTACAACATACAGCCAGTATCACTTATCCTAACACCAGAAAACAAACTACTGTGTGCAAATCTATGAGATTACTAAGAATAAATATATCATGAGAGGGGAAAGCCTACTTTACAAATTGTGAGACAAAAATCACATTCCACCACTTGCATTCAAATGAGGTCTCTCCATGGGTGCAACTTTTAGTGAGTGTGGCTATCATGGCTCTATCGCTCCTGCACTGCTGAATTCATGCATGATTGAAAGTCGTTTACTTCCTGATACTTTCTATTTTCATTACTGGGAGGAAAAAAAAAATCCAACAACACCAAGTACAAAAATGGCAAGGACTTTATCCAATATACACTAATCAGTTAAGTACCCTTGAAAACCCCTTTGTTAAGTGATTTGTATTTAATACATTAATAGTGTTAAATTCACCTTGCATTGCTTTTAATATTCAGATTTGTGTCTTGCATGAAACCTATCCAGTGGTTGGTTCAACTCACCACATCACCAAGCCCAAAGAGCTTTTTACCTTATACATAACAGACCATTCAGATATTCACTATATTACTTTTTAATGAATTGTTTTTCCATCCCAGTGACTTGCACAAGCACGTTTTTGGGCAGAAAGGATTCTGCACTGATGATGATGAAATATCCATTAATAGGAGGTCAGCGAGCAGGAAATGAGCCTTAATATAAACCTGATTCTAATGCAGCTTTGCAGTTAATGCACTACTCAGACTGTTTAATGGCTTTCATCGACACTGTCATTATCAACAATTATTTATTTATTGGGGGAAAATAAGAACTATCTGGTTTTAGATTCTGGACTGAAATGTAATCTGGACTACAGATAATGTACTACGATCACTAATGGAGCTGGAAACTTTTAATTATATTTGAATGTTTTTGGTGGTTTTGGTCCACAAAGTCACAACAAAACCAGCTTAACATGATCATTTATTCAGATTCATAAATGATAGTTTAAAGGTCCAGTGTGAAAGATTGAGGGGGATTTAGTGCCATCTAGTGGTGAGTATTGCAGATTGCAACCAGCTGAAACTTCTCCTGGTTAGAATTTCTTCAGTGTTCATTGCTCAGGAGGTTTTTAACGGGAGCTGAATTATCCACAGAGGCATCTTCTGCTCCAAATCGGGACCAGGTTATTTAACCCACCAAAAACACAGAATAGAGCAGTTTCATGATAAAAGAATCAATCTTTTGTTCATCACCGAAGAACTGCTAACCATTATGGCAAAAATGTGAATAGCCCTAACTAGAGCCAGTGTTTGGTTTGTCCTTTCTGGGCTACTATAGAAACTTGGTGATGCAACATGGCAGTCTGTGGACAAGGAGCCGCTCTGTATGTACATGTAAACAGCTCATTATGAGGGAATGAAAACACGATGATTTTTATTTTCAGGTGATTATACACTTAAGAAAACATACTTATGATATCATATTCCATTTCTGCCAATATATCCCCCTAAATCCTACACACTTGACATTTAACATGATTTATTCAAATTCAGAAGTGACAGTTTAAATACAGAAACAGCAGCTTTATAGATATAATAAAATTATGAATAAATGTCATAAATTGTGTTGAATTCCTGTTTGCCATTTTAATACCAACTCGTAGCTCTTCCTGAAATACTCACGTAGGGAGTCATATTAAAACCAGACCAGAATTAATGAGACAGACACTGCAGTTAAATATACAGAGGGCAACACTTTAGCTTAGAATGTGTGATCATTTACGGGCCATTAGAGGCAATTATGACCAGTCTTTAACATGTATTATATCTCCTCATCAGCAAATTATATTACTGCATTATTGATGGGTGGATGAATGGATGGACAAATAGGTGGGTGGGTGTTTGTGTGAACTGAATTGCTGCATGTCTGTATAATAGGTGTTTTGTTTCAATGAGAAGCAGGAGCCAAGAAAATTCATTTTGACCTTGGAGATGGAAGATTTGCTTGTTCTCCCTTTTTTTCTCCCTCACATCACATATCGGGAACATGCTGTATTGTTTTTTGAAACAGATGCTGTCAAGAGCCCCTCTCCACCGGGCCTGCATCATGCTATTACATTTTAAGGCCTTCTCTCCATCCAGACTCTTGACCCAGCTACTATACAGCCCGAAATTGACTGTACCGCTTCAGTGTCTCCAATCACAAAGAGCAGTTGGAGGATTATCTTTTGGTTATTGTACTGTGCAACAACAATGAGGCTGGGTATTAAGTGGGTTCATGAGATTCCTGAATCTCATATATCTTTTGATTAAAGTAGTGTTAAGATACAGAGACTTCATCATCACTTTGTCTAACAAAAAGGAGAGGGTGCAGGGCTCAGATAATATGCCATACTTGTCAGAAACTAAATTATTATTTGTCCCTGTCGTTGCATTTTAATTCCATGTACAGTGTATTTCAACAAGGAGAGTGATTAAATTTGACATTGCACATGCGCCAAAGGTTATGAGAAAATTCTTTCTGATTTGACGAAACTAGGAGGAAAAAAAAATCCAATAAAGCTTAGCCGTGCCCCAGAAAGAGAAGATGTTAAACCGAGGCTGGTTTTTCATTTAGGCTCTACCTCTTTCTCTCCCTCCCTTTTCCTGTTCCCTTATTACCCTGCAGCTCAGAAAGAAGGGGAAATGATTTGGGTTGAGCCAGCAGAGTAGTAAGGACAGACTGACTGAGACCTATAGCAAGGGGTTGTATCTGTGTTTCAGGCTGAGCTGGAACAGGAAGATCTAAAATGGAGGAAAATATTATTGTATTCATAATTCATTTCAAGCATCCCTCTAGCCTTAAATTCAACTGCAGCGTTATTGTATAGTTTGTTTGTTTCACCCCAGCACCGCACTCACAGAGATGCTGCTGTGTGTGTGTGTGTGTGTGTGTGTGTGTGTGTGTGTGTGTGTGTGTGTGTGTGTGAATACTTGCATCTGAGTGTGCAGGTCTCATGTGTGCACACGGCTGCGGATGCTTGCAAATGTCCCGTCCCTTGCGGGTGATGTGAGGGTTGTTTCCAGATGGCTGCCAGTGAAACTCAGTCTTAATCGTGGTCCACACCTGTCCTCTCAGGGGTAATGACAGCCTCCCACTTCTCTCTCCCCCATTTGATGTCTCCTTCCACTACACCTCTGTCCTCTGTCACTCCCCATGTTTTTCTCTTCCCTCAGTGGTTGAGGTGAGTTCTTTCAGCTCTCACCCCAACCCCAACATCCCCACGGATGTCTCTCCCCTCCTGCTTTGACAGGGCAAACACAACTTTTCATCACCTTGTTAGCGCTGAAATTAAACCACCTTGTCTACCAAGTCCCTGCCTATACCATTCTAATTATGTGAATGAATATGTCACACATTGGCTGTTTTTCATAGGCGCTGCTGCTGAAGATACTACACCTTTCTGAGAGGCGCAGATAGAAGGTGTGAAATGAGCTCAGAGTCTCAATGCACTCCCAAAGATGATAAACATCACTAATAGGCTTTTTTGATGAATCAAAATTTTAATTGCATACACAAATAAATAATAGAGTGAGTTAAATAATGTAAAGATAAATAGAAAACAGCAAAAAATATTTTTAGCCTCCAGTTGCTCCATAAAACTTTCCTCTGTATCATTTACAGCCATGTTTTTTTTAAATTTTCAATAGCTCTTCACTTTTCTTATTCTTTTATAATAATTTAGAATACTAATGTTTATTCATATAGTAGATATTTATAAAAAAACAACAACATTACAAAGTGCTTTACATATAAAAATACAGCAATAAAACACACAGTTAATGTTTGACTAAACAGTAAATAAAACACCAAGTTACAAACAATAAAAACAGTGAATTTATAACTTAAATAGAGCAGTGCAAGACTTACGTGTGATGTCAGGAGTAAGGTGCAGTATAACTTAATAAATCTAAAAGTTTAAAGGAGAGATTATAGGAAAGTCTTTCAGTAAAGATAAGTCTTCAGAAGTGATTTAAAGAATATACTGATGGAGCAAGCTAGTGTTTCTCAGGCAGGTCATTATACAACTAAGGAGCCCTAACAGCAAACGTTCAATCCTCTTTAGTCCTTAAGCATGAGGAACGGTCAGTAGGTTCCTGCCTGAGGATCTCAGGTTGTGCATTGGCTGGTATGGGGACAGCAGTGCCAACATATTCTGAGTCCAGGGCATGATGGGCTTTAAAAGTAATAAATAAAATCTTAAAATGAATCCTGAAACAGAGAACATTATTTAGCCATGTGCCCATGCAGCATTTCATATTTTCCTTTTCACATACCCAACAAAAGTGGTATGTTTAAAATGTTTAAAAGTCGTTTTGGTAGCTGATTACGCCCCATGAACAAGAGGGCTTTTAGCTTAGCCACTCAGTGCTAATTAACCTTAACCCTAAAACTAAATGTAGATGTTTTAGTGCTGTTTTCCTCCAACAGATCAACTGATAAAAATTCATCTCTGAAAAAGTTCAGCAAAGGAAAACGGTTTAGAAAACAGAGATCCCTGTGTGTGTTCCTGTGTGAAAAAAAAATAAGTGTAAAACAAATCCCCTGAATGACAACTTCAGTGCTGCACACGAGCTAACACTGCCCATGAATTTTAGACAGACTCTTCTTATTACCATAAAGACAAAGACAAAGAAACTATAAAAAAGTTACGTGAGGGAAATGGGCAAACAGAGAGCTGATTTAAATGCAGAGTAGGACCAAAATAGATGAAGATGAAAAGTTTAACAAAAACAGAACTACTAAATGGTAAATTGTTGAGTGAAGTATTATTAATTTATGTTATGGACTGATTTGAGGCAAAGCAAGTAATTATGAGAGTTAAAAGCTTTTCATTTTTAAAAACCCATTTGTGTTATTCTAATCACTCATTATGTATTTATTCAATTATACCTTCAATTTATCAAATTGCCTTTTCGTGACATTCATAATTTGGGATTGCATAAAACTCACCTGGGACGCTTTGTTGTTAGTCAACAAATAATACATTTAAAAAAGGTGAAAGTAGCATATTTTAGTGTGTATCATTGTTGGTATTTAGACTAGCTTAACGGACACTGAAAAACTGCAATCTGCTCGCATGGCTGCCATTTATAAGATGCTGTTTCCATGGCATATGCTCCACATGTAAATTATGTTTCTACAAACAAGATACTGCCATCTGACAAGACAGTGTTTAAAAAAGACACACATACTGAATTACCACAGCATTAAATCAATTTAAATGGCTGTTTCCTGTGACCATGTGCATTTGTCCATGGCCATTTATGCCCCTTTTATATTTAATAATCAGTTTTCCATTATAATCAAAGGCAATCCTTTTCTTCCCACATGTAACCGTATCATCTGCCTCCGGACGTGAGCAGAGCACCAATTTACCCCGGAGCTATACATAGACGGATCCATGTGTATGTTAAACCAATTTGGACAGGTCTTTGAGCTGCAGCGGGCATCAAGGTGGTTGATACCGCGACAATAATAAGTGATTCCTCTCTAAATGGGATCTAAATGAGCTGGTGCGCTTGGCTGGTCTGCTGAGGAGAAAAGAGCAGGTTGGCGGCTAATAGGCACTGTAGCTCCTAGTGTCTGGGGACTCACTGTAAAACTTTTTGGCTTGACAGTAGTCCTCTAGGGCATTGCATGCATTACTGAGCACTAGTGTGACCTTTATGTTCACTGTAAGAGGTATCTAACCAGGGCTGTAAATCGAGAGAGTTACATGCTTATTCATACATCCCTGAATGACTCCCCTCAGTCCTCACTGTTGCTGCAGCAGCACTAACAGGTCAGAAAGAAGAGAAAAGGAAAGAGTGATTGTTATTTTGCTAATGAGCAATATTTACAGCCTTTTGCTTGAGACTGTATCTGGCCAAAACAATGTGACTGGCCTTTACCTTGTGTGAACAAGCTGTATTTTAATAGTGTTAATAAGCCAAAAGTGAAATGCCAGCCGTAAAGTAGCCATTAGTAAGGCTGTCAGCTCCAGTCCAGCAGGGCTGCACTAGCTATAGTTTAAATGTCATCTGTTGGCTGTACACACAACCCAAGACAGACTGAATAAAACCTCTGCCAGTACAATGAGGGGTTGGTATAATATGGCCTCTGACACAGCAATCAATAGGCCTTGTCTGTGGAGGGAATAGTGTGTTCCTCCCAGGGCCCAGGTGGGATGGGCATAGCCGTAACCAGAACCTGGTGCCAGGCAGGGTGGATTACAATAGGCAGGTTGGGAAGGAGGCATAACAGAAGCCGAAGCCACACTGAGTCGCAGCTTACTGAAACAGCATGGCCTGATATGGCCTGTCTTCGCGTTGACTCTCTCTCTCTCTCACTCACAGACCACACACCCATAATGCTGACACATGTATGCAGGGATTTTCAGACATAATCTGCCTTGCTTTCTGCAGAGCTTCAGCACTAGTCACGTCTTTTCTGGATTCCTCCCTTACCCTGCACCCACATGGATACAAATAAACACAAACATGCACCCGTACACAAACACATGCACGCTCATGCTCATACTGTCGTCCTCACTCTTTCAACATTCGGTTTATCCCTCGTTGGTGTTGCTTTGCCAGTGTCGCCACTCATAGCCATCTCTCCAGCTGGGACCCGTCCATCCTGACTATCCCTACCATCCATCTCAGCCACTGACTGGGAGCCAGGAGGGATGAGCTGCCTGTCAGAAGAGGACTTGGTACAGGGATTCATAACCTCTTCAATGCCCTCTCAATTTCCCTTCACTGTCTTGTTCCAGACAGGCCCTCTAAAGTTTTTGTCAGAGCTCCATGGCCAAAGCAAAGGCAGACTCAAAGGGCCGTCCATGAGGAGGATTAGGTCTCCTGGCACAGTCACACACAGAGACAAGACAGACCGACAGACACAGAGACAGTTCATCTTGATAGATAGCTCCTGAGAGACAGAGAGAAGGCATAGGGACTCTCTGACAGCATAGATATATATACACACACTGAAGATCGAAGGTGGGGGTGACTGAGAGAAGGACGTTGCGGAGGTGCAGCGAGGAGCACCAAGGCAGCTGCGACAGAGGATGAGAGGCTGGACGGAGATGGATAGAGACAAGGCTAGTAAACAGTCAGAGGCAGATGAGCAGATGATGATAGATGATAGACAGCGAGATACAAGAGGGGGAGAGCGCCTGCCCTGTCCTAGCCTGTCTCTGCCCTGTCTGAGAGGGTTAATATAAGCTGCACACCAGCACTTTAATGATACACCAGCCATGAAGTTAAAATGGATAAACATATAAAAGATTCATCAACCTGTCATAGAAGAAGGCAATGGTGTGTGTATGTGCATGAGTATATATATGCGAGTGCAACCCTGCATAGTGACCCCCACTGTGTGTCCTTTTATGCTAAACATTACAGAAAGTACAATGTAGATATCACAGTTAGCTTTATAAAGACAAGTTCCTCACTGAGGTCTCTGATTGACATATAGGCCTAATAAAGTCTGCTTTTGGGTCTGCTGATAAATAGCAAATGTAACATAGCACTGACTAAAGCCAGAGCTGTCAATGGTGAGGCATGGGGCCTCGGCACAGCCTGTCAAAAACAATTCACAGCAACAAAGGAAAATCTCAATCAAGGCAGTCTTTCTTTATGGCAAACACAAACCACATCCATGCTTTGTCATCAACCGGCAGACAGAATACAAAGTCATTAATAAAGATACAAATGCGAAAACACACAAACAGGGAGCAAACACACACAAACACACAGGCGCCTTAACGTATCTTTAGTGTAAATAGTCCTCAGTCTGGCTCCTTTAAAAGCTCCAGTGCTTTCACAGCTCAATTAGTGGAGCCAAATCCATCTCTTGTCCAACTCCCAGTAGGCCTGTCAATCTTACTGTCAGGACCTGTCATTGCCCTGCTCTTAGCCTGACAGCCCAGTACACACATGCCACATACACACATCAAACATGTAAGTTAGACACACACATTTGCATGTGAAGCAAAGCTCACAAGTCGCCACCCTCCCGCCCACACACAGAACATCGACCGGCATAAACAACTTAACTCATTTGCACAAAGCATCATGAGTGGAGCAGAGTCTATTATAATTTAAGGAAGCAAATTGCTTTATTGGAATGGCAGGTGATGTGTAATGATGAATGAGGGTCATGGATAAAGAGATGAGAAGAATCGAAGACTAGCATGAAATGGGACAAAGCACAAGGGAATGACGGTTGCTCTGGAATCAATGATATGCCAGGAAAAGTGGTGTAGTCAGTTTCTAGCCAACAAACATGGGTATTTTTTAAGCACCTCGCTGCTGTTTTTCCGGCTGCTTTTTAGCCACCAAAAATTGAGCATAGCGTTAGTTCAGGCAGGCCACAATGTCAAGCTCGGCTCACATCCCAGCTACATCAGCCCAATCAACTGATAGAACAGCTGATAGATCACATGATTCCTTTCTATGCAAGCAATTGGCAAATCTCATTCAGGGCACCCTATGTAAACTGCTCTGGCCTGCCTACTGTTGCTGCTTCCTCTGCAAGCTGCTTTGCAACCCGCCTCCACCAGTTCCTCCTTTTCATGCTGTTTCTGACTTATCAGTGTCATTTTTGTTTGTCATTGATGCTGCTCTGTTCTGTTCCTGGGGGGTCTTTGCTGCTGCTCTCCCTGCCTTAGGCTTTCCATGTAGGCACATGGAAGGGCAGGGAGGTTTGCTTTCTTTGCCTCAGGCTTTCCTTGTTTGCACATGGAAGGGCAGAGAGGAGTGCTTTCTCTGCCTTAGGCTTTCCATGTAGGCGCGTGGAAGCTGCTTTCTGCATAGGCCCAAGGAAAGCTAGAGGGGCCCCAGAACAGAGCCATACAGCCAAATATGAGTTTTCTGCTCTGACAGTGCCATGTAAAGCAGTTGTTTTTGTACGGAGACATCGCTGTGTTTCCTGCCGGGATTGTACCCCCAAAACCTGGTATTTTAAGCCAAATCATGATCTTTCCTTAACCATAACCAAATGCTTTTTGTGCTTAAACATAACTACAGGTTAAACATAGTGTTGTTGTAACATAAAGTTACCACATATCCACTACAAAATAACATACAAATGTAATGTATTTGTGGTTTGCGGGAATGTACAATACCAACTTTTTTCTGGCGATTGGGTTGCCCAGTTATTTGTTCATGCTATGCATCTTTGCTCCTGGCTTGTCACACCGAACACATTCCTGTCTTCATGTTATGACATTTGAACCCCCACACTTGTTTACAGTGCCATTTTTTCATCCATAAGACCACATATTAACTCTGTTGCAGGACAAGTGAAAGAGATGGAATGGTATTTCAAGTCAATTTCCTGTACTGTTTCTGTCATATCACCCACTTTCAACACCATGAAGACACAAAAGTAAAATATCTGTGGATGAAACTGGAGAGTTCAGGGGACACATTTGAGGGGGAATAAACTGGATGGTGGCTGTAAATGTTATTGTCCCATTAATCAAAGCGACAGCTCTCGTGCCCATCACACATGCGGGAATCGTCTCTGGTGACATGTGGAGCAGGCCTGGGATGAGCAGCTCCTATCAGTGGATGACAAAACTGTAACTGACCCCTTGTCTCTCATCTATTTTAGGACGTGCCAGTTGAGCCCGCGAGCTGTAATTTAGCCAGAGTAATGCATCTGCAATTTCATGCTGGCTTTGCTGTATTTTGAGGACAATGGAGGCAGCATGTAAAAAATTAAATAGATCGACTCCTGTGTCATCGTGGATTTGTATGGGACGGTGGCTGTGGTTCGAAGCTATTCAGGAGGATTGTGTTTAACAATGCTGCACGAGCCCTCTGCTGTTTTTCCAGAGAAAGGAGTTGCCAGAAAATCAATCAAGGGAAGCATGACTACAAATAAATATTTACGTTGAGTGACAATCTCCCTGCATAAACACCACTTAATGGCCCGGGAGCAGAAGGCAGACATTACTTATTTCTAAATTACCTTTCCAATCTTGCAGACAACAAAATTGTTCTGTATTTGCTCACCAGTGTCATCTTTTTGGTTGTTGTGACGCATATTTTTGACACTTCTGCTGATGAGAGAGAGAGCCAGAGTAGAGAAAGCTTGCAGACTGTGCAGACAAGTTGCCCCTGATATTTTAAAGTAAGCAATTAATGAACAAGTTGGCTTTAAGTTAGCCAGTGTGAAAGTGGTCGATTCTTCATATTAGTGCAGTTCCATGCTTGATGTAGGGCAGTTCTGCAGTCAGTTTTCTAAAGGGCCTAGTCTCCAGGGATTTACCAAACACAGGCATCAGACAGAGGAGAGGCCCAGTGAAATATCTGAAAAATGCTCATTAAAGATAGACCAAAAAAAAAGCTCATTCATCAGCAGGCGCGAGGCTTTCACGCTGCAGCTCAACACAGCAACATTTTGTGCATTTTTCTAACCAAAGCTGCACAAAACATGTTAGCATCCCATCCGACAGACCTTTTTTGCTTTGTTATTTTCTCTCCTGCTCCATTCTCCTCTCCTCCTTATCCATTCTGCTGCTCCTCCATCTGCTAGCAACAATTGCACGGTCATTGTGCCTCCTGGTGAGGAGTTTAAAAAGCTTTTCTGTCTGCCTTGGGGGCTACCTGGTGCCCCAAAGGAGCAACCGGTTATTTTGCCTCCTTCTGTTTTTATTGCGTCTCCATGCAACAAACAAAAAGATCAAATATCAATCAGCCAAAATGACTAACCACCTGCTCCCACAGTAATACAAAAAAACCTATGCACTGCACAGCTCTCTAATAAAAAGAGGTTGATTACAAGAGCAGGCGCAAACACACACACACACACACACACACACACACACACACACACAACACGCACACAAAAACAAACCACAAGACAGATGAGGACTTAGAGGAATATTTGACTAATCAGCTGTCCTCACAAAATTCACATTTGCCGGGAAATAGCATCCCATCAAAACCGAGGACGTTCACAATTATCCATACACTCCCATCCGTAATATAAAACTGAGCGATATAAAAGCAAATGAAAAGCAAATTGGTGCTTTTCATAATGGCATTGTTCTCATGTTAATTGTGAATGTTAAAATCGCAGAAAAAAATGGATGACACCTCCTGAATGAGCTCAGAGAGCCTATGTTATTACCACTCACACAATGAGGAGAAATCAGTGAGTTATTTTATACAGTCCAGTGATTCTGTTAAGAGCAAGAACTATAATCAAAAGTGGCGTGGTATGATTGTCTTAGATTCTTGCTTTATACTTTCTATCTGAGCTAGAAGTTTCTCTGAACCACCACATACACTGATTTACAACAGTATATAGTATTATATAATAATTATAAAATACTTTACAACAACTACCCTTTGCATGCACAGTTACATGAACCATAACAGCAAATAAGAATTAAATGCATTAAATGCGACACAGAAGATTCTTTTAACCTTTAAAATAAACAGTAACATGGTTGAGTACAGTTAGATTACTGTAAGGTCATATACTATAATGCAGTATACTGTTATATACTGTTAAAATAAATTACAGTAGATGCACTGTAGAATAACAGTAACACAGCTGCACCTCACTGTTATTTTACATTTAAATTCCTTACAGTGCAATGAGTGTTGCAATCCCTCAATACTGTGTTATTGTCTTGTTGGCAGCAGTGGCTCTACAAGGCTTTCTGGGCCAATTTTACTATCTTGTAAGCTGTAAAGAGTAGCCAGCCATCACAATCACAGGCCCACACATAGCTTCAACCATAACTGTAGCCATTGCTATAAGTGGTGTTTCAGTGTCCAACTCACAGCTAGACGAGACCGCCATAGCAAAGTGCTTACTCACGCTGTGGTCACAGCCAGGGGCACTGGCTACGGTCAGAAACTAAATCCAAAAAGTATTGGGAAGTAACACAATATATTGCAAGGGAATGCAAAAGAAATTGTGAGGAAACACAAAAGTAGTTCAGAAAAGAAAATAGTTAAACACATGCATTTATCACACAACAGTGATGCTATACAGTTTTTAATGTGTATTTTGTTGTGGTCTTAGCAATGCAGAGAAATATATCAAAAGTGCAAAGCTACAGATGATGACTTTAAAAAGGTAAATACCTCTGTGTGCCATTTGTTGAAACTGTCATTATATTCGGAAAGAAGTGCATGAGACAGAAAATCTATGAAAAAAAAATGGCATTCGCTAGATCCAACTGCAGCAGACCAAAAACAACCAGAGCTGAGGAGTCTCTAATGCAGCTGTCAGTCTTATCAATGACTCATCAAATGTGGTCAAACTGTCAAACCAGGTAGCGATGATCAAATATGACTCAAGATTCTGTAACTGCATTCCCCAGAACGTCAACAGCCAACGCACCCATGGTACCTTTCACGTCATATCTGGATGTGGAAAGTCCATGACCAAACGTCAATATATGATGCGGTCGGAATGAGAATGTGTTGATTTTATTGTACTGTTTAGCTGTAACATGCAAAAGTTTGTGACCCAGCCGCCATGTTGGAAACAGTCAATCAAAGTACCAAGCACCGCCCACTGGCTGGACCAACTTTCTCATGTTACAGCTAAACAGTACACTAAAATATTTTTTCTGAAAACATTTGAGGTGAGAAATAGGCAGAGCAGTGAGAGAATCTTGAGTCATATTTGATCAGCGCTGCCTCATTTGACAGTTTGACTAAAAGCAGTGATTGACATGAATGAGAGCTGAGTCAGAGATCCCTCCGCTCTGATTGGTTGTTGTCGTTCACATGCGGTAAGGCCATCAGAGGCGTTACACAGCAATAGAGTAGGCAGAGAAATATAAACTTTTTCACAGATTATCTGTCTCATGAATTGTTGTGTGGATACAGAGACAGTTTCAGCAAATATGACAACTATTTTTTATAAAAGTTACCAATTGTAATTTAAAGGCCCTTAAAACAACTATTTTCTTAATCAGTTTCTTAACATGAGCAATGGAGTCTTATAATACATAACCACATTTTCTCCAAACAGTTTTGGTTATGTTCAGTTGGTCTGTGTTTCTGTGTTTTTATCTTTTCAATGGTGCGTCTCTCACTAGTTTGAAGAAAGCAGAAAATGGTGATGCACTAATCAGGATTTAGTGATAGTTGAATGTAACTCCGATGACTGTTGTGGTGTTGTTTGTTTATGTTACTAGCACTGTCAATCAAATCAGATCAAACCAGCAGATTAGGTGAGTTTTTGAGTGCTAAACTCCTAATAAGTACTTACTAGAGATGTTTTTTTTCCTCCCTGAACTTTAACTTTGATTATTTTTTACTCAATCAGGGATATTTACTGCTGTATAGAAATATATAAGATTTGGTACCAAGTGTTCAGGAGCTTAAAGGCTTAAAGTTTCAACACGAAGACTAGAGTATGTCAGTAATGAAGTACTATCTACGCTGATAAGAGCTTTTCCATTTTCAGATTTTATTGGTGGCGGTCAGTGTCTGTGTACTGTACAGTATAAGCAGTGAAACTGTAATAGATGTGTTCTAGTTTTTCAAGGTGACATGATTGCCTGCATTACTACCTCTCACTCTTCATGACCTCGGCTCAAGTATAATTGGACCAGCCAGGCCTGTCCATCCAGTCTATATTAGTGCCAGCCTGCTTCAGTTTTACTCCCATTCCTCTCCTCGCACACACTCCTTCCCATTATCTCCTCGAGCCATCTCAACCTTGTATATGCACAAACAGTGAACCATTTCAGCAAACAACACTGAGCTGCATTTCAGCACGCCATTTACAAATATTAGCATTAATGCAAAATGCATTAGGAATAGATAAATGGAGATGAAGGTGGGTGAGTGCTATTCTCACTCCCTGAACTCTTGCCAGTTAAACTATCTCTACAGTGTGTCAGGTTGAGTGGAAAGGATGAGCACTGAGAATTTTTATGAGGTGGAGTAATTAGGAAATTGGAATCTGGCTTGTATGGACTAGTATGCAGACTGAATGAAATAAACTTTGTGAGTGTGTGTGTTGTGTTGTTGCTGAAGTGGGCCGTGTCACAGAAAGTAATTGTGATGAGCTGAGTTAGGATGAAAGGGGTGACTGTTCCTGAATGCCACTGTGGATGATGAGAGGATGACTTCAAGTTATGCAACTCAGTTTCTCTTAAGAAGATATGTCATTATGGGACACTTCCTCCCATTGGGGTTCATGTGAACCCAATCCTGTCTTGAGGGCATATCAGAGCAGTGCAGGTTTCTGTCTCACTACCTTATTATCACCTGCAAAGTCCCAAATCCTTATTCTACTGGAAAACTAATCTAGCAAAATATCTTTCTTTGCCTTTGGAGCATTAGGATTACATGTTTAATCTATAATTATCTTCTACTTAAATCAGTCACAATCTCATTACAGGACAAAAAAGCCCGTTCGCAGGCAACCACTTTTCTGGGAGGCCTGTATCTTATTCAGGTCCCACACACAGAGAGAGGCTCAGTGATATCTCTGATTTAAATCCCCACAAATCAATTTGGAGAAGTGCACCTCGCCACTGCACAAATCTTTGAGACAGAAAAAACTAGATACAAGTGGAATAAGCGTGGCAACCCACAGGTGACAGCAGCATAAACCTTGACGCTGCCTTTACAGTCAAGGCTTGTTGCGCAAAGCAAGGTTGTTTTCTGAGAAAGGAAATGTATTCAACATGTCTATTAGGCCTCAAGGACACAATGCATTTTGGTGAGGAAAAAGTAAATGTAAACATAACTTTGGTCATACTTTCTTTTTGATGCGCCTTTCTACCAATTTCCGTTGTTGGATTTTTGAGAGAGTCCTCCCGCACCCTCAGCCTGTGGCTGTGATGGCGCAAATTTCCTGAAGCAGCATCAAAAATGATTCATTCACCATCCTTGAATCATCCATCACACAAGTGTTTCATCAATAGTTTTATCATCAACACAGTTTCCTGAAGGGCTGTTGGGACTGGAGGGGGCAGAGTTGGTACGCCAGGGGAATGTATTGCAACAAGTGTGGGATGTAGAGTACATGCTGATTATGGCTGCATATGCTGCACAGTGATGAATGCTTCACAGTCATGCCTTTTAGTCTTGTACCTTGTTACCCTGAACCTTCTTGTGAAAGTCTAGGTCTCAAGGGGAGTTAATAGGAGAATCACATTCTGATTAAAGGGACAGTTCACTACAAAATCAAAATAGATAGGCCTGTTTTTCCTCTTACCTGCAGCGCTATATATATACAAGTGTTGGAGATATTGGCCACAAAGATGTCTGCCCTCTCTTGAATACAGTTGAACTGGATGACACTCAGCTTGTGGTGCTCAAAGCGCCAAAACAATACATGCAAAAAACTTAACAGCAACATCTCTTTCCAGAAATCCGACTAATGCGCAGACATTGTTGTGAGCAGTTTCATGTAGGGACTATTTAATTTCTATCGAACTACACCCGCCAACCGTGTCACCCTGCAGAAGGAAGTGTGCATCTACTCATGGATGAGAGGCGCTTGCTCATAATGTAAACGTTAATGGAGTCCTCCTCGGCTAAGCTGTAACATTAGCTAACACAGTGGTGCTAGATGAGTTAGCAGTAGATGCATGCTTCCTTTTGTGCAGGTGTAGTTCGCTATAATGAAAATAGTTCCTACACGAAACTAATCAGAATGTGGATTATCTTGAGTAACCGGGTCATAATTTCTAGAAAGAGACATTGCTGTTGCATTTTTCAAATGTCTTTTTTTTGGGGGGGGGGGGGGGGGGGGGGGGCTTGGGCCCCGCA
>NC_065507.1:27263633-27331027 GCF_006386435.1 Epinephelus moara
TCATGATTTCTGGAAAGAGACATTGCTGTTGAATTTTTCAAATGTATGTTTTGGCGCTTTGAGCACTGCAAGCCAAGTGCCATCTAGTTCCATTACACTGAAGAGAAGGCAGACATCTCTACGGCCCATATCTCCAACACTTGGCAACTTACACCAGAACAATCTAGACTGATAAATAGCACTACAGGTAAGAGGAAAAATGTGTATTTTTGATTTGGGGGTGAGCCGTCCCTTTAATAAAAGTCTTTAGATGATTGAAAAACATTGAAGTAAAGATGATAAAATTCACAAAGGCAGCACTCAGTCATTTTAAAGGCCTACTTTGATGAGGTGCATTTCAAATGCATGCTCTAAAATTCTATCTCTACAGCACAATGAAATTGATATCCTTCATTATGTCAGATCCATAGGCTCAGCACAAAAGATAGGTAATGCCACGTTGATGCCTGCTGTCAGGAGGAATATGAACACTCTAAAACATTTGGGATATTATCCTCTGTAATTTGCACTTATCTAGAATAGATTGTGCCATCACAAAGAATTGATGGAAAATTTTCCTCAGATCCATGAAAGTTGACACCGCCATTAGAATACAGTATGAGGGCAAAAAAAAAAATTACTTTTCTCCTCCAGACATTTTCAACACACCTTACCACATTGCCACTACTTTCTTTCTCCTTTTTCCCATTCTGAATCTTGTCAGTGTTTGGCGTTGTGAGCAGTGAGGATTGAGGAGTGAGAACAGTGTTATCAAGAAGCAATCTTTGTTCGATGAGGTGGGGATCTGGGCTGTCGAAAAAAAGGGTGGGTGGCAAATAGTTGTCTGGGAAAGCAGACAATCACTACGCCTTTCTGCCTGTATACAATATATAGAGTCAAACGTCTTTTACCTCTTGAGCAATTATATGGTTACACAAACACTTCAACTCTGCCAGTGATAGAATTAAAGTCTGGTTTGATGGCCAGTAACAGTTTCTCAACTATATTAAATCAAAGCAAAACAGGGGACTGCCTGCTTTTCATCACAGGTTGCAATATCACCTCAGACCATTTGTTTTCTTCTCTCTGTGTCATTTATGGGGTGACTTTGAGTCCTGGATAGACGTTCTACAGTTGCAGTGGGCAATTTTGGAATAATATCCTCCCTAAACTGCAATCCAATGTCAGTGAGAATGGCACTTAATATTCCCAAACAGTTCATTACATTTCTGTCAATCTTCATTCTTTTCCCATTCTGAGCCTGGCTATCAAGGTCACTGTGTTCGGCTCATTCACCGAGATGCTGCTGGCAGCGCACAGGTCCACTGATCGCAGCCATTCATTTGGCAAAGAGTCATGTGACCAACAAAGGTGGCACCAGGACCTGCGGTGTCTCACGTGGGTGACACCTAATGTCAAAATCTCTTGCCGCATATGTTCTTGACCCATGTTCTCATATAGAGGTTATGTGGGGCACACTGTATTTCCCAGCAGTCCTTTTCAAAACACCAGACGATGATGTTGTGAGTATGAATTCTAAAAGGTGACCATTAAAATAAACTACACAAAATGACCAGCATAATTAGAAAGCCCTGTATAACGTTATGCAGTTTTAAGAGAGAAGCTGGCTCAAATCTACGGTGATTTTTAAGGCAGTAGTTTATCTAAAAAAAGTGGTATTGGGTTGCATTATGTTGAAAGTAGTGATGTGATGAAGTACAAATTCAAGCAATTTTGAGGTATTCCTACTTTTTAATGCTGCTCTAATACCCATACTCCACCACATATCAATACCATTATTTGAGTAGTATAACGTTAAGTATAACGAGTAGTTACTTTGCAGATTAAAGGCCCAGACACACCAAACTGACAACAAATTACTCGTGGTGATGAAGCTGGATTTTTGCATTGCCTCACATCGCCTTTGTCTTGGCCAAAAAGTTGCACATGAACACACCACACAGACTAGCACGTACGTTCTGTGCCTGGGTGAGAGGAAGTAGTCTTTATTCGTCATTCAAAAAGGCAAATCATTGGACCATCAGGATGGATCCAAGATGCTAGCTTGCCAGTTAGCACATAACAACACAGCCTGATGTTAAAAGAACAAATGTTATTTACTGTGCGCTAGCAAACAGTAACATGACTGTTCCTGTGGAAGAGCTCAATGGATAAAAAAAATAATCGTACCTCATATAACAAGTGTGTTTCTACCTCACACCCCCTGGACTTTAGCTGTTGTTTGCCTCCTCACGTCTTTATCTCCTCTCGTGCATTGAGCTGAACTGCCAGTCAGAGTGAACTCATTCACTGATGGGCTCCAACGGGTCCAGTGTCAGTTCAACATGCTAAATTGGCCGCGAAAAAGCCGGCAAGGGCCGACTAGTGCCAATGGTGCAGGACACACCACAAAAATTAGGGCAACAGACGCTCACTGACAGCCGGACATTGACCAATGGCCATCCGTCGGCTTGGTGTGTCAGGTCCCTAAGATGTTATGAACAAAACAACCCAACAGTTTATAAAGTAGTTAAAATGGCTCTCAACCAGTTGCAACAATACAATTCTTCATATGTGTTTCATGCATCGGCAACAGTAATTGTTTACCAATTTCAAGCCACATCCATCTGGATACTTTTGTGCACAGGGTTAGCTGATGGGGAGGAAATAATCCAGAGATATGATATATGCTGCATTCACGCTCTCCTGTAGTCAGGTGAAAGTGTCGGTACATCATGCTGCAGTGCAACAGCTCGGTATTTCAGCCTCTTTTTCAAGCTCTTTATAGGTTCTTTTAGGCCTCTCTGCGTGCAACGCCGGCAGGCAGAGTCAATACTGTGAAATGTGATGTGAAAGCTATTGTGAAGCCATGCAAGTTATATTAATCATCAGAGTGACACATTATGGAAAGAAACAATTGCACTTTGAAGAGTTTCAACCATAGTTCTCAGAAAGTCGTTTAAAAAATTTACCACTGTACTTATGTACTTGCTTAAATCAAACACCGAGACGGGGGACATAATGCCAGGTTAATAGCAGTCTGTGTGGGTTTGCTATGGCAGCTGCTTTTTTTATTGCTGCTGACCTACGGTCTCCTCTGTGTAGTAATGCAATCACAAATAAGTGCAATCCTTTTTTTCTCTCTTTGGAGATTGAATTGGAGAGAATTTGAGTGATTGAATTTGAGATTTTATTTGGTAAATGTTCCATACATTCATCAAATTTGCAAGCTAAAGCTTGTGCAAGCTAAAATTCAACGTCATTATCGTCGTCAGAAGTTTCATGTGTGTTGCATACATAGATCAGAGTAGATAAAATGAGATAATGAAGACGGACTGGAAGAGACTGAGCTACAGTCAGATGATTGTAGCCGTTGCAGGCACTAAATGTACACATTTTGTTCACCTGTTGGTCAGAAACTGCTGCTTGAAGCCAAATATGAAACATTATATATATTCTTTATGTATTACTTTGTCACTTGTGTAAATTCTGGATGGTTAGGTCACAGAGGTGTTGAAATTATAGCCCCTCAAACCTTATGCTGTGCCAACGCTGTCTCCTATAGGTTGTATGTTACTAAACTGCTCTCTTAATTACGTTCCACTGCCTGGATTATGTTCAGATATATTTGTTTCACGTAACAAAACACTAAATTCACATATCTTGTAGGCTTCAGAGAGAGTTAGTTGGGGAGGATGGCAGACAAACAAAGTGCAGGACCTTGACACCAGAACTTTGGGTTTGCATACAAACTCCCATCTTAAGTTAAGACAATTTTGGCTGAATATTCATAAAAAAGGAAACAAGTGAAATATATTTTCAGTATCAACATTTTTGCGACTTCCCAGATACATTAATTACCAACATGTCCTCATTATGTTAAAAGAAAATGTCATTTACTCGCCATTATGTCTCCCTCAAAACGTATCTGCTGTTTCAAATTAGCTGTATTATTAAAAATGTAAATTGTAGGAGACAGGGCTGGCTGTGCAGCAAAACATTATTCAGACGCACAGAACATTATTTTGCAAAGATCCCAGTTTCCAAATATGGCTGAATTTTGGGGATATGTGTGTAAAATGATGCACAAGACACAGAATATTCTTTTGATAGAAAGGTGCAGTCGTTAAACAACATGGAGTCTTGGTTTGACACTTTAAATGTTATATAGCTTCAATGAAGAGCCAGAACAGGCTGACAAATCAAATAAATACATACAGTGCATTTGGACAGTTTGGATTAAGATGCATTTTTGATGTTTAAAGGGGAAACACGAGAGGTAAACAATATGCTACGGGGTTAAAGTAAAACACACTGTTTGCTCAGTGGTATTTTATTCCCTGTTGTGGTACTGCAGTCATATTGTTTTTATAGATATTAAAAGTAATCATGATATTGAAGCAAAATCCCAGTATTTAAAATGTCTGCTCTGTGCGGCCACACAAGTTCATGCATCTGTGTGCTTGTGTGTTTTTCTATGTGTGTGTGAGAGTGAATGCTGTGCTCCAGGAGGCCGGCTTCCAGCTGTCAGCGAGTGCAGCCTGCAGTCAGTCAGGGGGAACAGGTCCGTGTAAGCTGCCAGTCAGGCCCAGCACTGCAACTGCTGTCCCTACAGTAACGATGATGGGGGAGCACATCCACCGCTACGGGAGCTCATTAAGGGAAAATAATTGGAGTTTGTTAAAAGCAACAGTCCTCAGGCTGGGGAGACAGGTGTTTGTCCACATTTGGGAAGATACAGTCCCCCTTCCTCTGTAGGCTTTTCACCTGGCAGCTACCAAAGGAGACTGCAGCGATAGATACACAGATAGACAGAGCTGCACATGCACAAGCCAGCGTAACTGTTCTTGGCTAAAACTGTCATTCAGCCTCCAAACCCTCATCCTCTATCTGCAGCAGCAGCAATAAAACAGGAAATACAGCCTCTCAAAAACACAATACTGAAAGCCTCTTCTTTTACCCAACACTGACAATCACTATAATTATTACTGCTCTCACAAATAACTGAGAGTTGGGAATCGTTTAATGGTGCAATCTAAAATTAAACACAACACATGTAAACACTGGCGTGGAATGAGAAACATGCAATTACTGGTAATTACAGAGCAGGATTCTACCATGGCAAAGTCAATCAACCTCCAGTGCTGAGGAGGAAGCTGCAGATCGCAAGAGACCGAAATAAGATTTTCGCACTGTAGCAATGCCAAGAAAGTTAGAGTTGTATCTGCTGTAGAGTTTTAGATTTAAAACTCCCTGGGTCATTATTAAATATTCATCTGCAAGATGACAAATCTGTCCATAAAGGACATGAAAATAGTGCTTTTTTGATTCCATAAAACGACACAAAATTTCAGTCCCATGAAGATGCTATTAAACTGGCAAGAAGGACCCTAATCCGCATTAATGTCTGGCAGTGGAGATGCATGTCATGTGGTGATTATGCTGCTTGCTCCCGTGTTTCACATGTTCCTCCCTGAGCAGCCGGAGGTTAGATCCTCTGCACGCCTGACTCAACTGTTAGAAGCCTCGATATTTACCTCCGCTCATCAGAAAAGGATTAGGAAGACATCACTTACATTTGACACAAGTCACATTTTCGACATGTGGCAGGTGATTTAACTGAGCCAGGAATCAGAGTCAGTGCTGTATATGAATCAGTATGACCTGTTTAGTCATCATGAGTCCTTGTCCTAAGTATGTATTAGTTCATAGCAGACAACATGTAATCATAGAAGACTAACTAAGTTGTCATGAATCTGATTGGGTGGGCAAGCTGCCAAGCTAGGTGGACCTGTGCCCATGCAGACTCACCCGTAGATCTGCCTCTGATAATAGGGCACAACATATTAAGGCGATTAGTTAACAGTTCCTGTGTGTGTTTGTTCCTGTGTATGAGTGCATGAATCCCCTATGGTGACTCCTGTGATATGCACTCCTGTATTTTATGATCCTGAAGTGAAATATAAATATTAATAAAAGGAAAGTATGAATATGGGAGTGTAATGCCTTCATTTGAGAAAAATTCTGTTTTTCTGAATTAACAAAATTATCTCAAAATTCCAAAAACAGTTTTAATGAGAAAAAAAATCTCTGTAAAGCTTTAATGAATTTCTGAGATAATAATCTCATTAATTAAAATTCTTTTAAATTAATGAGATAATTTTATTAATTTAGAGAAAGAAGAGCAGATTTTTTCTTCTATGAAAAGATAATTTCATTAATTCACAATAAACAGAGCAGATAATTTTTTTCCCAAGTGAATGCATTACCTTTTCGTTCAAGGTAATCAATTTCAGCATAATGTGTAATTTCATCTGAGATTTTTATGCCTTTGCGGGACAGCCGTGGCAGGAGGCACTGATGCATTCGTGTTGTCGGATTGTCTCATTCTTGTGAACACAGTATCTCAAGAAGCCTTGAGGCAGTTTCCTCAAATTTGGCACAAACATCCACTAGGACTCAACAATGAACTGATTAGACTTTGGCGGTCAAAGCTCAAAGGTCACTGTGACCTCACAAAACATGTTTTTGACCATAACTCGAGAATTCCTCTTCACAATACTCAATGACAAAATTTCACACAAAGGTCAACTGTTATGGCTGCATACCAGTCTGGACACACAAGTGCAAACTGTCACGGCAACTTGGCTGGTTCACGGAGGCACACAACCGTTAAAATTGAATCCGTCTCCCACCCCACTTCTGAAACCAAACCCGCGCCCTTGTGTTTCATACAGTAGATGCTTGATAGATTATCAAGTCAAAAACTGGTGCATAAAACACCTTCAGAACATAGAAGTGAACAGTGTGTAGGAATTCTTTCTACTTATTTAAGTTTCCTAGCTTTTGACACACACGTCACATATTCAGGCGCGCAAAGTTTTCCAACATGTCAGTAAACCTTGCACACACCCAAACAGGAGCTGCAGCATTATGTAGAATATGTAAATAATGGTTGTGTTAGTCATTGGCACATTTTTGTGTTGGAGCTCAGCTGTCTTTTTGGCCTTAGTTTGGAGAGCACTGAGGTTATGATGTCTCTAGTAGATGCTGTATCCCAGCTAATGAATGCAGACTGCTTTTGTTCATACTAGCAGCGTCAGTAATGTGCATAGATTGGAAGTGACAGGGATGCCTAAGAAAAAGGTGAATGTTCTTGCATGGTCCTGCTCTGTGTCTGCACTTATTTGCATCACCAAATTTTTTTGAGGTCCCTCTAATCAGAATCATGTAAACATGACAAAATACTCAGACAGAGTTTGTTCGGTTTCAAACATAAATAAAAGTATTAAAATGTTTGTGTGTGCATGTTTGTGTGATAATAGCAATTTTTAAGAGGAGCTGGAAATGTCATTGCCCAGAACGCTTAGCTGTAATGGAGCATGCCAGAGCCACTGGCACTTTCTCAGCTCAGACAGCCTAATTCATAAAAAGAAATACAAATATAATGGTTTGCAGAGTAAAAATGAATAATAAAAAAAAACATCAAGGGACATTGCATTTACAGTCTTTCATCACGAGTATGGAAGCTGTTCCTCGTGTTGATTGCTTCTGATAAGATTAAACATCCAACTTCTGGCAAATGATCAGAGCTATGCGACTCTAATTACGGCAACAGAGTAGCTTTTAAGTGTTTTGAGGATGTGAGAGGCGCCAGGGTTGGAAAAGAATACGGGCTTTGTGTCCACTCAATTTTGACCACATCATATTCTAAAAAAGAATGTGCCTGGCTCAAAGAGAGCTGCTGTCCAGAGATAATGATAGCCTGTCACATTTAAGGGCAGCAATTATGCAGATTTGTCTTTTTCTGAAATGGCTTCCAGAGCAGAATGTCACTCAATAACAGACACTCACTCAAACACAGCTAGTCAGGCCCTCCCTCTGTACTCTCTGATAGGTGGTTAGTGCAAAATATGCCGCAGCATCAGCAAGTGACTGTTGGGAACACTCATTGATGGAGAGAAAACTGGTCAAATCCATCACAAATACCTGCATCAACTCATGCATAGCATTGCAACAGATGGTACATTTAAATACAAGTTATGAGTTCATTATCTCAATGTCATGTCGGGTGTTCTCCTTCTCCTCTGGCTGCTTTTCTTTTTTAGTTGCACCCAAGTTTATTAAGTGTGATTGCCTGATCTTGTTAAGCTAATTCAGCTTTTAGCATCCGCAACATGTCTCTAATTTTTAAAAAGGAAAATGTTCAGTGTCTAAAATAAGACATAGAAAATGTGTGACATTCAGAGTGTTGAACTGTACCACTTTGCCTTCTTGTGAATCAACTTTCTCTAAACCTGCCCTATCTGCTCCCACTTCAATTACCAGTTTCCAAAAAGTCTTTCAGCAACCCACAGAGAGAGAAAAAGTGACGCGCTCGGCTCAGTTATGTGCTACAACATCAATCGCTACAGCAATAAGAGAGAATTTTTCCAGTTGAGGAAAAGTGAGCATCACACCTGTAACTCCAAAGGCGACATGTTTTGTGGCTGCATTTCATTCTGGTCTTTTTAGGCTGCCGCTGTGAAACAAATTGGCATCTCTGCCTCTTGTACAACATATTTCTCCCTGTAGGGGTGTCAAACATCAATGCAAATGGTGAGTCAAGAAAAGATAATTTGCTGTTTGACTCTGTGAGGCTGACACCAAAATCTTTACCAACATCATAAATATTCTGCTGTCACCCTCTGAAATCATTGATGCTCTGCTATCACTGAGGGTTTAGCTGGCTGAAAACATCTTATGTTGTCTACTTTTGGCCACTTATCTATTCCAAAAAACCAAAACAACCTGCATACAATTGATTGTTAATGTAACTTTGCAGTTTGGATTTTCTAAACTCTGGGAGCCCACTTGCATTGTGTTATCTTCAGTATTATTATTTAATTATTAATCTGCAAGTTTGTAAAATGAATATTTTAAAGTCCGGTTAGCATAAATCCTGCAACAAATATAGGTAGATTGCGTCCACTCAGTAATTAAATGAATTAGATCAATTTAATTTGTGTAATCATCATTACAGATAAAACTATAATGCGTTGACTGGAGTAAGATTAAGTGTCACAGATTTATCGATACACATTTTACAGTGATGGATAACTACGTATGTATGTAGTACTGTACTTAAATACGATACTTAAATACTACCTTGTTCTTACCCTTCTACCTCAGAGGGGGATACTGTACTTTTATTTGACTGCTATAGTCACTAATTAATTGGCAGATAATTTGCAAACTTAAGGATGAACTCAAAGGATATGCATTTTATTTAATTAAACTACTGAAATGCATCAAACATAGGTAAAATGATGTAAATGCTACGAGCTACAACATTTAACTGTTTACTGTTTACATGTTTATGCAATGATAATAATAATGTAATAGTTTCATATGGAGCATAATAAAATAAAATAAAAGATAAAATAAAATGAAATAAAATAAAATAAGATAAAATAAAATAGAATAAAATAAAAGATAAAAAATGAAATGAAATAAAATAAGATGAAATAAAATAAAATAGAATTAAATAAAATAAAAGATAGAAAAAAATGAAATAAAATAAAAAATATCAAGGATTATTCTGCTGCATAAGACTTGTTCCTTTAGATAATTTAAGTACATTTGATACTTAAATTCCTCAACTGAAGAATATTAAGTAAAGGTATTTAAGTATTGTCAATTATCATCATTATTATTTTTTGCTTGTTTGTTTGTTTCTGTTCTGCTGTAAAGAATCTTGATATTATTTCTTCCAACACTGTTCTTACATCAGTTTAAGTGTTAGCTCTGTAGACTGTGTTACAAAAGCATCACCTGTTTATACCTTCCATAGTATTTCTATTAGTAAGAAACAAACCCCAGTGTGACCAATGGGAGGTCTGGAACAACTTCCAACGCCCAACCAGTCAGATTATTGATGTGACCAGCAGCTGTGGCCTGTGATCAAAACACTGCATTAAGAAACCAAGTAGTTGAACTCTGCAGAGAAAACAGGCATCTGTCAGCAAAGCTGAGCAGATGTGATATTTACAAGTTACTAAATATCCCCTACATTGACACCGCTTCGCCTGTCATGAATAGTGAGTAGGAATTTGGTGAAAATATCATCAATCAATGTCGTCTTTACAAGATTGACCTGTTAGTTTTTCCAGAAAAAGTGATTCTGACATCCAGCAACAGGTGGCAACAGGAGAGTGAATGAAAATGGACAGCTGGAGGAAGAGAAGAGAAAATGTGGATTGGTTATAAAATGAGTACTAAAAAGGAGAAGTCCTTCAGGAAGAGGCTCATAAATGCTTAAAAATATGAGATACTGGATGTTTAGGGCTGCTAGAGCATTCAGGACAGATCAGTCTAAATATAATGACACTGCTGTGAGAGAAGTCACTTCGTAGTAGTGCCGTGTTTTTATTCAACTGGAAGTATTTCTGCAGAATAGTTCACAGGGGATCGTTTTTATGTCCATAGAGGTGACTTACCAGCTGAGATAATGCAAGTGTTTGTGTGTTTGAGCCTCAGAGTTTTAGGACCAATCCAGTAACAGCTCAATAAAGACAGCTGGCAGAAGAATAACAAGGTGATAAAAGTGTGATACATATTTGTGACCATGTCAAGTGTACATCAGGATGACACAGGGCCCTGATTTCCCCCCCAAAAAATAACCAAGAAAAGTCATTTAATGGAGGGAAGATGAGATTAGATGAGTTGAAGGGAAGAGGGATGTACATAAAGCTTAATGCGCACCTTGTTACACATGAAGTTAGAATATCAAGCACTCAGTTAACAAAGTTGCCTCCTTTCTGGGTTTCAAGTTTCACATGGAAATCAAATTCCTTCTAGATATAATTAATGCACAGCAAGGAATTAAAATGCTAACAAAAGCAAATGTCAATTTTAAAAGGGACATTCTGAATGGGTTCGTGAGCTGTAAACGCACCGGATCGGATGTCAGGGTGATATTTAAAAAGGATAAATTAACCTGAAATCTTTCGAGCTACATGAATAATGTTGTCTGCACAAATACTGTGGATAAACAGAAGACTGACTGTGAGTCTGACTCGACGCAGACAGCAGACAAGACGTGAGTGATGCTGCCGAGCAAATAGCAGTCAAAAAGACAGAGAGGTGGGACAGATGGCAGCGTAGTCATCGCCTGGTTTCTCAAGCAGGATAGCAGAAGCGCTGGCAAGTCACGACAGAAAGAAACAGCAGTGGGCAGCTGCAGAATAAAGCATTTATAAGGGTAAATGAGACAGACTATTTCTCCAGCTTGGCATTTCCAGTTTCAGTGGTTAACCCAGTGGGGCATTACTTGGGCAAAGGGTAGTTGTTACATGAACCCGTTGACATGCACTGGTGAGTTTACAGTAGGAGTATGATTTATGTTGATGGAGCTGCATGAAAGTTTCCTCTGACTTCAAAGATGTTACAGGCACAGATGAATGATGTCGTCCTCGGTTCAAACATAAATGAAACGACACTAGGTTATTTCCAGCAGGACTTTGATAGCAGAAAGTCTTTCTGCCATCTAAAGCAGCCGTGCTAAACGTCACATTTTGGTGTGACTCCCCTGAATCAAACAGCTGAAGTTCCTCAGCTTAAATTTTGCACCAATTTTCTGTGGGAATCAGAACAAGAGGCAGAAATGTTCCCTCAACAGAAGCTCTGACGGACTATAATGCAATACAGCCACAAGGCAGTTTCTTGACTCGAAATAAAAGGGTTAATTTGTAGGTCAGCGTGGGCTAGAAAACATGGAAATGCATTGTGCCATTTGATAGGAGCAATATAAAAATGATTTTTCACATATTGAATAAGGGTTTTGAATTGTAGTAATAAAATACATTAGCTTGTATTTGTTTTGTGCCAGGTCCTTTGACATTTAAAAGGTCAAGTGTGTAAGATTTAGAGGGATTTAGTGGCATTTAGCTGTGAGAATTGCAGACTGCAACCAACTTAAACTTTTCCCAGATAGATTTTCTTCAGTGTTAATCATTCAGGGGGGTTTTACCTGGAGCAGAATTACCCACAGTGTTCTCCTCCTCTCCAAAAGAAACATACCCAGTGATTTAAACCAGTTAAAAGAGTTTCACATTAAAAAAAAAAATCTGTGTTTTTCTGACACTGCTTGTCACAGAGGGGCTGCTAACTATGGTGGCCAGCACAAACACACGGGCTGGGCCACTGTAGAAACATTGTGGTGGAACATGGCGATATCTGTGGGCGAGGACTTGCTCCCTATGCATGAAAAACAATATATCCCTCTAAATCCTACACACTGGACAGTTAAACATTGGTTTGCAGAGTTTTCTTTCTGGATCGTATAGTATAAGGTGCTCAGGAATGAAATCACATCCTAGTTCGATACAATCTAACATGAGCATCACTACAAACTACAGTTGTTGCAGGGCTGTTGTATTTTCCTGCATTATATCATACAGCCATGGTGTGCAGTGTACACACTGCATGTAAGTGCACACTTTTCCATTACTGGAGGGATGCAACATTGTATGTAGAAGAAAAATGGCAGTTTGCAAAATAGGCTCAGAGTTTCTTTTTTCCTCTGTTCACAGTTTATTATTAAGGCATGGAAGGAGAAGGTTAAGGTGCAATGCTGTGTCTATGCACACAATAAGTTGGAAAAAAACAGTTGGCTTTCTGTATGTGGATAGATTTGTCAAGAGACCAATGAATACCAGGTTTATATGAGAGACTGTTTAAGCTATAAATCTTACTTGCTCCCCCGGCAGCATCATAATGTTGCATACACACTACTATACTCTTCCACACATTACTTAAATTCTTACATGTACAAATGCTCTCCTATAGCTACACACTGTCATAGTGGTCTATACTACTTTCTGTTACACACATATTTATACACTTATTACTGGTTCACATTAACCTGCTAGAGAGCCTCGGAGGCACAAATGAGCTCTGGGCCCTTATTGATCGCCTGTGGCTCAACACAAATCAATTTTTTGACACAAGGCCCCTCAAAACAGGAAGTCAAGACATGCAATAAAGCAGGATCAACTTCAAGAGTAGCTTGACATTTTGGGGAAAACAATTATTCGCTTTCTTGCCAAGAATTAGACGAGGAGATCAATACCACTCTAAGTTCTTCATGGTGAATATTAAGCTACAGTCAGCCAGTTAGCTTAGCTTAGCATTAAGAGTGGAAAAAGGGGTAAAAGCAAAGCGTTCTCGACACTACCAATGTTGCACTTGCTTTGGTCTTGTGCCTTGTTGGACTTGGCTGTTGAGAACTGGTGAAGTCGTTCCTGGCTGCTGAATTGTGATGAGTTGCATCCTACTTGTGTTATTATCACGCCGCAGCATCTCCACTGCTCCCTGTGTCGGGGCTTAGCCTCCAACGACACTTACTGCGAGTGCAATAAAACCTTTGTGAGTAAAAAGCCAGTACTTTATCAATTTACATGTTCAACAAGCATAAACAAGTAAAAAGGCTTATTTCAATCAGCTCTGTCTGCAGTCTCTCATCCACAGCAGCTGTGTTGTACACAAGCACAGCATGCTAGCTCAGCTAAACATGTATCGCAGCTGGGCTGAAGCAGTCGATGCAGCATCTGTGTGTATGTGTATGGTCTTACTGTTAAGCTTAGTTTGCTACATATTGTACAATTTGGCAACTTCTTGTAAACTTAGCTGCTGGCTGAGACAAACCAGCTCCTACTCCATCTATCAGTGGTACCTGAAGGCAGTGATTCACATCAACAACAGAGAGAGAAGGACAGAGGAGGGACGGATACTGACTGATGCCTGTATTTTTCATCCTTTCTAAATTTCACTCAGTATTTTGACACCAGGAATGTTACTCATTTTACTGAGATTTGAGCTTTGTTTCCAGTGAGATATTATTGCTGTTGGAAACATTCCTGTTGCTGCTCCAGAAACAACATTTAGATATAAAACATAAACCAGTTCTACTCTTGACTTGGTCTTGACCACTGCTTTTTGTGCTTTAGTAGTGTTGGTGTGAGGATTTTGTCTGTCTGTGCCCCCTCTTTGCTTGACTGGTTATCCATCCCTGCCTCTTATACTCTCCAGTGACAGTATATTAAGACAGAATAATACTATAAGTGAATGTGAAAGGACTCTGCAAAGAATGACTGTAAATATCCTTGAGAATATGTGTGGAACAGCTTGATTGTGACACATCAGGAGCTGATTGAGACGGAAATATATTTCGGTTCCTGATTTCTAAGACCTTTGAAAATCAAAAATAGAAAATGAATACCTAGAAAAGCCATGGTTGCCGCCATTCTGAGAAAATATGAGACATGTTAAACTGATCTTATAAAAATACTTGACATAACTGCTTCTAGTGGTATTGCTTAAAGTATTGCTAGCTGTGACGTGAACAGTTATGGGCTTTGTTTTTTAGCAACCCAGTCACCAGAATAAATGTTGGTATAGTTAATTTCTGCAAACCACGGATATGTTACAATTGTAAGTTTCATACGTTGCAGATGTGTTCAGAATTAACATTTCTTTACAATTCAGTTTTCCATTTTATGTTGTGACAAGGCTATTGTTAATATGTGGTTAAGTTTAGGCACTAAAACATTGGTTAGGGTTAGGACAAACATCACGTTTTGGCTTAAAATACCCGGCTGGAACTGCCTGATATCAGACAGAATTGACAGAATTGTCAACTCCTTACACGTTTTCATCTTCAGTGTGACATTGTGTCGACTTTAACCAATTTCCGTGGGGGAGGGGGATTCGATTCTCCCTAACCAATCACTAGAGATCAACATATTCACCTAAAACGATGCGTAGCCATGCTCACGTAATGTAAGAGTGGAGCGGAATGAAGTAAAAGAAGATGTTAGGCAATATTGAGCAGACATGTCGATGTAGAACAATCTCGATAGCAGCATCTGTCTTGTCTATAGCCCTCGACATTGTTGTTATTACTCCTCATTGGTTCTGGGGCACTACTTGAAAATGGCTTTAGTCCTGCGCTGAGTGGCTAGTCGAGCCCCAGCACTGTGCTCATTGGTCAAATCAGTCAACTCAAACTTGGTGGAATGGGCAGGTTCAAAGGTCTGGACCCAGGCAATGGCTAGACATGTCCCAAAGTCACAAAACTCTTGTTAGTCTCAAACACTGCTTGGCAACCGTCTCACCCAGGTTTCACGCCATCCACCAACCTGACAGAAACTAACTGACAGAAAATGATAAGTTGTGAGCATTAAGCAAACACACAAACAACACGCTATGTTAAGTTTGCAATCCCAAATCTATAAAAAGGCCCATAACAGAATCCATTTCCCCAACTAAAGAAAGCTGAGACGAGGTCTTGCTGCTCTTACAGTATTTGATATGAACGTGTTCATCAGTCTCATGCACATTCATGCCAATATCCGTGGGGCAGGTGGACTCTACAAATCTGAAATGCTCTTAACGCCAAACCGCGCTCCACGCTCCATCCCTTAACACATCAGCGGCGTTCCTCTCACTCCATAGCCCCAGCTCAGTTATTTCCGTGAGAGAAATATGCTTCCAATTTCTGTTTTGTCATTTCTAACTGGAGCAATCACCGAATGAATTCCTGGAGCACCAAAGTACATATCAGAAAGAGAGAGGCAGTGAGAAAGAGGGGAAGGGTACAAAAAAAATCTCCCGCACTTAACAGGAAATAATTCTTCTTGACTGAGAAGCATTTGCTGCACAATTTTTTTCACCATCACTATTTCTCAAACTCCCCTGGCATCATTAGTCTCTTGGTGTGAAAAAAAAAAGAGGTTCATTTCCTCTTTCCCTCCAAGAACAGGGCGCAGTGCATTATCTCTCTGCAGATTTACACTTTCAAACACGTAGGCTGTCATTGGTGGAGGAACAGCCCCGGGATAATAACGCTGGGGCGGTGAATATAATGAAAGCAGTGCCTTTTGTCACTCACTCACTCATTCGATCACTGCGTGTGACGGCTACGACCGCAAAATTAGTATGCCAAGTTCATACTACAGACTGCATTCATTTGATCCATTGTGATGCAAAAATTGACCCATGTCCAATTTCACATTGGCACCACAATATGAGATTATTTCATCATCACACAGTGGCTCATAGCATCACAATAACACTACAAAATATTGTTTCCAGTGTCTTTTTTTTTTTTTGCTTAGACACAAAAATATCCTCCATAAACATGTCTTTACTGTACTTGAAGACAGAGAAAACAGTGTTTTTTTGCTTTTGATTACACCATTGGGTTTTCATGTTTTAAGCCCATTAACCTTGTTTCGTGTTCACGTCTGACCACTTCCTTCAGCAGACAATGTTCCCTGTCAGAGCTACATTACCATCTCATTCTCATTCAGTTGTAGAACAGAGACAGCCATGGAAATTTGTTGGTGTGTTTGAGGAAGATCTGGCATGTGATATTGGAGTCAGTTGCTGAAAAGCTCCACATTCACAAGTTATGTTTTTGGAAAAATCGAACCTGGAGGACTAAAAGAAAAAGAGCTTACATGGTTGTTGCTCGAAGGTTTATGTAAATTTCTTGCATTAATAAGTTTGTTGCTCACCAGCACCGGAGTGCACCAACAAGACGAGTTTTCAAACCCTTTCTTGCTCACAATAACCACATATTGAAAAATGAAGATTAAAACGTTATAACGTGTGGATTGCTATACTCTTACAGTCCTGAAACCATTTGGTGACTGGAAGGTGAGAAATCAAACAAAAATACAACATATAGTACGCACTAAAAACTGGGCCAGATGAAAGATGCAAAAGCTCTGATTTGGTCCATAAAGTGCTCTGAAAAGCACTGATGACTGGAGTGAGTGAAACTGCTGATTTAAAAAACTCCACCTGTTAGAGCCAGACATGAAGCCTGGTTTATGATTGTGCACCGTATTTCTCTGAGGAAGATGCTCACTGTAACCTCTTAAAGAAGCCCACATCTTAAAAAGCTTTACACATGAACAAACACACACACTCACTTGAAGACACCCAGTCTGACTCTTATGGCGGCGTCCCAACAGCACACAAAAATCGTGAGATGTTGCAGAGAAGACTGTAAGAGTTTTGAACTTGGGAACTTGAAAATGAAACGAAAATGTGTCATATACAGATGGTTTGAAGGCTGTTGCAAACTGAGAGCAGGCAGGAGAGCAGCGTGTAAGGTATGTTTCCTTAGTTTAACTGATCACATTCTCTCCTGCGGTTTATCATCGGCTGTGTGTTGCTATATACAGAAGGCAGACGGGAACGGAGGGTTTCATATGTTCCCAGGTAACCAGCCAAATTGGGCTGATTGTGGCCGAGTGTCAGCTGTGTTCTGGCACCAGATGACCAACTGTGAGTTGGGTCTGGCACGTATTGCTGCCAGATCTGCTCCAGTCATTTCACAAGAAGAGAAAGTTTCTTTTCTTTGTTTTAGGAATTTGCTTCACACTTGGTGTGGAGAAAACCACTTTGTTAGAACAAGCATTTTTGTGTATCTGGGTTGTTGCACTGAATCACCCTGAAGGTCCTGAAAACGTATTTTCTCAGTCAGCTTTTTACTATGAGCATTTTGGTTTTGGTTATTTCACAAGACAGATTTCTGTTTGTGCTGTTTTGTCTGTCCCCTTCTCTCTAGTTTGAATTGGGAGGGACTCAGTTCAGGAGACAGACAATGTCAGATACTTCCATGCACCAATCAGGATTTACAACTCAATCGTCAGAATAAGTGTTGGCACTGAACATTTCTGGAAACCACAGATATGTAACATTTGTATGTGACAATGTAGCAGATATGTTAATGCTCCTACAACACTATGGTTAACACGTGGATGTTTAGGCACAAAAACCACTTGGGTATGGTTAGGGAAAGATCATGTTTTGGCTTAAAATACCCAGTTTTGGTGACACAATCACAGCTGGAAAGGCAGCTGATGTCTCGCTAATAAAAACAACTGGTTTTGTTATTTTTGAACAGAGGTCTGCAGCTTGTCAGCCGTCTCACCTAAGTGTCACACCATCCGCCATCCCCTCTACCTCCTGATGACTAAAGCCCTATTCACAAGGGACTAGTATTACCTGGGGACATCTGGTAATTTTAAATAATTGCAGAGGACGTCTGTGATCTTAATCCTGCAAGGATCTGCCACGTCTGTAATTTGTCAAGTAAAAAATTCACTGTAAATTGCCCGCCATACTTTGTCAAACACAGAGGTTGTGTGACGATAGTCTTGTTTGAATTGGCATCTCTGTGATTTGGGGCCATATTTAGGTTTTCTGTCGCCTCCACGCCTTGTTTCTGCCTCTTTCGCAGTCTAGAATTACGGAAGCTGTGTTAGCAATTAGAAATGAAGGTTTTGACGGCACTTTGGGTGTAGAAGGCTCATCATGCTATATTCTTCAGCAGAAAGAGCAAGCTTTAATCAATCAGAAAAGCAGAACCTCAAAAGATGAGATGGATAACGTGCCAATGTATGACAGAATCGGTTCTGTTTGTTAAACCCACACAGCAGGAAAAAAGGAGGCTAACACTGTACATCACCACTAGTAGAGCTGTATATTGTTTCTGTGTTGTGTAGGGTTGAATTACAAATTACTGTGCACATCATATCCAGGGGGTTAATGTCAGTAAATTTAAGAATTCAAATAAAATACAGGCCGTTTATCCTGTGCAAATGAACACAAGACAGTGGGGCGTCATTTCTAAATCACATATTGGTGCCCAAGTAATACTGGTGCAGTGCAATCAGGGCTAAAGTCAGCTCATATACATTTAATCAGAACTACATCATTTTAGAATCGTTGATAGGATACGCATGAAATGTACAAATGTAACATATCTGTGGTTTTTAGAAATGTACAATGCCAGCATTTTCTTTCGGTGACTGGGCTGGGATTTATCAACATCTAAACCTGAATCTGTAGAGTTGTGGGTTTGTTTGCTTTTGTTGCCAGGCCACTTATCATTAAGTCTACAAAAGAAGAAGTAGAAAGATATTTTTACTGACCTGTTGCTTTGTTGTCTATTTAGTCATGGATATTTAATGCCATAGAGAAATGTGTCAGATTTTAAACAAAGTTTTCAGATGAATTTCAGGCACATTAATAGTTCCCTCGTAGACTAAGGGGTGAGCACATTGATGACAGAGGTCAAGATTAATGCTCCACAAAAAAACAAAACCAAACAATAGCTTCTCAGCACATCAAATTTACTGGAATTTGTCACAGACTGGTTAGCAGCAGACAACCACCCAGTGCTAAATAAAGGTGTCTAATTAAGTGGTTACTGAGTGCCTGCAGCGTAGAAAACAGGAGGAAGATCATATTATGTGTCTGTGGGAGAAATATTCATTACATTCATTGCGATGGTCTGAACAATAGTGTGGTATGATAGATTTCAAGTAATGGGGAATTAGGATTAATACAGCGGGTACAAGGTATTAAATGTGGAAACTGATAGCCATTAATATAATTTACATTAACTTTCATCATAATTCGAACTTTAAGGATTATTGCACAGTGCAGTGGAGTACATCATTTTCAAAGAAAGATTTCGCCATAAGCAGGGGAGCATTTGCATAAACTACTCATTTAGTCACTGTTTTTTTTTTTTTTTTTACTCTACAATCACAAATGTGAGATGTAGTACTTTAACTATTGTAGTGTGGGTGTTTGAAATCAGCCAGCACATCACAGAAAGAACATTTAAATAGCAATAAAAATCAGTTTCAAGCTTCAGTTGTAAGGGAATCCCAACCATATTCAACACAGAGTCTGGAATTAGCACGATGTGTGATACTACAGTTACATTATTACACCATCACATTTTCACATTCCTTTACCTCCAATTATCCCTAAAATTATACTAATGCCTGCTTCTTTAGACGAGATAAAACCACATAGCGTGTATTAATCAGCCCCACCATTACTTTAGGCAAAACTACTGTACTGAACCGCCCCCCCCCCCCACACACACACACACACACACACACACACTCACCCGCCTACACGCCCACCCACGCATTTTCCAGCCAAATGTGGCTTTTTTCCTCTAAAAAGAATAATGGGCATCTTCACAAGGGAAGTAGAAAGAAGAACATCCAGAATCGACTCCAAGAACATCAAGCATTGGCTGATTTGCTACATAACTTTGTATCATGCCATGCTGAGCCCTGAGAGGTTTTAATGACTGAACTCTATCTCTTTCATGTCTGACAGTCTTGCTTGATCTTTTTTGTTCATCATATTCAACATTTTTTATAGACAATAGGTGGATGTTCTACCATTTGTTTCTTTTAAAGAATATTGTCCTTTCTAAGATTTTTTTTTTCTCAAAAGGAGGAGGTGGATGATTGGGTCAACAAAGCCTATTACAAACTCATAAAAACATGTGTTTGTAATAGGCTTATTTTCTTACCCAACATGTTGTTGGGTAAGAAAATAAAACAATGCAGGAGTCAAACAAAAGATCCACTCTAGAGACTCTAGACAAATGGGCAATTTATAGTACAGCACAGTTAACAATACCAATATTTTGTCATCCGTTTAGTATGATTCTTTACAAAATACTCACACAAATTTTGGTTATCAAATTAATATCAAATGAATCAGCGCCCCACAAATGCTACTGATGTACTCAGTGTAAAGTTACTGTACGCTGGTTTGGTTGAGAAAAACAAACTTTGTGACAACGTACCTCAAAATAACTCAAAGTACACTCAGTTTCACACAATTCCAAACACCTGTCTCCTGGAGGAAAGTCCTGTCTTTAGTGACCGTTGCACCTCTCCAACCTGCCTCCTTACGCTCAGTACCTCCTTATTTACACCCCTCAGCAGATTAGTCTCAAGATCTCAGCCTTCCCGAATATGTAGGTTAGATACCAACTGTGGTGCATTACTCATTTCACAGGGGAAATGTACAAACAGCACGAGAACAACCTGACAATATACATAACGTAAACACAATGAAAACACAAAACAACGATCTATCAATAGATAAGATGTATTCTGCACATCCCTATTGCAAAACATAAGCAAGAAACTATGGTTTTAGTTCTGATCTCGTACTAACTGCAGATTGTTTTCTTATGGCAGTTGCTATGAGTTTCCCCTAACCTTGAAGGACAAAAAGGACAAGGACAAAGCACAAGTTGTTGCATATTTTTTTCTTATTGTCAACAAACTCCATGAATAAACCAAATCAACAATGTGCAAGTCCATCTCAAGTCTGTATTTCTGCCTTCCCTATTCTGATTGTGGCACTCAGCCCTGAACTTATTCATCACTGCGGATGTAAATCTTTAAACACAGGTACAAATACTGCAAGTTACTGTGTTTGGTTTATGGACCAACCAACAGACCAACTGAAAGGGCAAGCTATTTTATAGCTGTTATGGTCGCAGCTAAAAACTTAAAGATAAATTAATTGTTGATTGTCCTCTTTTCATGGCATTTGTTGACAAGTATAGAATACTGAATATATTCTTTTAGTTGCTTAAAATTGAGCAAACGCTTTCCTTAGAGGTGGCAGAGTAGAAAATAACACGCTAGTCGTTTTGAAGTTGTGACAGCTTTGTTTGATTTGATTGTTGTATTTGCATTATGTTGTATAATCCCATATTTAATGAATGTGAAGACATTTTATTGTTTGTATGAATGATTTTGTCTGTTATTTGCTCTCTGCAAAGTTAATTACATCCCTTTTAAAAGTGCCACACACACACACACACACACACACACACACACACACACACACACACAAACACCAAGTTTGTTTTTTGTCAACAGTGTGAGTTCAACAGAAAGAATCACTTTGGCAAACTTGGTGTGTTTGAGTTTAAGCTTTCGCCATTACAGCTTCCCATGGTTGACTGGGGCCCAGTTTAACCTCTGAAGCGGCCCTACCAACAATGCAGCCTGAGGGTAGAGCAGAATAGGTGGGTGAGAGAGGGTGACATGGTGAGGAGGTAACGTTTGTGGTGGTGAGGGCAGAGAGGTGTGAAGATAATAGCCCCAATGGGGAGATATGCAAGGCAGGGGTGCTTTATGAGGCTTGGTCAGTCTAGTGTGAAGGAGTCCTGCATTTCACACAGAAACTGAAAGAGTAATCTTCAACTTATTCAGTTTTTTACTGCTGGTGGCTTTGGATCTCTCTCTTACTCTCGCTTTGTTTCTTTTTCACGCTCTGTCTCTCATCTTTTCCCATCTCTCATTCAAATTTGCTTTATTTGTATGACCGTGCAGTAATTAAATACAACATTCTTTGCTTCGAATTATGATTCAGAATGTGAGAAAAAAAGGCAAACAAATGGTTTATATATGTGTACATGTTACACAATGTACAGCTACATTACTATAAAATAAACACTAATGTTTTTCTTGCCCTTGAGATGTTTTAGCCCTTTCATATCAGTTTTTATAACATTTACAACCTGCAATTAATGTTATAGTATCTGTAGCATATTTATATGTGAATCTTTTTTGTGTATGTTCTCTAAAAATACCCAGTATAACCAACAAAATAGATTGTATAAACATGATATGATGAGATAAAACATAATGTTAATGGTCAGAATAATGGGAAAACAAAGAAGAAATTGACCAGATAGAGGCAGATTTTGGAGGAGCTCAGTAAAGTTTCTTGTGTCGTGTTGGTTTTCTCGCAGGCTGTGACATGTTTTGACATATTTTGCAGCTTCTATAGTCACCCCAGATTTTTTTTCCCAAAAGTAAATATTGAATTTGGTTTGGGTTTTATTTTGGTAAAGAATTATGTCTTCATAAAGGCTGTGGAAGAGCAAGAAGTGTTGCTCTTTTTCTGTCTCTTGTTGTTGGCAGAGCTGACGCAGTCTGTTTTCTCTGAGTTGCCAGGTTTGTCCACCAGTCTCAACAGACAAACTAGGGTCACGCATTCAGTATTTGTCTTCCGTTTCTGGTCACTCGCAGTGCCTACATAATCTGCCACTTGGCATTGTCTGTTCATAGCGTTCTTGTTGTAGATGTTCAGTGGTTGATGTAAGTTCATTTTTCTTTGGCTATAACTTGATTGGTCCAGATTGTGTGTGAATAGTGCTACTGTGAATTGAGCTGAGGCTCATGCCCAGCTGGCTGATGGGATTTTTCTCCACTTGGCAACATAGAGCTTTGGTGGGAGCTTTGGCTTTAACCCTGATGTAATGTTGGAGTCAAATTGACATGTTTTTTTTTTTATCTATTAAAAAGAAAACTACACTAAAAAATGGTTCTTCATTGTGAAACTCATTGTGAATGTCCTTGGCTTCTTTTGTAAAGAAAAACATCTGGTGTTGACTGAGTCAGTTTGACCTGAGAAGTTTGGGTGAAAGGTTTTTTTTTTTTTTTCAGACTGGTTGATTTTGTGTTTTTCTCTTTTGGAAAGCTCCAGGATAGAGGAATCTTTTTATAGCCACCAAAGGCAAGGCAGTGGTACCACCTGGCAGAGGACACAACAAACATACACAACCCAAATAACACTTTGGTTGTTATCTAGGATTGTTGTAAAATTGTAAATTCAAAACACTCCATTGTGTTAACTTTTATGTTTGCATGTGATGCACCGATAAAGCATGTAAAGTATAAGTTTTTATCTCTGTACTGATTTAAATGGCAATAATGTCCCAGGTAATTACCATTAATGTGCCCAAAGAGTGAATACACAAGAGTTAAATAGCCCAGTGAAAAGCAGCACACCACAGCTGTCAGTTGTCAGCGCCCACGCTGTGTAAAGCAAATGTACTTGGGCCCATCTGTGCTCCCATGGGTGTGTAGGTCTTAAAATGAGGTGTGGTCTAGCATGTTGTTGTTTTAAGTCAGCAGAAAGCGATGGCACCATTGACTCCCAAAAACCTGGTCTAAAGTCAATGCTGCAATATTTTGCTTGTATTTAAAGGACGCACTATTAAGACAGTACGATGCACCTACACAGGGTGGTTCACAACACACATACACTTGGCTAATTACACACACAGGGATGGGTAGATGGGTTTTGGGTGGTTTAAAGAAGAACACATCATTAATGAGGAAAACATGAATTACAATCTCTAAAATGTGAATATAGCAGAGAGCAGAGTAGAGCTGCAGAGCTGCTGTGTAACTCCGCATTAAGAGAGACGCTGTGCACTTTTACGCACAAGAAGCAACATAATGTCATTGATTTTTTTTTTTTCAGAAGCTAAAAGTTTAGTTCTGTTACCTCTGTCATGTTTATGACACGCGTCGCCAAGGCAAGGAGAGAAGAGGACGTCCTCCTTCTTCCTTGTAGAGCCTGCCCTGTGTGTCTGAAACGTTCACTCATAGCCTATCTTTGACGTTTGAGCAGCTTTATAAAACTCTTGAACATGTAATGGCTCCTTAACTAGCAAGTTGACTTTACACAGACGGCATATCTTTTCAGTTTCTCCTGACATTGTGTTGTGTGGTTTGTTCACCGCTCTGCGACATGCGCGTTAGTGTCGAGCGGGCGGAGGCGTTGATCTCTCACTCCATCTTGACTGTAGCTCTTTGTTTACTTTCCTCACTTTTGTTTCTATTCTCATGCACTAACATGAACTGCCAATCAGTGTGATTTAATTTACCAGCGTGTTCTGCCGTCACTGATGCTGTTCAACAAGCTGAATTGGAACTAGGGGCAATGGTGTGGGACACACTGCACTGACTAGACCATGACATATAGATTGTTCAAATAAGGCCCAAAGAGTCACCTAACACCAGGCTAAAGAGCAGTGTTTGTCTGCCCTCTCTGGTTAAAAGTATAAAGCCTGTTCACTTCTGAACACACCCACCTCCACTGATGGGTGTGGTTGGGTGTGGTCAGCCACACCCAAAGGTGATGTCATGGTGTTGCAGAGTCCACCTGTACTTCACAGGAGGGTGCAGGAGGGTTAAAAGTTAAACCACTGGAGGTCAGCAAAGACAAGATTTTCAAGAGGTTATTTTTTTAAGGTGTCAGTTCAGTGTCCTGTTTTTCTTTCCTATGTCTCTTCTACACGTTTACTCTCATTCTCTACCTCTCTATCCTCCCTTCGTTTTTCTGCCTCTGTCTTTGAAATACCACCCTCACAATTTCTTGCGTAAACAAACCCCTCACTGGCTCTCTCTCTATCTCTCGCTCTCTCTCTTTGTCCTTGACTTTACTTCTCGTTATCCGTCTTCAAGGAGAGATGGGAGGGGGGGTGGCTGGAGGGAATCATGTTTCATCATCCACCCATATGAACTGAGATGGAGCCTGACATCTCCTTTTGCAGCTGCTTGTCTGAATATCATTGTTGTTTATGACTGGATGCAATATGCAGGGGAAGGCTTTCTTTTTGGTCATACGTCGAGAAGGTTCAAGGGACCAAGTCATTACATGCAACGAAAATTAGTCTCAGGCCATCACTGAGGAGGGAAAAAAATAAACCACTTATCTGTGGAACGTCTGCAGCAAGGCACTTGGCTTTATAAGGAGAGGGGGGATTGGGAGCACTCTCTAGCGAGTGGTAGTTGCATGCAGACAAGCAGCTGAGAGGGAGGGGAAAGCACTCACAAAGCTGAGTAGTTTGTGTGGTTTGCCTCCAGAGGGTTCAGGTTTACAATGGAGAGGAGGAAAGCAAAATAGAAACTTCAAATGGCAGAGCTGCGGAAAAAGCAGCAGCACTCACGACATGATACAACACCCGAAGGTCTCATGAAAAGATCAAGTGATTTGTCATGATCCTCAGATTCCCCTTTATAGATAAAACACAGGCATCTGGGTAAAGTTATATGAGTAAGAAATTCATTATTGGGTTGTATGTTTTTTAAGGTTCTGGTGATGGAAGACTTTGAAGTGAATCTTTGGTTTGGTGTTGTGCTTTTTCAGTGAGTCACTAAATCCCATAAGCTGCTATAGTATCTCTAACGGCCAGACTGTTTTTTTTTTTTAATCACACCTAGACAGTGACTCTGTTTCATCCTGCGAAGCCTTTTGCTTTGTAGTTTGGGAAAACAACAACAGAATCAATTAAACAGCAAGGGGGACATGGCATGAGGGAGGAGAGGAGTGAAAGATGGCAGAGGCAGGTCGTAAAACAGGAACAGTAATTTAAATGAGCACGAGAGACATTAACTATATCCGTTTATGGAAACGTAGCGTTCAAGAACTATCTGTTTAGACTTTAAATTGAGGAGATCTGACAATGGAGACTGGAAAATTTCTCAGGGGTGCAGACTCAATAAACAGGCACAGGTATGTGTGCATTTGCTAGATGGAGACAGAACAGTGACTCAAGGGCAACTCTAATACACTGCAGAAAATTGAGCGAATAAAATGATGATAAGTTATCATCGTCAGCTGGAGCTAGACTATATGAAACCGAAGACGGACTGAATGAAGACAGAACAGTGGGAATAAAAAAGTGGAAGGACCAAGATGGAATCCAATCGGGAGCAAAACAGATCTAAATCCGATTTGATGAGTATTGAACGTACAGTAGTCTTTTTTTCCCCCCTCTCCCGTGAGAAAAAGTTACAGTAAGTGCTGAATGTGTTTGTTGGGTGTGTGTCGGAGGCCTTCAAGGTGATAAGCCCTGCAGAGGCCCAGTACATTAATTAATTGACATTACACTGGGATCAATGGTGAAGCTCTCAGGGTCTAGAAAAACTACACTTAATGAAAAGGGATTACTCTCTTAAGATCAAGGTCTTCCACTTCTCTTCTCCCCCTCTGCTCGTTTTCTTTAGCTCCTTTGTATTCTGTTGTGTTCTCTTTCCTCACTCCCCTACCCTTTCTGAAGAAAACACACTTATTCTAATTTCACCAACTATCTGAAATGACTTCCCCAATCCACTAGTTTTAATACAAAGTTAGTCTGGAAATGTGTCATTTGTTGCACTGTATTAGCTGAGAGACGCCTATGTAAATGTATCACATTATGTATTTATGTCTATGCACATTGATTTGTGGGAATTTGAGTGTCTGCTTAGGGGGATACTTTCCTCCAAATCTGCCTTTTGAATATCAGATACTTTTTACTCCCAAAGGTTTGAAATGTGGCTCTGAAAAGTTTGTAACTTGATCCTTTGAGGACAGCAGTATCTGTAGTTAACTGATTCACAGCAGCTACAGTGGAGTGTAAGTCACGGCAAACAAGACTTGTCAAAACATATCAAAACATCTATAGAACGTAACAAACCATTCCTTCAGCATAATCCACGCAGTTGCCATTGATCCATCTGCATGTTCAGTGCTGTATGCTGCACTATCACACTTTTTCATTGCTTCTAAGCCCAAAAGTAGCATATTTGGCAATTATTTGGTGCCTTGATTGTTTGTTTGAAACATACTGAGCATACTGAGCGTAAAGGATTAACGGGAACAATGGTTACGATATTGTAACCCTAGTTCTATTAGCACAGGCTGAGCCCTCTACTGGACTCTACACAGAGTCCGTTTAAGTCCCGCCCCCACCTGGGGGGAAAACAATCAATCTCCTACTCTCCTTTGAATTTGTATTTTGTGAAGGTGCCTCCTTGTCATTTACATCTGCTAGCAAACAACACAAAAATACCCAAAAGCAGTGATTCGATCAAATAGTTGTAAATATCAAAGTATGTCACTACTGGCCATTCAGTGGGATCAATTCTCCAAGATAAGCAAGGTAAGGAGTGGGGACACTGAAACAGACAGCCAATATTAAGTTTGTTAATATTAACTTTTCCTCTGGTAGACATGAGGTGTTAAAATATTTATTCGACATGCTGATATCTTGTCTGGTAAGTGAGCTAAAGTCATTTTGTCAGCGTTTCAGCCCTTAGCTGCATATTGTGGTACTGTTTCGGGAGGCATTTCACGGCATTCACCATTCTACACCTTCTTCAGTAAGTGGTGTAGGACCAACAGCGCCCCTGCGTAGAGAGCTCCACCTGTGTGAATAGAACTAGGGTTACAATATCGTAACCTTTGCTCTATCTAACAGAGGCTCTGCCGTCTATTGGAGTCTATGGGTACAGTGGGTGGTGTCCAATGAATGAACACCCTGTCACGCCATAACAACCCAGCCAAACTGATCCTGACAGGCGAAAGGTTAGTCGCCGCAGCCTGCCTACTTCTTTATAACCAGTGCCACCACTGTGCAGAAGTAGGGGGCCCCAGCCAACCCAGATAGTATACAGCTAAACTGGCAGGGGCCATGGCCTAACTTTGCAGGGGTCAAAGAAGAAGCAATATACACCCTGCACACCACATCTCGTGAGTCATCAAGGGACGGAGCACGGAAAAATGTTTGTGGACTGTGCCCAGAGGGGAATTGAGTGCAACACTGACTGGTGGGCAATTGTCATCACTGTAGAGGAAAAGGACGGCTGACCATGTTATATGCCTCCTTATAGTATATAATGTGGGCACCATGTGTATTCTGGTGCGCATGTTTCGATTGGCCAGCTACATTCATGCAGATTTCAGTGGGTGAATGCATGCTCATGACTGGAGGAGTGTATTACCCACAGAGTCCAGTACTGAGAACATGTTTTGTTGCAGGAGTTGTTTGACAAGTTTCAGTAAATGTTTGGAGACATCTGAGTCACGGTCACCAATTGAATCTATTGTAACTGCAATTAATCCGAGACAGCTACCATCCTCTGCGCTGGAGTGAACAGCAAATTTTTTCAAATAGACAGCCGGTGAGCTTGTGATGCTCAAATATTCCTTTAATCTGCTTGCATCTACTTAATACAGTTGACACATAGCATATTGTTTACTTCATGAGTTATGTAAGTTTGCAAATGTATATGCACATGTGCACTGTGTTGGTAGATGTATGCACCACTGTAGGCACACTCATGCTGTCAACTTTCAACTCTGACATCTCCTGGTCATCCTACTGTCTCTTGAACTAATGAGCCACAATGCATTGCCGTCCCTTCACACATTTTTCTGCTTGATTTCACATTTCTCCTTGCCTCTTTGAAGCCATTAGTTGAGACTGTTGAAACTCTCTGTATGTGTGTGTGTGTGTGTGTGTGTGTGTGTGTGTGTGTGTCTGTGTGTGCATTTTTACGTACATGGAGCACCAAACTCTCACCTGCTATGAATAATTGATCTGCTGAATCTAGGCCGCATGAGGTTTGTATGCAAGGAGGCAGCTGCTGCTGCAGCAGGAGGGTACCTTACAGTTTGTTTTAAGGGAAATGTATAAAGGGCTACCAGGAGGTGGAGACTGGTGAACTGGAAAATGCCACCTTTCAGTGCAGGTATGGATCTTTTCAAAGCAGAGGTGCGCTGCTTCTGAATCATTAATCCACAAAAGCTTTTAGAAGCATGTACTAGCGCTAGAGCGTGTTGTGTGCGTCTCCAAGGTTAGTGAATGTCATTTTTACACATGTCAACATGATGCAATTTTAATCAGCTGTTTCAAGCTGTTAAACCAGGATTGAGACTTCAAATCACAACAATGTGTGATATAAAGAGGACGGGGTGGTGGAACAGAGGTTGTTGACATTGGGGAAATTAGTCTCAGAGTTAACAATAACACTCAGCAATGCAATTTACTCTCTTTATTTCCTGTTGATAATCAAGCAGCAACACAATAACAATCCAGGAGCTAAAACAAATTGAATATTTGTTTGGTAAATAACGTGAAATTATTCATGTTAGTAAATGGATGTTGCTAAGTCATGCAGTAAACTGCTCTCTGGCCATCCTCACGCGGAGGATTACAGTGTTTGAGTTGACAGGTATCTGAAATGAAGGACACAGTGCAGAGCAGAATGAGACAAATTGTGCGGTACATCAGTACGCTATTAGACTGATTGGAACATTATAAATAATAGCTTATTATATTTTTGTGTGCCATTGTATGAATTCCAAAGGGAGAAATAAATCTTTTTTTTTATTTTTGGCTGCAGCCCTGCTTTGACCATTCTGCTCTGCTTTTCTAAACACTGTGTTAATTTACTAACTCCATGGGGAAATTTCGCTATTTTGTTTGGCCCCTTCCACAGAAACATCAAAGCACAGGGTGAGTTAAAGAGCAGCAGCCCCGGAGCGGGTAATGATTCAATGCTCAGATTCTTCATAAGGCAGACGCTTGCTGACACAAGGCATGTAACCAGGTCCTCTGGTTCATGGAGTAACTGCAGTACCAGCGCTGGCGACATGTTTCCTCAAGTCCACAGCTACTTTCAAACAACCTCCCTCTGATTCTCCCCTCTCTCTCTCCCTTTACTTCTCTATTAAGTTAGCCAGAGTTAGTACAGTCAAACATTTTTGTCCAAGATATTTCTTTATCATTTGCTGCTTTTCCCTTCGTCTGTCTACTCGCTGTCACAGTACCACAACTCAGCTGTCACCCTGACAGAGAGACAATGATTGGCTGTGCTGCACTCTGTCATTGACATACATGCGCATGATTGAACAAGACGCAGCGACTGGACGAGCCAGGCAGACTGACAACCATCCAGCCTGCCGCTGCTCAAAGCTATAAACTCAGCTCCAAACTCTGTGCGACAGGGAATAACTGCGTCTCCAGTGTGTGAAACCGGAGGCAGCGTTTGTGTGATTAGTGTCCTTTGTGCAAGTCTTACGCTCAGAGTGTGACAGCGTTAGACAGGCTTGGTCCAATTATGAAAAAGGCAACTCAATTAACAGCACATTTATCTACATATTTCTATTCATCAAAGACAAAATCAGGGTTTATCCGTATTAAGTCTACACTATCTGCTTGCCAAATCCAGAATTTCAGTGACTCTCAAATAAAAATAGTTGCCCAGGCATGTGAATTTACAAGGTGATGGTCTCCAAAACAGCCTTATTAGCCTTGTGCTTTTCTAAAGTCACCATTAAAGCATGAAATCGCCAGACCAAATCACAAATGCAAATTAGCGTTGAACCTCTCAGTTCATTATCGATACCCAGTGGGCATTATCAATGCTCGTGGACCCTGGATGAGGTGGATAGATCCTGCCTCTGAAAAGGTCCAGTCTCTCTGTCTCTCTCTCTGTCTGTCTCTCTGTCTCTCTCTCTTTCTCTGTCTCTCTCTCTCTCTGTCTCTCAGTCAAGATCAGTAAATTTCTTAGGTCATGTGGTCGGCCTCCTGCAGTTCCCCACCCCCCACTGGTAAAGTGCAAAGAAAAAAACACTCATACCATTTTCATGAGAGGGGGTTTTCGTTATGACAGGCCATGTTTGACTAAAGCAATTATGAATCCAAACATTTATTTTTCTTGGTGTAAAAAGTAATGGTGAATATTATGGTTCAAAATAAAATGTGGTTATCCTTGCTTATATTTGGGATAAACATGATTACTGTTGGCCTCCATGGGCCCCCTGTAGCGGCTGGTCCCCAGAAAGCTTCCCCCTTTTTTCCCCTTATGGGTGGCCCTGAATAGACCCACAACCAAGTAGAACAACAAAAGATGTGACAACCATGTAAACAGATTACAGTGTGCAGAGATGAGCTGCGATGGTGTAGCATCAATATGTTTGAGAACATGTGCTGTTTTTGTTGTCAGAATTTTAAGATAAAAATGTAGAGGGAAGATCAGACGCATATACCAGAGCTCACAGATTTGTCCAATTCCCAGGCAGTCATTTTGTGGACTTAAGCAGTATGTATGCTTCATTGTATCTACCGTAATGTTAATTACACTAAATTTACATTTGTTTTAGAGTAGTTTCAGATCACAAACAAAGTAAACTCCACTTTTTGCCCCTGCCCTGTGAAGAACCAAAATGTTAATGAAATTGCTGTTAACCAAATATCTGAGCTGGCTGATGTTCTTATATTCACACATCTGTCATGATGGGGTGTTTAGTTTCCTGAGTGACTAGTAGCAATGTTGCTTACTAGTGCCGCTCAGAGCAAATTGCTTGTAAACAAAAAAATATGGCCAAAAAAGTCTTTGCAGATATGTAATTGCCCTTTCATTCAGAAAAAAAATCAAACAGGAATTTGCCACATGTTCTGATAAAGAGACATATTTACATTTGAGTGCCACTAGCTTGTGAGATGACATCACTATCAAAGACCCAGACTGTAAAGATTTTTCCACATTTAAAAAGCTCCTACATTATATCAACACATTCAACCATGAAAGATAATTATGAGCCACTCCGCCGACGGGAGTTGCATTATAAATGCTCTCTATCACCTGCTGAACTACGTATGGATACACTTTGGATGATTTATATAGGTTTGGAAGAACCATTAGTTTAGTTTGGCCAGTGCAGTGCAATACCGCCACAGGGAGTGCAATATATTTGAATCATTTGGCTTTGTGCTGTCATGATGAATGAATGTAGTTGGTGGCTGATACTGTCGCCCCCAACGGCAGTGATTTGGCTAGTGTGCCTGTGTATGTTTGTGCATGGATGGTGTGTGTATGTATATGCATTTTTCTCCATGTGTGTGCACACACACACACTGTATGTATGCATCTATTAACAGAATGCTGTGAAGGTGTGAAAGTGAAAAGAAAAAAAAACACCAGCGGGTACAGATGCGCCTGCAAGTGTAAGCAAGTGGCATTAGCACCTACTACACATCCATTTGGTCTGTTAATTAAATGTAAGTATTAAACATCTGTGGATAGCACAGCCATCAGCAATCCGCCTCTCAGCATCTTCATGTTCCATCTTTGAAAATAAATGAGCTTATTCACCTGCACACTCTCCTCAAATCTCCCCCTTTATTTTGTACATGCTCCATATGGTGCCGCTTGTTTGGAAGAGTTATTTTTAGGCCCTCTGATTCCTGAACCTGAGAAACACTGCTGTCACTCACATCGTCTCTGCCTTTTTTATGTCTGACTTCCCTCTGGTTCGCCTGCTTGCTTTTATACGTGTGTTTTTGAGTAGCACCATAACCAGCGAGATCCTCACCTCTCTGCAGTTGCAAATACCTGCACTGTTTCGGTGAGAGATACCTCTGTTGTAGTTCTTCACACAAACTTAGTATTCCTCTTCTGTGTGCAGTTTTTCACCATACCTTTTTACTTTCTCCTTCTCTCACTTAGTCAATTCCAGATTGTAAATCTCAAGAGATTTATCGACAGGGACGCCTCATTGACCAGCCACTGCTGCTCACAATATCAAATGGCCTATAAAATAGCACTTAGCAGACATAAATATCAGTAATGTAGGGAGCACGCTGGTCCATTTAACCCTGAAATAACTTGGCACTCTGGATGCCAACCTGCTATGTGACTGTATGGGCTTCAATTCTCACCTGCTCTCTTTAGTTTAACCATCCGTCTGCTTTTGGCAGTGATACAATCAGAAACATGAAGCAGTTCAGTCTCTTAAAGTGAAGCCAGCTCGATAAAAAAAATGATCAAATCCTAATTATTGTGGAGGAAGTGGTGATGCCGTTGAAGAGCGTTAACACTTAATTTCGCAGCACACACTGTGCCAACACACATGGCACAAATCAAAGGAATCAAACATGGAGCAGAACAACCAAATGTAAATCAATAGTGCAAGCCATGCTGGTCTGAAGAACAGCTTGTGCTTTATAATTTGGGACCTCTGAACATTTTTACAATATCCTGAATTTCCAAAATATTTTTAAAAAAGTGTCTTTATGAAGCTGAGTGACAATGTGAAGTAAAAGCTGATTGATCTCCCTCAAAAAATCTATACCAATCCCAAAAAGAAGATAGAGAAAAAGATAAATGTTTTTAAAAACTCTAATGAGGACCCCCCCACCCAGGAAGATACCCTTGATAATTTGTGAAGTCTTTGCATTTACTAATTACACTATCAACTCTGTGTAGCCTAATTTGTGATGTGCTAGCATGTGATAAGACATGAGGCCAGATATGATGCTTCTCCAGTGCAGACAAAACACACACATACGCACTTGTAAGCAATCTCTCAGTTTGCTGATGCCTCTGCACCAGAAGAATATCACAGCGACGTGCTACATTTCTAAACTATTTCCATACTGCCGCGTTTCTCCGAGATCTCAGCATTGTCACTGTTCTCTCCCATTTCCCTTTCATTCACTAGAAGAATAGTCAAGCAACCTTATGAGGCAATATTGCCTGCAGTGGAGCCAGGGAATGGCAAATGAGACAAAATCTATAACGTGCTGCAGTAGGCTGTGAAAAAAAAAAAAAAATATTCCCGGGCAGACGTGTTGCTGGTCACAGCTGTTGGCAAGATTGTTCATGTGTGAGTTTGCTGTTCAGTCAGAAAATAATGGCAGTAATCAGTGCTTTTAACAAGTCAACAGAGACATTCTTTAAAAATGGTAATGAGAAACAGCTTGAGTTTTGCGCCATTATTGCTGTTTCTTTATCCTTTAAGAATAAATATTTGCATTTGTGCTTTTGTTCCAACACTCTTAATTAAAATAAATATGCAATCATTGACCCATACTGGAAATGTCAGACGCTGCTGATGTTCTATTCAGAGCATTGTTCAGCTTGCTGTGAAACAGAGCCTTATATAGACTAATATAAATAGAAAATGATTTTATGTAGAACATTTATAGGTGTTACTCCTCATTGTAGCATTTGGTATTATTAACATGATCTGATTTTTGTCTCGTGAAGATGTTGGAGACTGAACAATGTCTGCTAATGTTGAGTTCATGATAACATGTGAGGGATGTCAAATGAATGTGTGAACAGAAAATGTGCTCTGAACCAATAGGGGCAGCATTCAAATGCTTGCAGTAATACTGCAGTTATTTTTACCACAGCATCTGATTCTGACGTAGAGAGTAGATAGAAAACTGACAAGCTAAAGTAAGGGACCATTTTAAAGGTGCCTTTTTTGTCAGTGCCTTTCTGTTTCTTTATAGGCTCTTCACAACAACTTCATCCTCATCAGGAAATCCTCCATGTATGTACACAACATAAAGGGTGCAGGTTTTGTTTCAAAATTGGGTTTACACATTTGTAACACGGGGTTTGGGTGTCCTCCGCCAGAAAATTAAGAAGTCTTAGTGGGGGAGCTATTGCACATGCTCCAATGAAAGAGGGGGGCATGTCCCGTGGGTAGCTCAATTAATCGAATATTAATCACAATCATGAGTTTGGCTTACCACAATTAAATTAACTTGATCAACTACAATCTGACGTGTAAAATGTGTGCTCTTCCCAGCGAATACGCCGCGGCATATTAATTGAGCGCTTCCAAAACAAACAGCCAGCCTCCACTTTTGAGGAGCTATCACATGCACCCTGCTGCAACAGCCGGCGAAAAACTTTCCCTAATAATTGTGAGCGCAGACAGGCACAACGGAAACCATCTGCCATCAACTGTCATCCTTGTTTGGAAGTATTTCAGCTCTAAGAGAGAACATACCACCGTACTGCGGTGAAAAAATAAACAAATACAGCAGCGGATACGTATCTGTAGGAGATGCACTGGATTCAGGTTAAGAACTTTGATGCAAAGATTTGGTAATAAGCAGGAATGTAGCACAACATGGAAGCAAAAGCAGCGCCCTCCTGATTAAAACTAAAAGTGCAATAAAAATATTTTGTCACTAAAAACAGTAAATAATCCTGATAAATAACAGATGTCAGTATTGATCATAATAATGATTATTATTTGGGTCATAATCGTGCAGCCCTACGTGTGCATCCCCGTAGAAATATATGCCAGTGCACAACATCCAGTTTCTTAAGGAAGGTCAAACTTTTGTTCTGTTTCCACCCAAACCATTGACAGTCACACATCTTGGACTCAGTTTAGACTTATTAGGACATTTTATGACATAAAGAGATACAGATAGCATTGTGTATTCGCCATATTACATACAGTGACACCACATAAGCTCCACAGGGTGATAGCAACGTTGCACACATTTCATCAGCCGGGTTTTAAGCCGTGCTCCTCAGAAGAATGAGCCCATTCAATGAATGTATTTCTTCACCATTAATAACCACAGTGTGCATGAACATGACTGTAAACACCTTTTGAGTGTGGAGTGAGTCGAGACGTTATTTCGAACCAGCCAATAGCAGGAGCGAAAACATCAGGGTGCTTATCGGGGTCTTTGGAGAGACACAGGAAATTGAGTTTGTCCAGTCTAATTATGGGCAGAGTCACGCACCTCTACAGACGTACCATTTCCCTCCCATTAGCAGAGATGTGTTATTCATGAGGGCAAATCCAGTGTGAACTATGCTTCACTGATATTCTACACAGTCACCTCCCAGTCTGTCAGGGGACCCGAGCCTTTGTGTTTTATTCATTTATTTATCTATTTCCGTTTCCGCACCCCCAAAGAAAAAAGGGAACTCGGTAATGATGGGGTCACGGGGTCGAACGTGCTTGTGAAGAGCTATCAATAGCATCTGTCATCAATAACCAGTGGGGAGGAAAAGGGGGGGTGCTGGCAAGCTGCACTCGGAGGTGAAAGACTTGTGACAAGAGTGTTAATACACAGCCCAGACTCCAACCGAGATAGCTGCGCCTTGTCCTTTCCAAAAACACATTATCTCTCTTTCAGAGCCTCCCCTTTATTCTGCCAAATTCCAATAGGCACTATTGGCATATATATGCTCCGTTGTGTCCAAAGCTATTTATATAATACAATCTCTTCTGAATGGCTTATTGTGTGAGCGCACAATGAAGTTATGACACACATTAACTTCTTACATTTTCATTTAAGGACAGCATTCCCACACAATACTTATTTTTCATGTGTGCTGAAAACCAGTCTCCTTATTCAAAGCGCTGTAAACAAGCGTCATTCAGCCTTTTATGCTTGTCACACTGACATGATCTTACTCAATCCCAAACCTGATGCATGTGTTTATGCTGGAGAATATATGTCTTAGTGTATCCACAGACATACAGCGACTCAAATGTGTATATACATCGATCAGCCACAATGTTAAAACCACTGACAGGTGAAGTAAATAAGACTGATTATCTCATTATGTGATATTTTGATGGGAAAACTTGGGTCCTGACATTCATGTGGATGCCACTTGACACGCAGTACCCACCCAAACACCCATTGCAGACCAAGTACACCCCCTCATGACAACAACACTCCCCAATGGCAGCGGCCCCAGCAGCAGGACAATGCGCCATGCCACACCACAAAAACTGCTCAGGAAAGGCCTGGGCAATGTGCGAAAGAGCACAAGGCGTCAACCTGGCCTCCAAATTCCCCCAATCGATCAAGCATCCATTTGACGTGCCGGTACCCCAACATGCAACCGACAGGACCCAAAGGATCTGCCACGAACCCCTTGGTGCCAGACACCACAGGACACCCCAAAGGTCTTTTAAGGTCCTAGAGGCATGGACACGAGACCTTTGGGGTACCAGCGCATCCAATGGAAGCTCGCTTGGATTAGGATCTTGCAAATTTGGAGGCCAGGTTGTCTCCTTGAACTCTTTGTGATGTTCCTCAGGCTAGTTTTTGCAGTGTGGCATAGTGTGTTGTCCTGCTGGAGGGACTGCAGTCCTCAGGGAGTGCCGTTGCCATGAGGGGGTGTACTTGATCTGCAACAGTGATTGAGTGGGTGGTGTGGGTCACGTGGCATTCACATATATGCCAAGACCAAAAATTTTCCAGCAGAGCATTTGTGACAAGATGATCAATGTTATTCACTTCACCCATCACTGGTTTTAATGTTGTGGTTGATCGGTATGTGTGTGTGTGAATGCATGCATGAATTTGCATTTACACGTGTTTATAAAGTTGTGTTTGGAGGTGTAAATGCATGTGGTGCTGAGATCAGTGAGCTGGCAGGTGTTAAAGTCTCCAGTGGAAGTGAATGTTATGCCAGCTTCAAAAGAGAGCACACGTGTCCTCGGTGTGGCTGAAAACAAGAAAAAGGCTGTATATTGCTCCCTCGTCACTCAATCTGCACGAAGAAGAGAGTGAATGGGATACTTTCAGCATCTAAGAAGTATCCGTATCATAAATTCGAGTTTCCTAATGCCTCATCGGGGATGAAGTTAAAAGATTTTGCTCATAGGGAAGCAATAGAGGAAGATATTACACTCCTTATCTACCATGTTTTTTTATATTTCTCTCTGCAAATGGAGGTATTTGGTACAGCAGTAAAAACAGCCATTTTAGAGGAACAGATTAAGCACAGTAAAGAATCTATTACTTTATCCTGACAAGCTGAGGAGAGTGAGAGGAGAGAAGGCGCATCCATGTGTCCAACGTGATTAGCAGATCACTGATTCAAATTGTCTCACTATCTGGGCAGCATCTACACTCTCATTCCCTGTGTATCAGACTTATCACTGTCTGTCTCTTGGCTGCTGTGATCATTCTCTTGTTAGATATCTGCTACCTAATTCTATTGACATGCATGAAGTAAAGTGTTAATGGAAATAGTTCAAGGCCTCAAAAATATCATTACTGGAGTGAGAGGATCAGTTTAATGAATAATGGAATCTCTTGGATGAATTCCTGCAGGTGATTGAAACAAGTATCATTTCATCTAAGAGCAAATGTAAAAGCAAAAGATTAAATTTGTTGCAGTTTGTGTGCTATTTATGGGAATGCTTCTTCTGTGAGGGTCAGTATTCTAATAAAATGTGAAACAGCAAATACCTGCATCTCAAATACCTGGTGAGTGCAGCTTAATGCAAATGTTCCTCAAACAACGGCTGGAAAACCTACTATGTCTTGTCTTGCTTATTTGCCGGATAAATAAAGCAAACCTTTATTTCCCAAGCGTATTGCAAAACGTTTTCACCTATTTACTCAGTCAGCAGGTGCCATGCTTGATACATCTTCATGGAAATGGCAAGTAGAGAAACAGATTGAGTTAAAAAAAAAAAAAGAAGGCAGCTATGGAGTGACAACAGAGTGTAACAGCAGTGTGACAAATCTGGGTAAAGCCAATAAGAATCCATGTCATGATGCAGGTCATGACATTAACATTTAAAGTCTGAATAAAGCCTATTGTAGCTGCCACGGCATGTCGTGACACAAAATACCCACATACATACTAGCACACATGAACACACACTCAGATTCAACCTTTTGACAGTGTTCAACCGTGAAGAATCACCTCATTTTGTGGGCACATTTCTGGTTTAGGAGGATGCATGCATTTCCATTGTTGCCCAGTGGCAAGGCTTAACAAATAGGATTAGATCCGTGCCCGAGAGAGTGCACTCCTGTTCAGGTGACACGTAGCTCCATGCTCCAGCTCTGCAACTAGACACAGAGAATTACTGTTAAAGGTCAGTGGAGTCAGACGCTGAATGTCACAGCTTAGCCACAGTTTGGCGAGAAAATATATTAGATAAATACGCCTGTCTCTTGGTGGAGAGTAATTCTGCAGCTCCTGAATTTCCAGCATAAAAGACCCAGGATTACAGGGTGAGTTAAAAGGCAACAGAGGCATATCGATTAGAGGCAGTGACTCAGGCCTCTGCTATGCTGTGAATAATAAATTGAGTAGGAGACAGCCAGGGGTTGCCAGATGGAAGTTTCGTGATGGGCTGTGAGTTGCGCTCATTTCAGATGAGACTGTGGATAAGTCACATCTCCTGTCTTAAGGATCTGGGGAATCATGTCACTGATCAGAAAGCGCCTTAGAGCAGCTTACGACAAGTTTAAATAAGCATTCTACGCCCCATTTAACAACACAAAAAGACTGATCACAGCCTCCGCTCGCTGCAAAGTAGTGCCGATGGACTCAGGGAAGGGATTGGACTCTAAATAGCACATCTCCCTAAGGTGGCAGAATATTGGAAAGGGTAATTTCTGAAATAACAGCATTGGTTGTCGAATCAGACAAGAGCGTCGCACCGAGGATCCAGTCAGCTTCACTGAGACGTCTTGTGACTCACTGGAGCAGGTGTTATTGTTTGCTTTCTTCAACAGACTCTTCATTGTGGGCCTAAACACTCTCAGTGGATTCAGATAGTAAACTGTTACAGAGAGAGTCCATATGTGCAGCACGTGCTATGGCACAAGTCGAACCAATCAAAAAAAAAAAAAAAATCAAGCCTGTGTTGTGTGATTTCAATATACTACTATTACTAGCACATCCATTTTTATTCATGCAAGCAGCATAGGATGGCAATTTCAGTCTGTCGGTCACCATTTTGGTTCTGACTGAAATATCAAAAATACTACCTGGTCATCAGGTTGGAATTTGTGGTTCATAGTGACATTTTGTGGCATAATGTTAGGCTCTCGCTTGAATAAGGATGCCCATGTAGGGATGGATAAACAAGTATAAGAACTCAACCATAAGAGAAGTGGAGAGACTGGAATGATTGCTGGGGGACAATGCGTCACTCTGAACGAGGCTTCAAATGAAATTTTCCATCTGACAACAATACTTTGAATGAGCAAAACACTCTCGCTTTTGCTATGGACTGAAACAAGCCATGGCTTGATGAGATGGGGGTTCTACAGGTATTGGAGATCATCCTGTTGACACTTAAGTCACAGAGAGAGCTGCTGATAGCGATATTTATCATACTTTTCAGAATCTAAAAGGTTGTGACTAAAACAATTTATGAGTAAAAGATTGGGGGAAAGAACTGGTTGCGTTTGATTAACCAGTCTATTCTGATCAGGAACAGGTAAACAGGCAGGCTAATCATGACTCTTCTATACAGGGCTGCCCCCACATCCACCCCTCCACCAGAGGACTTTTATTTTGACAAAATGTATGACAATTACATGATAAATTGATGCACCAAAGGCACAAATCAGCGCAGAAAATTTCATCACAACGCAGGAAATTAGGTGAAGCACCCTCAAACCACCTGGCTCATATGTGTCCTCCTCCCCTAATGTTGAAACGAAGCCTATGCCCTTGGATAAAGGATACATTCTTTGGCAATCCCCTGACATTTTACATTTTTTTAAACACCTGCAAACCTAATGGCATTCTCATAAACCTTAGCTGTACTTTGTGTTTAATGCTACTAGGTAAATGTTAGCATGCTGACAGGCTAAAGTGGGATGGTGAACATGGTAAAAATTATTTCTGCTAAGCATCAGCATGTTAGCATTACCACTGCGAGCATTCTGATGTTAGCTTTAGGGCTGAGAAAAGCCTCACAGAGCTGCTATCGAGGCTGCCGACTCACAGTGTTATTCATATATATTTCTCCTTTACACGTTTTGGACGAGACAAAAAGGCACTAACTCTAGATTTCAAGTTAAAATGAACTCTGTGCTTAATCTATTTCCTTTTTTCTTTCCTGTCTGTCTTTGTATGTGTTTGTGATTTATGTCTGTAATCTCCACTCTTTCTCAACCTTCCTCTTTCTCCCTCTCAATCTGTGGATGTGTGCGTTTTGTGTGTGTGCTCACTGCAGGCTGTGGGCTGGAGTTCCTGCTGGTTCTCTGTGGCCTCGAGTTTTCCTGGTCCTGCCCCCGTCACTGTATCTGCTACACTTCACCCAGCACCGTCTCCTGCCAAGCCCATAACTTCCTGTCGGTCCCCGAAGGCATTCCCCCTGACAGTGAGCGCATCTTCTTACAGAACAATAAGATCCATCGCTTACTGCGGGGCCACTTCAGCTCCAACACAGTCACTCTCTGGATCTACTCCAATAACATCACATACATTGAACCCTCCACCTTCCACGGCTTCACACTGCTGGAGGAGTTGGATCTGGGAGACAACCGCCACCTGCGCTCCTTGGCTGAAGACACCTTTCACGGGCTGAGTCGGCTCAATGCACTTCATCTGTACCGTTGTGGGCTCAGTTCACTTCCTAATAACATCTTCCAAGGCCTCAGAAACCTGCAGTATCTCTACTTGCAGGTATACTGTTGTTCTTTAGTTATGTTTTATCACTAAGACTCTATTAGGGCTGTCACTTTTCCACAAGAAGAAATGTGAACTAACACATATTCTATGCGAATTAATTCCAACACAACCCACGTAGTCCAATCCTAAACTATGTTGTAATATTAATGTGTTGTTTATTCATAGTGCCTCCGCTGCCTCACTTGAGTGACAAGCTGGCAGTTGCATTTTACAACATCAGCAAGCAGCCTTAACTTTATCCACAATTTTTCCATCTGTGGTGTCAAATCCAAAACTCTTCAACACATTACTTCTCAGATGGTCTGGTGTCATGATTATCCATTCAGCACTGCTTGTTAGTTTTCTCTATTTTGTGAAAATAACAACAGTAGTCTAGTTTACAAAAGGCACGCAAGAGGTCAGATGGACGCTCCCCATGGAGTACGAGGCACAGCCTGTAGTGCTTATTCACTGAGACTCTTGAATTTGAACAGATTGGTACTGTGTGCATAGTATGCTGAATGCAGCTATTCGGCTATTTATACCTATCCTTACGACACTTTATTATGGATCCAGCTGGGTGCTGTGATTGGCTAGTACTTGTCACCTTGGTGCATCGAGGTCAGAATCAACTAGATTTAGGGCAAAGAGGTCATGATTAGGGCCAGTACCAGCCAATTGCAGATATTCTCTGATGTTAAAGTGGTAAATCTACTGGAAAACAATCACATATTTAACGCCAGAGTCAGGTGACACTGTATAAAGAGCAACACAGTCAATTAGTAAGACATGATGGGTGAATGGGTTCAGTACAGGACTTCCACACAGGAGACTGAGTGTGAGTAAATGCTGACATATCATTTTAAGACAGTTGACAGGATGTATAAAGCTACTGAATGCACACTGTAGCACCTTTTACACAGCCTGTTCAAGGCAGGAATATCACGGCATTATGCAACCTCGTAGCAGACGGTGGTACGGAGCTGTCTGGCCTTTAAGCGGGCAGCAGAAGTAGAAACAGCCCCAAAGCAGCGTCTGTATAAACAGGGAAGCCAGCAGGACGGGACCACGGACAGCACGTTAACGTGACGTTAAGACGACGTGTTCTGTGTGGCCCACTGTCGGGAGATTTAAAAGGCAGCTAGAAGCAGTTAGCAGCTAACTCAAAGAAGAACAGCAGCGTAAAATGTTGACATATTGCGGAGACAATGAGATCAGGATCTCCTTACCCTCTCAGCAGAGGACAAGGTAAACTACCATATAACAGGATTGGTAAAATATCTGTTAGTGCCATGTTAGGCCATCGTTATTGTTTAGAAAGCACTGCCAACAAGTATGTTTTTCATCACTGATGCTGTTGTGTTAAATGTTATGCCTCTGTTGCTTCCAGGATGCCGGCATTCTATCTAACACACACACTACACCAACATGATGCCACTGTTGTTTGGTTCTGTGTAAAAATGCAAAGGCAGCATAAAGAGGAGACTTTGTAGCAACCCAATGATGAGATCTCTGTGTTAAAAGAGCTCCTGTATATAAACTTTCACAGAATATCTGAATAGACCCATTCGTGTTAATGTCATATTATGATGTTGCTAGGACACCCGTGAATATACACTCAGGTATACATAGTCACATTGGCTATTTACACCTCAGGTGCAAATAGCATATGCTTTCATAAAATGTTTTTATGGCATATAGACACAAGTAAGGTTACATTACCTCAATACAATAATGTTGGAATGAAAACATTGCATACTAAGTAATCTTGTGATTCTGTGCTTTCTGTATCTCCCCAGGATAATCATCTGAAGTTCCTGCAGGATGACACATTTATGGACCTCCACAACCTGAGCCACCTGTTCCTGCATGGAAACCGTCTGTGGAGCCTCAACCAGAACACCTTCAGAGGCCTTCGAGCCTTGGACCGACTGCTTCTGCACCAAAACCAGATCGAGTGGGTTGACCGCCTGGCGTTCCATGACCTTAAACGTCTCACCACCCTCTACCTGTTCAACAACACCCTGATAGAGCTGTCCGGACAGTGCCTGGACACACTGCCTGCACTGGAATACCTGCGCCTCAACGACAACCCTTGGTCTTGTGACTGCAAGGCCCTGTCGCTATGGGAATGGTTGAAGCGTTTCAGAGGTTCAACATCCTCAGTGGGTTGCCAGTCGCCGGCTGATATGGTTGGGAAAGACCTCAAGGAGCTTCGCAAGGAGGACTTCCCCAACTGTTCACCAACTGTACCTAATTCCGAGTCCAGAGCCCAGACTAACAATTTATCTGGCACGGTCAATCCGTCTATGAATCGTGGTGTAGTGGTCGGCTCTGGAGGGCAGACCCACATAGTGCACCCCTCGAGGCCTGGCCGCTCTCGAAACTGCACAAAGCCTCGTAACAGGGTGAGCAAAGGGAAGGGTGACAATGAGGTTCACCACTCAAAGGAGGTCATGGCAGACAAGGAGGATTCCTCCCCAGATTTCACAGATGGGGGCAAACATGACCACACGTCCCCAGACGGCACCGTCACACGGAGGAAGCACAAGTGCACTCCCCGGACCACTGTTCGCCCCCCTAGTGGGGTTCAGCAAGCCAACAATAGGGCAACCTTATCCCAGTCATTACTACATGTCTGTGCCCTCTTTGTGGCCTTGATAACGACAAATATTGACTTCATTCTGCGTTGACCTTCAGAGGGTTTGGCAAATGCTAATCACAAAAAAACACAGCCCTCAGACCCTCTCTTGCTCCTGCACTACAAGGCCTGTGTGTCTTTTATGTATGTGTGTGTGAGTGTGATTATATGTGTAAATGTTGTGTAGGGAGCTTTACTGTTCAGACCGAAACAGGCATCAAAGCATCAAACATCTACGACAGAAAGACTCACAGCGCTAAAATCGAAGGGACTGAGAGACAGAGAATGATAAAAGGTTAATGCAGACCAAGCTTGCACTGCCACTTATGCCAGTATGATTTCATCTTCATATGTCTCGGTATCTTATGTATTTTTTAACTTGTGTTTTTCACTCAACTGGAGCTCAGATAACCAAAATTTGGTGAACACAGAGCAACAGAGGAAGAGATGACTTATTAGCCAGTTAGCTGTGAGACAGATAAGCCTGGTGCTCCATCCAGCTTTAATTTTCAGTTCACAGTCTGTAAATTGTTATCAAGAAGGTACAAATGGTAGGTCGATGAGCCTGTAAAGCCTCTGGCATCAGTTTCATCTTGCTCTCATCCTTTCTGCCAAATGTATTTTGTCCGAACAATTGGGTGTAAGTGTTTCCTCATAAACAAAGAGGCAAAGTGTAAGCATGGCAGTATCAGACATAGGAATGTGCCATTATCACGACAAAGTGGAAATCTATAGCCTCAGATGTTTCAAGGCTATAAATAGAGCAACCATTAGCTCATACACCGTATGACGCCGTAACAAATTGTGACAACCGCTCTCTACATAATGCTGACTCTTTTCAGGTACCAACCTTTCTGCCTATTTAACAGTATTCCTCATTAGTATTACCGGTAACAAAACTCCGCTTCCATCTTCATTTTCACCACTTTTCTCCTTCTGTGCAACTGAATATTAAGCTGCTAATTGTTTCAAGATGGCGAGGACTGCCATGCGCTATTTTCATTTGCTTGGAAAACAATGTGTGTCTCTGGGAGATCAAGCTGTGAATATTGAAGAAGTCTGTCTATATCTTGTGTCAGATGTTGTTCATTTGATTTTTCTAAGACACAAAATGGACCTAGAGATGGATCCCTGCTGCGGGGCCAACAGGAGCCTTAGAGGTCGAGGGTCAAACGGGGCTTTCTCAGTTTCCCAGTGAGGTTGCGCTGAACTGATTCCTCCTCAGTGAGGAAGTACCTCCCTCATTGAGAATGTGAGGAACACATTTTTTCTCTTAATGACTTAACTTCAAAAGGAATACAAGAACAAGACTGGAGGAAAAAAATGTGTGTGTACCTTCAATGACTCATGTGATCAATAAAAGATCAAAAAAAAAAAATAACATTTTGAATGGAGCATGGCAAAACAGGGATCATGCAGAGAGAATTTTGCCTCTTAACTGATGTGATTGTCCATGGATGTGGGGATCCAAGGCCAAGACAATTGCTTCTGAAGTGACCAGGGGATGCAGATCAACAGATGGACAGTTACGGGACATCTTGCTGTACTTCTGGAGCTTTTGTGCCTCCCTTAAATCTTCTGATAAGATGGTGTTTGTATCAATGATGTGAACCATACCAGTAATAACGGAGAGGACTTCCTGCAGTGCTGATATTAATCATTTACTGTATTACTATGAGAAAAACAATATCAGTGACATCGATGATGATAACAGGGTTTTCTGCTCCTCCTGTCAGGAAGAGTCCGTCAATTTTTTGATTTTCTGGTGATTCGTTTATTTACGTATTTTTCATGTTATATTTTTAGAACCTTTTATTTGTTAATGCACACTTCCTCACCTCCCAATTTCTCGTTCTACTGTATGCCTACTCATCTTCTTTCTTTGCCATAATTCAATTGTTCAGTAAGTTATCATCAGAAAAACAACAGTACAAAAATGTTTATAAAGATATTAAAATCTATATCTTCTTATGTCTACCGTTGCAGTCTGAGTCTGTTTATTGCTGCATTTAGAGGATTGTTTGGGGGAAAGTAAAAGGCATGCTCGATGCCTTCGCCTTGCCTTTCTTTCCTTTTAATTCATTTAAACCAGAAATTGATTCTGTCACTGAATGTGTTTTTTTCCCCCTCTATCTTTGCTCCAGTTTGCAATTTGTCTCTCCATATCAAACCTGCTGGCTACACTGAGGCTGCCTCCTACAAAGAGATCCACTCCTGAGTACACATCTCGCATTTATGTACAGTATACAATGTAAATATTAGTGAATGCTTGGTATAAATGGAACAAAAACCAGCATATTTTATTAACAACATACAGAGCTTCCCGGCCAACAGGGGAAAAACGTATATTGAGTTCAATAAATCATTTAAAAAGCACTGAGGATATTAATGAAAGTGTCACATGGAATCTGTAGATATCCCAGGTTATTATTATTATTATTATTAATGGACCTTTAGAACATAAATTCTATTTCCTCTTCTTTAAATTCCCCTCACCGTGATAGAAATCGATCCGCAAGTAAGCGTTCCATTTTACTTTTTTTTTTTTTTTCAAATTGTGTTAAATGATAAATGAGCACAGAAGGACTTGTTATATGCATGGATGAGAGTGTGCTGTAATTATATTCAAACTGATAGCAGGTCTGGCATCTGGTGTTTGATGCTCATCTACTCACCAGCCTTCGCTTGCCTTCCAGCTCATGCAAACACCCACCTCATAACTACTCTTACTCTGCATCTCCCAATGATTCTGGTTTTCTTTCAGTAAAATAATTCTTTTTCGGTAGCGAGATTAAACATTTTATTCCAGGAACAGCCCAAAAAAAAAGCTGAAAATGAAACAATTAAATGAAATAAAGCTACATCCAGTTTTTTATGCTCAGTTTCAACATGATATGCTTTGGCCAGAACCCAAAGCTCACACAAATCTTGCCAATTTCCTAGTTTTAATGATATAAACTGTTAGTAGTTGTAGTACTTCTTACCATGTCGGGGGGAAAAAAAAAAAATCTATTTTAATGGCACCAGATGTCTCCAAATACATAGTGTATATGAAGATTTCCAAAGTCAGTAAAGGGTGATTTTCTTGCACGTTCATGTTTGAGTGAGCTGAATGAGACGTTAGATGATAAACAGGAAAAAAAAATGAGGCATCCCTGCATCCATTTGTAACTATTTGCAGGAACTGATGGGGTGTGGATTCTCTAATAAGCTTGTTCACATGCACGCAAACATCCATCACTGTAATTTAAGGGGGGGGGGGGGGGGGGACATGCACTCGATAAAGTGAAGTGCACGGAACTTCATAAAGCTGATAATAAACATACTTATTTACTGTGATAAATGGAACGTTTTACATTTTTACATAAATGTTTTATTTACACCGACTGGCGGTCAAATTAGAGGCGAGACTAAGTTTTAGTTTCACATGGAAGCTGTAAATTATCTTTTTTTTTTCAAGAGATTCATTTAAATAAATTATGAACAGACTCATTTTACTGTAAATTTAACTGCATAGTAAGCTGGTACTTTAAGCACTCAATTTGCACATCAGAATAAATTCTTTTCCTCTGTATTAAAATATAGTCTCAACTCATGGTCAATTGACAGGCTTTCTCTGAGTTCTCATTCTAGGACACATGACATGACAACTAAGCTCTATTAACTGATGATGACCATGACCTTTGGTTGAAAGCGCTCATCCCTCGGCATTCAATCACTCATGTCCAGCATCTTTGTCATGTTCTCTACAGCTACACGTGATGTCATAAACCACGGCAGTTTTCCTCTTGGTGAGGGTGCTCTTGAGGGAGTAGTTCAACATTTTGGGAAATACACTTATTTGCTTTCTTCCAGGGAGTTAAAGAGAAGATTGACACCACCATCGTGTATGTCTGTTATGAAACTACAGCAAGCAGATGGTTATATTAGCTTTGGATAAAGACTGGAAACAGGGGGAAACAGCTGGCCTGGCGCTGTATAAAGCATAGGCGGCTCCAAAGGCAGTCCTACGTGACTAAAGCCCCAAATGTTTTCAGCAAAGACCAAAAGCTTTTACTTTTCATCACGTATGGCATTTTTTGTATGAAATCCAATGAGTTTTAAATGAAAAGGCCGGAGTGAAGCGCTGATGGAACAGAAATAAGAACTTCTCTCTCCCCAGCACACAGGAGGACAAGCTGCGGGGTTGCCAGGTCCGCTTATTAGCCGCGACTTTGGGCATGTTTTTTTGTAAAGTCGCTTACAAATATTGGTGGTCGCGTGTAGTGTTTTTTGGGGCTTTTTTTTTTCTTAAGTGGAGTTGCTTATTTTGGCTTGCTCTCTAAACGTCGCCTTTCTCTCTATATATCCGTTGCTTCTTTTGGGCTTGTTTCCATAGCCCTGGTTGCTTGTTTCTCTCCCCAGATTTGCCAACACTGACAAGCCGGCCGGCAAGCACCAACACCCAGGCCCTGGAGGCAGATCTGATTCAACACTGGAAGGAATATCCATGCCTTTACAATGTGTCACGTTAAAAAACTTATTTTGGTGACGTCACCTCGTTATCTGGGGCTCCGTCGGCGAGGGCTCGTTGGAGAAATCTTGTGGTGTGCACACACAGGTTGAAACGCAGTTGGCGAGACTCCTGATGACAGAAACACACGTCGCCGGGTATGAACACTCAAAAGATTACAATAGTCTCTGCGACGCAAAATCGTGTAATGTGAATAGCCTTTACTCACCCCTTTTGGATCCCAAACAACAACTAACACCAGATGACAGAGCCCCACAGGTGTGCTTTAATACATAATGTCCCCAGCTCACTCAGTCAGTGGCAGCTGATAATAACCAGTCATAATTAGCTCTTGTTTCAAACACAGAGCTGCTGTTTATTAGTTTAAAACTGGATGGAGCATTTATTAATGTTTGCAATTAAATGTGCTAATTTTACTCATTCTGATGTGCACCTTTGTGGCTGTTTAAATTATAATGATGTTGCTTGTTGAATTTATTGTTCCATAAGGAACGCTAACTTAAATAAATGAAGTGAATTAACAATACATTCAGTCAGGGTGGATTACTCATATTGTTTAAATTACAGCAAAGTCTTTAACATATCTGAATGTACAAGTAAAGGAGGCAAAAGCTGTTTTTTGACTGTTAAGGGGATACTCTGCCAATTTCCAACCCAGCTGTGGTGTGGGGGTTGTGTACAGATGAACAGTGTTACGACGCTCCCCTTGCCGCCAGCTCCCGGAGCTTTCTGTCCGTCTGCCAGCTGAAATGTGAAGGATGATGCAATGACATGTTTCGTGTCATCCAGTGGATTTTTTTCTCACAGCACAGATTGGGAGTTGTTGATGCTGCCAACATAGGGGGGCGCCTTGATGTTTGTCTGCACACACTCCCCACACTGCAGTGACACACACCTGGTTGAAAATTGGCAAGTATTCATTTATCATGACATTTATAATTGACTTTGCAATATTTATGGATGCAAGTGTGACCCCAGACTCATTGAAAGATTTCATGGCTAAACCCAGGACCTCCACTTATCCTTGAACCACCCCTAGTAGAAAGCTAATGAAATCTGCCTATTACCACCTCTAAAACTAAATAACATGTTATATCTGATGTGAGGTTTTTTTGGTCAGAGAGGAGGTAGATTTTTTTTTTTAAATCGCTGTTTCAGTTTTAATGCCTAGCAAAGCTAACCCTCTCCTTCCTATAGCCTTACATGTAACTGACAGATATGAGTGGCATCAAACTCATCTGAGTCTCTGCAAGAAAGAGTATAATCATGTTTTTCAAAATGTTAAACTATTCCTCTCAGGTGTTGAACGATTTGTGCTGAGTCCTTGTGATGTGAGATCTCTTGCTAGCTGTTCCAAGCATCAGCTGTCTGTCAAACCAAAACAAGTCACAGCATCAACTAGGGAGAAGCGAACGGTTTTGACCAGGAGCCAGCGCACAGCCGGAGAAAGATCAAGTAGGCCACTCACATCTGACGCCAGGGATCATTCTTGAACAGAGACAGAGGTTATATGACAGCCTGTTATCTCATGACAGACGTTCCACTGCTTAGGTCTTGGGATAACAAATGAGCCGAGTCCATTTGCTTAGGAAGGCCATGACTGTTTACCTGCACACTTATATTCCACATTATTCCAACTAGCCTATAAGAATATTCTGAATTTGATATAGGCCATGTAAACAGCATATTCTGTTTGGATATTCTGAATTAGGCCTTATTCCAAACGAAGCATTTCTCAATTCAAACATGTGGGATATGCTACTAGTAGGAGCAGTCTTTGGGTATGTATACAGTGCATTCAGAATAAACATCTCAACTATTTGCCTCTTGACTGTTAATGGTGAGTTCTGTGCGTTGTCATGGATACACTGTAAACAAACCTGTTTGCTGAGAGTTTGCAAGGCAGGGGAAGAAATGTATGCCCCCGCACAAAAAACTCCACATTCTTGGTCAGAAAAAGAAACACACCAAGTTTTTATTACACAGTAACAGGTTTTTGGATTATGCACAAATGGGGGTGCCACGGTGGTACAGTGGTTAACATTGTTGCCTCGTGGCGAGAGGGCTCCTGGTCTGAGCCCAGGGTCAGGGGCTCGAACACCAGGGTTGGGGGAGCCTCTCCATATGGAACCAGCATGTTCTCCCTGTGTCAGTTTTCTCCGGGTACTCCGGCTTCCTCTCACAGTCCAAAGACAGGTAAGTTAGGTTAATTGGTGACTTCTAAATTGTCCGTAGGTGTGAATGTGAGTGTGAATGGTTGTCTGTCTCTATGTGTCAGCCCTGTGATAGTCTGGTGACCTGTCCAGGGTGTACCCTGCCTCTCGCCCAATGACAGCTGGGCTAGGCTCCAGCACCCACGCGACCCCTAACAGGATAAGCGGTTACAGAAAATGAATGAGAAGCAAGATGGCACAAGCATCTCTTCCATTTTTCCATATTTGGACATCATGAACGGCATGTTAGGTTACGTTAATTGAAGTATGAAGGGCTGAATGTAAATCATCATATTAGTGGAATATTTATTTGTATTAGCTATGTTAACAGCCGAGTAGGAACAATATCTTTTTTGGAATAAGGGCACAAACTGGAATATTTTGTGCATGTAAACATAGTCCATGACATGTGGTGGGAAGCACGAAAAAAATCGAGAAAGTAGATCTTAAGTTGAGTCATGTTACTCATCTGTTTAACAAAATTTCCATATGCTAATATAACCTTTTGAAATTGGGTTTATATTTAGAAAACTAATGAAACGTCGAAGTCAGAACTTGACCTTGGGCTGTCATTGTTTATCAAATCAAACTTTGCAAATTTAAGAGCACAATTAGCAAAATAACAGACAATCGGATATATCACTGGGATATCAATAGTCTACTTCAGTTTTGTAATCACTGGCAAGTTCTGCGAGCTTTTCAAAGCAAATAACAGAACACCTGAGTTTTCTAAACATGCTAATTACACTTATTTTTGGACTAATGAAGCTGGAGCAAATGTAGATGAAACCCTGAAAAGAAATGGCACTAAAAACTTGGGCACTACTGTTGCAATCATTTCCAGCTAGATTTATCTGTCAGTTTTGGAGTTCTACACAGAATTGTTTGATTTTCCCCAACTATGAGGTAAATTAGTATCTGACTCACAGATACTCTCATCTGACTTGACCCAGTTATTTGGAAAGCACATCAAAGGCAGGGACGTTATTGTAATTGTCTCATTGCAGGGGAAATCTAGGAGCAGTCAACATACAGTGAGGACCTAGTTCAGCTGGCAGATCCTCTGTGTAAAAACAGGTAGGACACCGACTGTATCGTCAGAAGCCGGAGCCAAAACGCTGCTGCATAATTAAAAGACGGGATGAGGAGAAATGTGTCTTAAAATGTGGAATGTGCTATAATTAAGAAAATAAGAGAAGCGGAGGGAGAGAGAGCGAGAGGCTACGGTACATCAGTAATTGAGCGGTTAGAGGGAGGGGAATTGGCTGGGATTCATGGGGGAGGAAATGACACACAAAGAGAACACATCCAGATATGTGATATAACAGTAATGAACAGAGAAGAACAGAAGTGAGCGGAAAAAAGCACAGAAACAGTGAGTATATAAATTAAAGACATGTTTGATATGTCACAACCTTCCAGGAGTCTTCGTTTGAATATACCATGTATGTAGATACAACCATAAGCACCACAAAGCCCCTATTACACCTCCCCACAACACAACTGCAGCCCTCCAAATATAGCACCAGCATGTGTGATTTCACTTATTCATGCAGGAGAGAGGTAGCTTGTTGATTCATCCTAAGGCGTGACAGTATTCTGGAAGCAATGCTCTCTGACAGAAATACCACTCAAAAAAAAAAAGCAGCCTTTGACTATCTGTGCCCATTTCTTGGCTTTTAATTGACTCACTGTCACTTCTGTGTGGCTTTAATTAAAACCAAGCAATTAGAAAATTGAAAAGGAGATGAAGAAAGTGGGTGAGCTGGGAAGGGAGACGGCGCACTGGGGGATATGATAATTAAGAGCAGGCACACCACAAAATGCCTCAACACTTGCACCTAGTGTGACTTTCCATTCCCTCTCCTTCTCCGAGTCCCACTCTCCCCACTCAATCACAAAGCTAATATCACCTCTTTCTCCATAAAACCCTTTCTTATTCCAGCTCTTTTATTTTGTCTATTTATTTAGCTTAAAATCCCCCCCTGAGCAGTGGTGTGCTCCAATTCTCCAAACCAGCCAGCCTGCATGCTAAACTGAGAGGACTTGAGCAGCCCAAGGCCACACCACCACCTGCATGGATTAGAGGCTCGCTAATCCTCTCGTGTTTGACCTCAAGTCAGACGGAATATGCAGAAAAATTACTGAAAGTCAGCATGGCATGTTTCTCTATAACAATAGATCTAGGTTAAATGATTTTTTTTGTAGGTGAAGGAAGGGAGGGGCTGGTTAGCGCAGCGTTACTTTTCATGAATCACATTTCCCACAGTACAGAATGCTGACTGTGATGTGCTCTGTCGTGCCCATGGCTTGAGCTGATTTGCCAGAAACTGTGAGACTTGTGGAGAGAGATTTCTTTTTCAATTAAACTGCCTTCATCACAATATCACATAACAGTGTACTCACCAAAATAACTGTTAAGATCTGGGAACACATGGACAAAGCTATAAAGACACACAGGGCAGAAAACAGACCATTAAGCAGGTTGTTAGCAAGCCAACAGTTAAAGGTCCAGTGTGCAGGATTTGGTGGCATCTAGTGGTGAGGTTGCAGAATTGAAACTTGTGTGTAAGGTCAACAATGTCAAAACACAAATGGCCATGTTTAGAGAATTTGGTTTGTCTGTTCTGGGCTACTGTAGAACAACATGGTGAACTCAAGCAGCAACCTCTGGGGAATGAAGCCAGTGTTCTTTGAACAGCCATTCGAGGCTGGCTCCAGTGGAAGAGGATCCACTACGCATGTAGGTACTATAAATAGTTCATTATACAGTAATGAAAACACAACAATCCTTTTTTTTTAAAGGTGATTATAAACTATTAAAAACATAGTTATGAATATTATATACCATTTCGACCTATAGATGCCCCTAAATCCTACTCACTGGACTTTTAAGCCAGATAGTTTATTTGGAAGGAAAACTGAAAGATGCCCTGGATGTCTGCTGGAAGTGTTTCAGAGGAGAGGCATCTTTAAGAAGTCTATTCGTCAGAAATCAGATGTTAGGAGTTGTTTTTCCACACCAATGAAGCCAAGATATCCGAGAATATTTGGTGAATAAAGCATGATGTACTGGACAAGAGTTGTGTGACGTGTTTTCATTTTGATGGACTTGCTTTGAAGCTCAACTCTGAATCTGCACACTATAAAATAAGGAATACAGTTGTTTTCCTAACACTTTTTTGTGTTTTACAGGTATATTGAATACTCATTTGTAGCAAATTCATAGTCAATGTGGGTGCTTTGTGGCAATAACACTTTACAATAAGGTAGTTAGTCAGGAAAAAGTGACCTGACCTGATAATGGGCGAATGATTAATAAGTAGTCCCTGAATAACGGAATCAAGGCCTTAGTAGATAATGATGAGTTACAGGAGAGCAGACTATATTAATGAATCGTTATGAAATGATTACTTTATAAATCTGTGAATTGAATTTTATGCTTCAGAGACCTGATCTGGTCCGGCAAGACAGCAAAGAAAAGGAAAAGAGTCACGCCTTTGCTGCAGTAGACATTGGGAGGGAGTAAAGGCACCATGGATTTTGAGAACAATCCTCATGGCACTGGAAAACTGCACAACTACAGCAAGTATGTTGGGTCAAGATTGGACCGAGAAAAAGGTAAGTGTATTTGAATGTTCACCACAAACAGTTTGGGCTGTAATGTTAACACTTGCCATTTTTTCCCCTTCCAAATAAGTCTGGCTAATCTGAATATTTGTTTGTCTGACCTCTCATTTTCATCCTGCCCAGTCAGACTACAGTTTACTAATGTCATGGGGTTTTCAGATCTCAGTCATTAAATATGATAAGTACAATTATTAATGATGGCTACAACTATGAAAGTGAGACCCAGACTGTGTGAAATCTAAATTCCCCTTTAAGACAGCAGCATTTCTCTGTTTCTTCCTTCAAGCTCACATCCCCGTTGAAATGGCTCTTTGGTCTGCTTTTGTCCTGATCAATGCCTACAATTAACACACGCAATCAATTGAGGAGGCCTGAGGAAAACAGACGCCGTCCTTTGAGTGTGTGAAGCAGCCGTGGAGCCCATCACTCCTGGAGGGGTCCACGCTCCAGTCAAGAGGCTAATGACACACACAGCACTTTCTCTCCCCACCACAATTAATTACTCCTGTGGCGGATCTGACAGAAGGAAAATTCCTTTTCACAGCAGTGTTTTATTCTGTCCTCTTCAGGGTGGCTGATGAGATGTGCCGCTGTGTGCTCTGCACTGAATGTATTTAATTATCATAATTGTGACATAGACAAAAATATCAAATAAAATTAATATATACATTATGTAAATCTAATATAAAACAGAATTTCAACATAGTATACTATATCAGAGTAGAAATGACACCCATCCATGCATTTTCAACCACTTTACCGAAGCCAGGTCAGGGAGGCAGCAGGCTGAGCAAAGTATTCCAGACTCCCCTCTACCCAGCAAAGCTTTCCAGCTCCTCCTGGGGTATCCTGAGACGTTCCCAAGCTAAACGAGACATGTAATCCCTCCAGTGTGTTCTGGAACTGCCCAGGGGCCTCCTGCCAGTTGGACGTGCCTGACCACCTCTAAGGGGAGGCGCCCAGGAGGCATCCTGATCAGATGCCCTAACCACCTCAACTGACCCCTTTCGACATGAAGGCGCAGCGGCTCTACTCTGAGCTCCCTCCGGATGTCTGAGCTCCTTACCCTACCTGTAAGGCTGAGCCCAGCCATGCTTCGGATGTAATTCATTTTGGCCTCTTGGATCTGCGACCTCATTCTTTTGGACATTACCCATAGCTCAAGACCGTAAATAGAGGTTGGGATGCAGATTGACCGGTAAATCAAAAGCTTTGCCTTCTGCTCACAACAATCCAGCACAGCACCTGCATCACTGCCAATCCATTCCATTCTCCATTCCACCCTAACTCGTGAATAAGAGCCAAGATACTTGAACTCCATTGCTTGGGGCAGTAACTCACTTCCAACCCAGAGGAGGCAATCTACTGCTTTCCGGCAGAGAACCATGGCCTCAGACTTGGAGGTGCTGACACTCAACCCAACCCGTCGGGATGAGAGAAACGACGTGAAGACATACAGAATTCATATTATGAGTTCCCATTTTTCCCCATTGTAAGGTTAGAAGAAGAACAAGAGTGCTCTTGAACAAAGGAAATTAGGAATCAGTTTAGCTGGAGAGTAGAGTGAAGCATGTTGTGGTACTGTTTTATCTTATAGCCAGCAAATTACAGCGCATTTAGTGTCTTTTGTACCGGGTATCAATAAAATACTGGGTACCTACTGTTTATTGGAACAAAAATGTAGGTACAAAGCACCATACGACAGGAAGTTAGGGAAGAAGGTGGTAACACGCTTTTGTTTTAATGAGGGACTTAAAAATAAATTTCAGTCTAAATAATTTAATAATTTGAAAACCTTTTTACAGTGGTTATAGAAATATTGTATAATGCTTAGTACTACAAGTCCCCGAGTTTCTTATAATTTTTTTAAAAAAAAGAGAAAAAACAGTGCATGACTGTAAATTCACAGAAATGTTCCCAGACAGTCTTGTAATTTAGTACTAATTATTGGTAAAATACAGTGTACAATTAGGCATTAAAATAAATTGTACAGTTGGTACACTTCCAATTAATAGTTAATGTAACCTAGGCAGCCTTCAGTACACAGCAGGTTCATTGAACATTAAAATATGTGAGATTTGCCCACAGACATGCATAGAATTAAAAGCTTACAATAACAAATGAATAATGAATGAATACTTAGTCAGGTTTAGAGGAAAAGTTCATAATTTGGGGAAATACGCTTTCTATTGTCTTGCTAAAAGTTAGATGAGAAGTATGGTACCACTCTCATTCTCATTGTGTTTGTAAGTTAAATATGAAGTTACAGCCAAGAGACAGTTAGCTTAGCTTAGCATATTGACAGGAAACAGGAAAACAGCTCCCTGGCTCTGTCCAAGGGTAACAAAATCCATCTCTAAAGCTCACTATCACAAAGTGTAAAAAATATGTAAATCTTCAATCCACGGAGGTGCACTGACATATCGAGAGAATTCTGCTCTAACCTGAAAGAAGGCTACTTCCTGTATGTTAGCAGGCCAAGATATGTTCACGTGAAAGCATGATATGAGACAATATTGTGCGTGATGCAAACATGACAAGCTGCACATTGCTTGGAGACATATGAACAGATTTTTATTCAAAGGACATCCCATTGGTTAAACCATCCGTCATGAATTATTTCCATAACTTAAAGAGACTCACTCCACAAGAGGCCTCAATGGTCTGCAACAGCAGTGTCACATGACCAGTCACAGGGCATCGCCTTGCGTCACATTCTATCACATTGGTTTTTTGTATGTTTGTTTGCTGTGTACAATTTGGTCTAACTTGAATAATTCTTGACTGCTTGTATTTCTTTTTCACAACAGCAAAAATAAAACTATTATTATTATTTTTTCTCTGGCAGGCAATCAGCCAAGAAGGACGAATAAGCTGTTGTTACTTCAGCATGTACACGTGCATGTCCTTGCTCCAAACTACTGGACATTATGTGTCAACCCATTTCTTGGTCTGAAGCAGTTACCCGGCAACCAGTGGAGACTCCTGAAAATTTAAGTTTTCAACCTAGAAATGCTCGAGCACATAATTTTCCCCTTAAACTGAGCCGCTCTTTCAAGGTAATTCCTCAGGAAATCACAAAATGCTGAAAAACTCCACACAACTACACTCAAATAATTGTCTCAGAACTTTGTATTTCCCCTGTAATTGGTGCCAAATGTGATCCTTCAAGAAAATTCCTCAAAGGTTATGAAAGTCTGGACCCATTAAAGAAACTGATACAGCAATGTCATAACTACTGACGTGCATCTTAATGTGCTGATTTTGTTTTATCATTCTATGTTGATATCAATGAACACTGACATCCTCATGGTTTATACTTTTAGCAAGACTACACTGTTTCTACATTAAGACAGATTTTGTTGCAAGACGTCATAATTTAAATCCATCCCGAGGAGTTCAGGGGAGTTACGGGGCATCGACATACAGCTGATCTCCTTGAGCGCTGAGCAAGAGAGGGAAATTAGAGCAGTACATTACATTTTGGGAGTCCATGTCCAGTTATCTCCTAGTTTTTAATTTGAATAAAACTCTGTTCTGATCTACTGACAAAGTGGCTCTCTGGCTCTCTTACCGCTGGGTACAAAGAGAATGAAATATGCTGATGTTGTAGTGATTTTGTCACTCACCTTGAGGCTAGCCAGTGACAGACCCTCACTTACTCCTCTCTGCCTTTCTAAGTACGGAGAAATAACAGAGACTTACCAGAGCAGTCAGTGCGCTCCCCTGTGCTTCGGCATGGCGCTGTTTAAAATGCAATGAAGGGCGTCAGTTGCAGCTGATGGGCCTGATCACTGGGCCAGCAGTGTCTAATTATCATGTCATATTCTGAACACATTTCAATACCATACTGGCAACACTCCCAAAGCCAATACTTTGAAGATGTGTACTTAATATGCACAACAATAGAATCGAGTTTAATAATCAAAGAGGGTTTTGTTTCTTTATCTCTTTGTCTTTAAACACAACTTTGCAATTCACACTGTTTTGAGGATTACAGCAGAATACAACATCAACGCTAACGAAGACAACAGAGATAACAAATCAAACAACCTCCTGTGTATCAGCTTAGCCTAATTTACAAAATATTAGTGTAAGAAAAGGAAGTGCAGGAAGTAAACGTCTCCATCTGATGAGGATTTTCTGTTGCCGTTCCTAGATGACTGTTGCTATAAGTTTTGCCACTCCAACAAAAGAAGACACCACGAGTGTGTCCCCTCACATCCACATGCTCCCACTCAGTGGGAAGATGCTCAGTGTCTGAGGTTGAGTTCAAACTTGTCTCCCTCCCTCCCTCGCTCCGTGCTCCTGCCCCGCGGCACAGGCATCACTCAGATAAACACACACCCACGCTGACACATAGCGCTGCACATTACAATGGTACTCACACAAACATGCTCTTAAAAGCACATATTTTTACATGTGAAGCTCAATCGACGCATATACACCAGCGTACATGGGTGTATCAGTGCGCCTGTACGGCTTCCAAGTAGGTTTGTACCACCTACGCCAGCACCAGACCCCAGCTGTGTTTACACAAAACAAACCCCGCTGATGATCTCAGAGACCATGGCCACATGCCAGACTTCTGTGTGTACCAATGCTATATCTGAATTTATACACATGTACAATTCTTCATAGCATGCAAGTATTGCCGTTTGTATGCAAGAAATGAAGATATCAGCCAGAAAGTGTCAGCCAACAGATATCATGTTACGCTGTTTATCTTTAAAAACAGCTATTTCAAATGTAAAGATTTGTATATTATTGTGTATTTTGCCCAGATTAGAATTTTGACACGTTGCATTGTTGGACGATACTGTCTATCTCCACACCTAACATATGAAGTTTGCCCTAATGCTGTGTTGTTTGTGAACATTTCTTTAAAAGAACAGATCTTTAATGTGAACTGGACCACTTCTTGTAACAATCCATTTATTCTTCAGTTCAGTTGAGCTCTCAGTCAGTTACAAGCGAACGTGCAGGGACTCAGGTTGGGTATTGCTACTCAAGACCTCTAAGGTATCGACTGAAATACCACAGTACCAAAACTTCTCCAGTCAAATGATACCTGAATTTGATCAAAGTTGTACCCATACATTTTTGAAAAAACTATTGCCATTTACGTATATGGTTTTGCTCACAGCTAATCATGGCAAGTGTTCTTTGCAACTCTGGCCCAAACAGTCTGTGGTGTAGTGAGGTCGAGCATGGTATACTTGACGAAGCTGGCCAACACATTGTCACTCCGACCTTGTTGCATGTTGACGTTTGGGTCACGTGTTGGGTCACATATGACATGCAAGGTACCCTGGGTGCGTTGGTTATAGACATTCTGGGATGCTGTATCAAGTTCTGCCTGGTACATGCATTGTCTTCTTTCAAGATACACTTCTGTTTTCACAGGAAATTTAACGTTTACATCATTTCAAAATAAACGCACTACTAAATAAACGCCACACTCAGACTTTCACCGCCTTAACTTTCATCCTTGTCGTGCCGCGTTTCCCACTGATGCCGCTGAGCACAATTAAACTATAATGGCAACTGGCGGTGTTATCATACCGATGTTAAAGGACAGCTTTTTTCATTGGTTTCTGACGCCGCAGGTCACTGCCGAAGTGCTGCATTGCGATGACTTTGGAGAGAGACCGGGCTCAGTTGGCTGTTCAGCGAGCCAAGATGTATATATATATATATGGATATAGATATAGATATATATATGTATATTATATATTTTGATTTTTCATTTTCCAATATAAACCACAATACTAAATCACATACGAAAACTAGTAACAGAATTTGAGCAAGTCTTCCAAACTAAACAACATGTCAGCCATTGACTTCCAAAATGACACATGAAAAGTTTCTGATCAGACGCCTCAATCAGCAGGTCAGTCCCCTCCACACCTGACACATCTATTAATAGGAATGACTCATATGACTCATATGACTACTAACGATTAAAGGTTAGTTAGACAATGCACAAAAAACCTACTTGGTTAAGGTTAGGAAACTAATGCTGTCTGTTGATAATAAAAAAAAAAAGGATGTGAGTAAGTCACTATTAAGTATGTACTGCATACTTTTTTCTGTGTCACTGTGTTGATTTTTAATGCCTTTGTTTCGCTCAGGGGGAAAACAGCTTTATTTAGTTTATAATCAATTAAGAGATTTGCTGAGAAAACAGAATAAGCTGAATACGCTTACGGGGCAACTAATGTCAAAAGTTGAGTAAGCATGCAGTTAAAACAAAATGTTATATCAAAGTGAAAATTCCTTTGAGATGCTTGTCAGCTTATTTTCATTACTCTTTGAATGTGCCAGACTTTGCAGGAAGGGAGATGGCAGGCTGCATCAAGACCAGGGTATCCAAAGGATTTTTTGTTCTACAAAATATGCCCATCTCTAGAAAAACAATAAAGAATACAAAAACAAAATACTTGTCTGTGATCCACTGCAGTTGTTATAACAATTCATTTGCTGCTCCCTGACAGTACTTCGATACCATGAGGCTGTTGTGTCACATTCAGTGAGCCGAGGGGAGAAAATGATGGTAAAGGCAGCAAAGACGTCACTTTGTTCACACCATCCAGGCGCTGCTGCCTCTCACGTAAGGGGACAGGATCTGCATTGATTTTGTGACAAGTGAATCAGGCTCTGCTTTAATTGGATATGTGCATTTGCAGTCCTCCAAGCTAATTGCACAAGGCCATGGCAGCTCAAGACGTGCTGCTGGGACTGGACCAGCGTGACACTCGACAGTTTCGGCCTGGTTTTACAGCCAACAAAGTCTGCTGCTCTGTGCAGAATAATCACTCCAGGTCGGTGGCAGAGGACAAGCCCTGCTTTATCACTGATGTGTCTCTGGTGTGAAGCCAATATCATCCTGGGAGGCAAGTGTTTTGGTCAATAGTTGATGAGTGAAGTCAGAAAAACATCCTTGTTAGAGTAAGTGCTGCTGCAGGTGGTAGTGAGTCGACTGAAGTGGCAGAAATCACCTTTAGGTAAAGTTTTCACCCCTGTATGGGCAGATATTGCTAGAAATGAATAAATAAACATCTCATTAAAGAGCAGCACAAGAGCAGCTTAAAATCTTGTCCTTGCTGCAGTGTACTCCAGGGTGTGTCAGTACACCATGACATCACTGTCGGGTGTGGCTACAGGTGCGTTTTCTGCTCTTTTTCAACTCAGTAACAGAATCTTGGTTTAGATTTGAACAGTGCTGCCTAATTTTACCGTTTGATCTCAGTTTTTTCAGCTCCGTTTTCACTGTGCAGGAAACACAGTTCATAACACATGGCAATAAATATGTTTCTAAAAACATTGTGGGCAAGAAATGGGCAATACAGTAACATAATTTTGATGTATATATAGGCCTATTCGATCAGCGCTGCCTGGTTTTACCGTTTGACCAGATTTCTATCCCGAGAAAGAGAGGCGGGTCTCTCTCTTGATCTGCTTCTTAACACTTTGTGTCTGCGGTGGCGGCATGGGTGGCAGGCAATACGAAAATGCCTATAGTTCGAGCAACAGCTGGAGAACTCAACCAGATGTTGTCATCAAGCAGAGTTTCACCTAGAGGCAAGGAGGGATATCTACGCACTGATTAGATGGAGGGAGATTTACCACAGTTCTTTTACACATACCCACAATGTTTTGATACAAAGCTGATTGAAAATCAGCGAAGGATCCCTTTAATGAACTGTGAAAATTGCTACTAAAGTGCAAAGACTACAAAACTCTAATTTATTTAACTTTAAAAAATAATTAAGAAAACTTCAGCACCTCTGAACCTGCCCATTAATGATGGTGTGTGTTTCCAGCAGTGCAACAGACCTTTAACTAGAGAGAAGTGAAACTGTGCTTTTAAGCCTTGTTTTAAGTTCCTCTTTAACAGGAACCCTGAGGAGTTTTCTACTTTCTTATTCACTCTTTTTTAATAAAACACATTTATTGTATCCTTCAGACCTAACAGATGGGGTGAATACCCTTCCTTCTTCATAAATCATTTTCAAAAGTGATTTTTTTTTAATATGTCAACTAAGCACAAAAAGTAAGGAAATTTGTGTTTGGTAGATTATTTCTTTGATATAGCAATGCTTCTTGGCAATGAATCTCATACTGTTGGAAAACCTGTTTATTTCCCTTTTAAATGGTGCCACATTTGTAAGGAACATGCATTTGTGGGATGAGCAGCAGAGCTGAATATGTGGGTTGGGCCCATGAAAAAAATTGCCAAAGTATATGTGGCTGTGTATGGTTCTTCCACATGCTACTGAGGCTCCTGTTTGTTAAATGAATAAATTGTTAAACTGCCAATATGTCTTGGCAATCCACCAAACACAGCAAAAAAAAACTGGCCCAACCCACATACTCAGCTCTGCTGCTCATCCCACAAATGCATGTTCCTTACAAATGTGGCACCATTNAATAAATTGTTAAACTGCCAATATGTCTTGGCAATCCACCAAACACAGCAAAAAAAAACTGGCAAATTTTTCATGGGCCCAACCCACATACTCAGCTCTGCTGCTCATCCCACAAATGCATGTTCCTTACAAATGTGGCACCATTTAAGGGAAATAAACAGGCTTTCCAGCGGTTTAAGACTTATTGCCAAGAAGCGTTGTTACAAAAGAGAAATAATCTACTAAACACAAATTTCCTTACTTTTTGTGCTTAGTTTATTTTAAAGGTTTTGTATGTGACATTTAGAGCATTATTGCAGCAAGCCATTATTTCATACTTAAAGATATAGTTGATTAATTCATCTTCAATCATCTTCAGTGAATGAAGTCACACTACCTCTGTGTGGTTTATTGTGGTAGACGTTTTAGCCATGCATGGCTGATATGGGGACAGTGTCTTCACGGAAGTGTAGCGCCTACTCTCTGGTTCTCCCCACATTAACACTGTTAGCTCTGTCAGCAACATTGCTAGTGTTAAGCGCTGCTTAAGAGTTCCAAACCACGTCCAGACAACTCAAACCCTCTGAATTTTGCATAAAGCCTCTTGAAAACATGCACTGCTTTCATCCATGTTTGCTGGATAGCAGCTTGTGTCCGCAGACAGATGCTGGCAGAGCACAAGACACAGACCCAGTCATTAAACACTGCTCCATATAGAGTAGCTTCACTCGTGGTTAAAAACTCCACAGGGCACCTTAAGTCTCCTCTCCTGGGTGTTTAGAGTTGGATCGTAAGCCTCTCCTTACACAGTCCAACTCTACATCGACCTTGCCCATCATGTTTCTCTTGGCTGTGGGAGAGCACAGCTGGCCTGCACAGATGTGCATCCAACATGTCAGGGACTTCTGTGTGCTCCCTAAAGTCCATTAGATAATGCAGTAAGTGATATTAGTGCAGGGGAGGAATAGTAACAGCCGTCTGGATTTCTAACACACCTGGCATGCCATAGAAATCATCCACCTCCATCTATCTTTTATGTAGATAAATACTGTACATAATGAGTGCAATTCACTGGAGAAAAATCATACTTTGGAAACTTCTATAGGATTTATTCATCCCTTTTTAATCTTTTACGGCCACGATTTGTGCTGCTTGTATTGGACTGCATTATGTTATGAAGTGTTTGTGTTGTTTTGTCCATGTTTTTGCATATTAATATATGAAGGGATGCATCAATTCTCCACTGTTATGTTTTTGAGTAATTGAAAGATTGTCTCAAAAACAACTCTCAGATATGAAGCAAGATAAGGAAGTGATTTGGCATGTGAAATTTAACTGGAGGCAGGGGGTTAACTGGCTGGAAGAAAACCATGTAGGAAAAAAAAAAAAAGTCTGACAGTGACAAGTGTGATAAATGTGAAGATAGATGAAAAGATAAATAGAGCACAGAGAAAATGAAAAATGGTAAGGACTTTCATTTTAATTTAATGGCAGGGAATGGCCTGCCATCTTTAGCAATAACATTTTGTCGAGTGTGCCATAAAAATGTAAAAATGTACCCAACAGGGTCCTTTGCCATCTCCCTGGGGGTTTGAGCTGGAGAATCAAGCTCCCACGTCACATCCCCACAGCACTGACAGCAAACGGTGAGGTAGCGTTGTGAGTGCCACTCCGTCACAGGGGACTTGTGGTACCGCTCCTCATGCCAGCGTGCCGTTCTATCCCCACTGCTAAAAATAAGATGTTAAACCCTTCAAAAAAACCTGCCTCCCATCTCACTTGGTTTGCTAAGTCGTCTCAACAGGGAGACTCTAAGAGATTCCATCTATCCCATCAGCCTCAGTGCAACTCTTCTCTAGCCCACAAGCACTAGGGAGGCAACTGTCAGAGTCTAACACACTGAAATTATTTCCTCTGTACAGCTCCACATCAGTCTACATGGAGGGGGTGTGCAGTAGATACATCTTTTCAAGGTCTTTACATGAAGGAAGTTTCCTGATCAAAGAATTTAGAATATTTCGGGTGGGCTGTGACGCCATGATTTTGTAAACCCAAACCAAGAGAACGCAGAGATTCCTTTGAATACAGGTGGTGGGAAAAAGCAGCTTCAGCTCTCTTTGGTGGATAACAAAACATTTTAGGGCCACCAAGGGGCTCTGTGGCTGCAGATAAACTTGATTTAAAACTTTTACGAGCCATACCTTAAGCATGTAACGCCTACAAAGACTGTTGCTGTGGTTCAAAGTGACAAGTGCTACCCTGGTGTTTACACTCCTCGCTGTCAACACTGTGAAAGACCTACGTAAAAATGGAAACCACCTCTCCTCCTTGTCCGTTCTTCTCATGTGTCCTCTGTAGCCCTATCTCAGTCAATTAAATTCAAGCTTGTCAGATCAAACAGGCTTCCTCTGCCTTTTCCTCCATCACACGCACACACATAACAACCCCCCACAAGGACACAAGGAAGTGAGGCGATGCCTTTAATTCGCGGTGAGGAGAAGAAAGCTGACATTTGCGGACAAGCGTTGGTTCTGCACAGAGTTGTAGTGAGGCACACGCGCACTGTCCAGTGCACTCAATTAACAACATGCTCCGTGAAAGCCTTTGATCCGCTTTTATATGCCGCAGACATGGCTCAGCATTTACTGTGCAACACCCACATAGGCACATGCACACACATACAGTGCATACACCCACCCACGGCTGCAAGAACACGATGCTCACATACTGTAGGCTCACACAGTCATGTGCTGGAAAGATGGGAATATACTGATCCTTTCAAACATCATATATGTTATTGCAAGATTGTATCACTATTACTGTGTCTTGTGCGTACAGGTAATCTGCTCTCTTTCAAGGTCTCCATGGCAAAGTTGCTTACAGTCTCCTCTGGTTTATAGTTTCACCGAAAAAAAAAAACCTTTAAGAATTTAAACCCCAAATTCCTTTAATGGCCAGGCCTGTGCCATGCATGGATCGCCTGGATCCAGATCTCTGAATCCGCCCACTCCACAGACTTGATTTACTGACTCGTAGCATTGGGACATAAAAAAGGGGTTTCTCGGTTAGAATAAAAAATGACCAATGAGCCCCAAGGGGGACTCAACTGGCAAATCGGCACCACGGGTGGGAATGACGCCGTTGTCAAGCTGTAGTCAGGCATTGTCAAGCAGTGTGTAATAAGAATAATAAGAATAATGGCGAGCGCCATAGACAAGATAGACGCTGCTACAGAGGCTGTTCCAAATTGATGCCCTCTCAATATCGCCAGACATTGTAGTTTGTTTTCCACCAGCAGCAGAAGATGTACGTTGGCATGGCTACACATCAGTGTAGACTTAGAATGACGTTAGATTCAGGCACATACATTTGTCTCTCTTGATTGGTGCATGGAAACGGAGTGTAACAAGTTGACAGTTCTGTCTGATATCAGGCGAATGCATGGAAGCTCAGCTGCCATTAGTGTGTGAGTGAGTGTGTGTTTTTGTGTTGATGAATGGAGGGGCAAACTGTGAGGTGCTCGTCCATAAAGATAGAAAAGTACGATGTAAGGCGAGGGGGGTTATGTCAGTCGGAGGCCTCCAAGTGGGGAAGACAGACAGGACGCTAGGCCAATCATTGCAGACCATATGAGAATGGTATAATTATGAGTTTCTATCTCTGGTGGAAAGCGTCGCTTTAACTTGAGTGACATTTTGCAAGTGCTGGTCAGGAGTTGCAGGCCCCCAACAACTTTAGGCCCCCGTTTAGTAATCCATCTGTGTATATTGTATAAAATTAGCTTGACCTGACTTCTGCCTTTGAGAACCTGATGGCCAAATAAAGAAATCTCCTTAGAGTGAGACTATTGCTCATCTGTAGCATCAGAGAAAATAAATTAAAGTAGTACAAGCAAATAATATACAGTATATTAGGCTTGTGCCGGTTTGAAAATTTTCCAACTGGTTTGATTTAAACCCAAGTATCTAACCAAACCGATATATCGAATTATATACCTAATTTTACCACTGGGGGTCGCATTTGAGCTAGGGTCGCATTTGAGCTATTTTTCCCAATAAAAGCCCATTATAGGTGTAATGCGCTTCCAATCCACTTGGTTGCGATAATGCTGTATTAACCGCCAATACACACAAGGTTATACAAGAAGAATAAGAAGCAGAAGGCCACTTCTCTTGCAGTGTTGCCAACTTAGCGACTTTGTCGCTATATTTAGCGACTTTTCAGACCCCTCTAGCGACTCTTTTTCAAAAAAGCGACTAGCGACAAATCTAGTGACTTTTTCTGATGTTATTGAAGACTTCTGGAGACTCTGTTGTGAGAGCACGTATCATTCTT
>NC_065507.1:27331497-27342011 GCF_006386435.1 Epinephelus moara
ACGTGCTCTCACAACAGAGTCTCCAGAAGTCTTCAATAACATCAGAAAAAGTCACTAGATTTGTCGCTAGTCGCTTTTTTGAAAAAGAGTCGCTAGAGGGGTCTGAAAAGTCACTAAATATAGCGACAAAGTCGCTAAGTTGGCAACACTGGCAATGACGCCATTTAGCGACTTCTAGCGACTTTTAGGACAGCCAATAGCTACTTTTCTTACTGAGGAGTTGGCAACAGTGTTCTCTCTCTCTTGCAGCAGACAGCTGAGCAGAGCCCGCAGTCCGCGGAGCCTCTGAGACAAACTAAACAAAACACTTGTAGGCTCCTCCACTTCATTTGAAAACATACATAATCCTTATTAAAGCCACTACAAGGAACTTTTAACTGGATATGCAAAAGTCTCTCGTTTCTGCTGATGTCTGTGCGTGACCTACAACAGCAAATGAGACTATCGGTATGAAGATAAGCTATTTCTATATAGTGTATATCCATACCTTTAGGAAACTGTGTCCAGGTCCGCACCAGGTCGCTTCCAGGACGAAGCGATTTACGGCACTCAGATGGCACACGTCATCTTACCTAGCTGCTTACATTTAGTGACTCTTATAAATAGCCGCTATTCCTCCTCCTCGACCCAACGTCCGCGGGGAGTTAAAATAGCAGCAATCATCGGGTAAAAGTTCTGTGAAAGTGCTGGACTCACCAACAGTCAGCCACGTCTCAGTCACACAGAGAAAATCCAATCCTCGGGAAGTCAGGAAATCCTTCAGGATAAACGTTTTGTTTGCTAGCGATCTAACATTTACCAGCCCAATCCTGGCAGGAGCCAGCGGGGCCACGGCGTTAGCTGTCCGGGGAGCCACACACACAGGCCGCAGGTTGCGCAGATTCACCCCGCGCCAGAAGGGATGAGGAGAGCAGGGGCCGCGGGGCTGGAACACCTCATCCGGGCCAACGACAGGTACCAGCCAGACGTCGACAGGGTCCAGCGAGTGCCGAGAAATAAAGAGGCAAGGCACCGCTCCATACTTAGTCCAAGAAGCCGTGGAAGTGCTCGCCAAACAGGCTTTCATCCTTACCAGCCAACTGCTGCGTTTACCCCGGCGGCAGTGGCGCTTATGCCGGAGAGGTGGAGCTGGGGCGCGGCAGAGGTGAGCTGGGATCCCCGATAGGAGCGGGGGCAAAGTTTTCCCATCTTGTTGTTTCATTCATCCCCAAAACAAACACATGCGCGAGCCAGGTAAGCGTCTTTACGACAATATGCGCTAGAGCTCATGGGAAATGTAGGCTTCATTCCGGCAAAACACTAACGCTTTTGTCCACAGGGTCGCCAAAATCAACTCAAAATGAAACTTCCTTGTAGGGGCTTTAAGTTGTCATAATGCAAGTTACAATGCAAGATAAGTTGAATACAGTCCCTTGACATGCCGCTGATGTGTATTATGGACTGCTATTTGTTGGAAACACCTGTAACGTATACAGGATTTACACTGACATGGTACAGCCTACTGTATATGATCACAAAGAAGGACAAAACGACACCTGCAGATATCCTCCATCATACAGGATTTACACATAAATGCAACAACGCTTTCCTCGCCAAGCAACAATATCAAGAAATCAGCTTATATTGTTCCTCATTAGCATTTGCAAACACAAACTGCTTCACCTCCACAAGTCCAGATTGTGGATTCAGAATCTTCCATAATTCACACACAAACCCACATACACATACCTGTAAATATGGCTTTTCTGCTCTGTCTCCAGATACTCTTTGTGTCCTGTCTTTGGCTCTCTGAGGGCTGTCTCTCTTTTTCTGTCTCCTCCTCCTTTATTATCTCTACTATAATTTACTGGTAATAAAAAAGGATACAAAACAGCACTGGTCAACTTGACTAAAAGCCTTACTCTGATATTGAATAGAAACAGAAAATTAAGGTCATATAGGTTGTCTTCACACACACATACACACACACACGCACACACACACACACACACACACAGGCACGTACGCACGCCCACACTCACACACACTGTAGGCCACAGGTGGTGCGTGGTGATCCAACAACTTCATCATCGCCATGGAAAGGCAACCCTCTTTCACTTAGGAATTAAATGACGGCCACGACACGCTTCAACACTTCCCGCCAATACCGCTTCTCTCCCTCCAGCTGTTGCACTAGTTGCGAGTTCACAGTCCCGGCCGGGCCCCGTGAGAGATGAGCGCCGAAGCAACACCAACATGCAGCTACAGTGCTCTGTCCTTTTCTCATGATCCCGCAGACGTTCGGGCTGTTTCCAGCCAGAGTAGCCACTAACAAACTGGGTTTTCTTCGTTGAAAAGAGCATGCAAGCAAAGCAAAAAATATTACCTGTGGATGGTGAATAGGTGAGAATGGGTGATCCAGTCACGGGAAACTTTTTCTCCATTTTGTAGACAGCTGTGTTACAGCAGATCGTTAGTGAAGGACCGCCCTTTATCGCCCAAGCCGCCATCACGAGTTGATGCTGGGTATCTGCTCATGCGGTTATGGAAGGCTGCAGGTCCACGATCGATAAGAACAGCTCGCGCGCTTTCACTCACTTCACCCCACAACGCCGGGTCCGACACTGAGAGCTGCCAGTGCTGTGACTGCAGCTAGCTACAGGTTGTGGCGGGCTTCCTGTGGCATGTTCCTCCGGCTCCGGCTCCCGATTAGCTAGCTTAGCTAGTACGGTGTTCTCCAACTCCAAAGCATCTTCACCCTGATTCTCCTGGCTCCGTTTGAGGGAGAAAGTTTGGATGGAAGGCACACTTTTTAAAAAAGTTGCCTCCCCCTCCTCCTTTTCTTTTCTCTGCTTACGTTTGGTACAACCACTTTCACTATCACTGCTATCGCTGAGGACAGTCGTAGGGGCGGAGACGGAGGGAGCGGCCTGTTACCATGGTTTCCACACTTGCACTTGACCAATTAAATCATTCTATTTAGGTAAAAAAAATACATGGTGTCATTTATTTGAAATTTGAAGAGGAGGGATTTAGGGGAAAAAACGTTCTACAGTCTTTTTCTCCCATTCTGGCTGGGCCCATAGTAGCCTCGCGTCACCAGGCTGGTTTCCATTCACTCTGAATTTTGTCTGGATTCTGGTTCCGGTCTAGAGAGCGGATCTGGAATTCACCAAATTCACCAAAGTAAAAGTGTTCACCAAAGTAAAACTTTAAATTCTGGCGCACCATCGTCTCGTCGCATCCTCTTTCACCGTTTTGACAGGTGTCCCATTATCAGGCAGCGATGTTGGCGATGCCATATTGTTGTTGTTGTTGTTGTTGTGGTTGATAGAGCATGCTACATGGCGAGCATCACACAGTTTTCCTCTCTCTTCCGCCCCCACCGCCCCAAACTTTATCGAAAAAATGCATTTACAAACTACAGGTATAATGTACAAAACTAGGATCAAGTGCCTATTAAATAAAACAGACAACTTAAATAGACAATAACTTGTAATATAATTAAATACAATAAAAGAAAAAGGTTAACTTAATGGCTTGGGGCTTTTCTTGTAAATTATATTCTTTAAATTAAAAAGTTTCACTGCATTTTTTGGTGCTTTTATTTTGACGGAAAGGCGCATCCATGGAATTCCGGATCCTAAACCACTTTCTACCCTAAAAAAGAATCTCCACATCATGTTTTTACCAAGACGGGCAAGGTGAGGAGAAGGGACACTGAGGTAGACCGGCAAAATTAAGCTAATCAATATACTGTTGCCTCTCTCATAGCATGCTAAAATAATCCTTTTCCATCTTATTATTAGCTAATTCTTAGCTAGCTATAGCTAATAATTTTAGCTAGCTAGCTAGCAATTCAGTCGTGGAGACTTGAAGGCGCGGCTGTGGAGGCAGAATCACAGCGAACAAGCGAAGAAGCGGAGGGGAAAGCGGGCCTCATTTCCCCTTTGGGGGCGTGGCTTTCAGATTATGATGCGTTGCACTCTGTCTCTATGGCTGGGCCCCGTCTGCGCACGGGCCCCTGGGCCTGTGCCCATAAAGCCCATTGGGTAATCCGGCCATGGGTGCAAGTGAGTTCAATGTGTTCACAGGCAACAACACATACAACTCAAGAATCAGGCTCCGGAACCAGACTGAAGACTCACTCACTGCGCGCCTCCTTTTATTCTTGTGGAGATTCTAATGAGTCTCCACCTCTTTTTCTAAATCCTTCCCACATGTGTTAGAATATAATGATGTAATGCCGAGGCATGTCTGGGTATGACTTCATAATGGTGTAATGTCTTAGGTAAGTCTGGACATGCACAGTCATGGTCTAACTGGTCCCTCCAATATGTCCGGGCCTAATCCTACTCTATTTTTAAAAAATATTCAATCACAGTATACCTAATAATGTTACCAGATCAGAGGTGACATATATTCAGTACATGACTAGATATGTGGATGAGTGCTTTGGTATATAAATCATAGTATGTGATTAAGTTCTACACAACATAACTGTTACTGTTAGACAGCAGTTGCAGATTTTAGAAAACACTGCAAGGCTACTGGATAACCAAAATGCTCTACTAAGTCAAACCAATAAACATAGGTTGTTGGTGGAATTACAGATGTTCAACTTTACTCTTTTTCTGAGCACTTTTACTTCATCTGCTGATGAAGATCATGTGATAGGACAGCTGCTAAATGAACCTTGTGGTGAGATTGTTCTCTCAACTGCAGTTTCTACATAAACTTTAAACATCAAAAAATGGGAAGAACACTGAAGGGCAAATGCACAGTATGATGAAAACAACAACAAAAGATACATTCAAACCAGCCTGAATGTATACAGCAGCCTTGGAAAGTGGCACACGTGTGATAATATATTTACAATCTAAATAAGCTAATGTGCGGATTTACATAAGCTGTATCTATTTAAATATTAATTCTTTAAACATTCATACAACCTTTCCATAAATAATTAGTCATTATTAGTATTCATTTTTATAATTTTCCATCACTGAGAGGGAGCATTTTTAAAAATGCAGAATAAGCCACTGATTAAAGATTTCTATCTATTAACTCCCGATCTTGTTTAGCCTTGTAAATTCTCACAAAGGAATAAACAAGGCACAGCGGAGCTTCCTGTGGGAAGGTCAGGGAAAGGTCAGCGTGATTAGAAACACTGCTCACTTGCTTTATTTTTTTCTTTTTAGTTTTTGCGGTAGTTTTATCACTTAATGACTTAACTGCCAGTTTAACAGAGGTACGCACACACAAACACACATGCATTAATATTCAACAGACATTCGTTTTCTCTGTTAGGACTTGATGCACTTTGTCGGCCATATACGATACTGTTTTGTTCAAGGCCGTGCAGTGTGTGAATGACTCACGGATCAGCCTGTCTTTCTCTACTTCGTCCATCTGGAAAATGTCATTGCTGGACTACAAAACAGTCAAGTTCAATCTACTAAGAGAGATTTCTGCATCCAGAGAAACATGAACCATAACAGTGATAGAATGAAAATCCTAAAGAAATTGTAATTGTGAACATAATGATTCATGTGTCATCTTGACAAAGTTGGCAGATGAGATCAGTGGACAGTGAAAAGTTTAATAAAAGCATGATTGCTTAAATTGTTTCTGCCCCCCAAAAAATGATATCCGCTGTGATTCTGTTAGATCAAATTCATGTAGGCCTAGTCTTATACTCTGGCTGTCTTAAATTAGCAAATTAAATGTTGTTTAAGAGGTACACAATGAAATACTGGATAGCTTTAAAAAAGAGCTATGAGTTCTCCTGAATGACCAAGCAAAATTCACATTTGTTTTTAGGAAGCAAGAATTTGACTTTGACATATTGTTCAAGGATAAAGATTCACAAAGGTACACTCTTAGTTTAGTAGTGTTTTGTTTTGTTTTACAGGTACCCTATACTTTGCATTTTGTATTCAGCATAATTTGGAGCAGAGTTTCAGTTGCAGACTCTACTGCACCACTGAAATATTAAAGGCTGAAGTGGTAGTCGTGATTTCATTGAATCTCCACCCCATATAAACGTGACTGAGTGTTGTGGGTTGTGCTGGACCACTTCAGCCCTGTTGAGCGTGGTGCCCTTGGTCCAAGGCTAACGTGTTAAATTGAAAGCACAATTAGTGGGAGAGAGATCCATTTGTGATGTAGTTATTTACTATTTTTAGGGCTCCACTGGGTGGATTCTAGATTAAACCCTTTAAATATAAAAGGATTCTTGAGAAAGTTCTCAATCTCAACCTGAGCCTGACAGATTGGACTGGGTTAGGGCCAAAAATGTGTGCTGTTTGGCCGGGTCAGGTAGAGTTCAGGCTGTGGGAAAACGAAAAAAAAAAAAAAAAAAAAATCATTTTTATTAATTAATAATGAAAAAATATTTAAAAAGTGAGTATTCTGCGAGCAGCTCCCTCTCCTTCTTGCCCTGCAGGCAGGGAGACAAGGAGGAGGAGAAGCCAGGCTCAGTGCTGGGCTCTTAGTCCTTCCTCCAGGCCGGAGCAGGGAACTTCTCTGGCTGGGAAATAGTGTGGAGAGTCAGTGATCCACCGAGCTGATCCATTTTACACTGCAGACATGCGTGGCCTGGCTGCCACATGGCCAGTGTGTCCCGGGAAGTAGAAGCCTGCTAGTGCCTTTTGTGGGGTCGGTGTGGTCCAACTGAGGCTCAGTATTTTATTATGATGATCTCGGATAGGCCGGGTCACCCCCGATAGAATCGTGGAAAGGTTCTGGGTAGAAGCCCAAGAGGGTTCTGGGTGAAACACTACACCATGACGGGTTCGCTGTGGAGCTTCTTATAAGAGGTTTTGGGTGAAACCTGTCATAGATGGCTCTAGGAATAACCCTTCATGTTGGGTGCTAGGTAGAATCATCGGATACCTCTTTTCCACCAAATTAGCTTAAGTTCTTGAACTCATCCTGTTCAGGATTCTTGGAACCTTGGTGCTATCTCGCAAATAGCATGCATTTTCACCAGTTTTGAGTAAAATCATTATCAGAGATGTGTAATTAACAGAAGGTGTTGCATGACGCTCAATGGAAATGAGCAGTAAAAGCACTATCGCAGATTACATTGATTACCTGCAAACTTTTGTACAAGGATGGACCAACTATTAATGACACCACTGCACACTTTAATTCTAAAGATTTCTCACTTGAATTCTCCATCGTTGCCTTCTTCATCCTTTCTTTTCAACCTGTAGAGTATGACATGCCAACAGTGGAACCTTTACAAAAAGGTTCCACCAGGAACTAAAAAGCCTTCTCCTATGGGGCCAAACAGAAGAACCCTATTTGGTTCTAGTTGGCACCTTTATTTCTAAAAGTGTAGTAGCAAAGGCCATCCATCCACAAATGTGTATTTATCAGTAAACAAGCTCTCTTTTAGATCAAATAAAAAGTGAATGGTATATCACACAACTTACTAAAACTGCCAAATGAGCGCAGTAAAATAGTCATTATAAATCCAATAAACCTGATGCATATATAAACAACAGAAGTCTCCCTGTAGCTACATCAGTTTTAAAACCCTGGATGGTTATGGGTTTGGTATCATCTTTATTTCCTCCTTCAGCCCATACTTCAATGCGCACACAATAACACACCTGGGGGACATCAAGGGACACTTAACTTTATAGCCATAATCGTCCCACTAATGACAGAGATCGGGTCAAATGTCTCTGCATCCTCACGCAGCACTTTGCATTTTGTCAGCATGCGTCACTAAAACATACATTTAACATGACAGAGGCCTCCAACTTAGAGGTGAGAGGTTTCAACTCTGCCACTCATAATTCCAAATGTGCCCTATTTAAGATGTATGGGGTCAAGAGGGAATAATATGCACTAATCGTGATGATAATTTTAATCACATTCACCTCTTAGAATGATGGGACAGGGCTAAAAGTGAAAACATGATGGAGGAGGGCTACACTATAAAGTTGTATTTTATTCCTAGTCATGAGCCGTAGCTTATGTTGCATCTTACTTATTATTCCTCTCTCAGAAGGGGCAACAATGTGTAAACAGTGAGTGAAGAGCTCTCCTGTATTCCCACCGTACAAAAGTGAGAGTCCTCAGTTCTCCTCATGGGCCTTTCTGAAAAACACTGACAGTTTGTGCTGACTTCAGAGGAGCCCACCCCTCCTCTACCTATTTCATGGACTCTTGACATTAGAAATACAAGGATTAACTTTTTTTCCCGGGAAGCAAGTGGGAATTTGGATAAAAAATAATAAACAAAAACACATTCTCTGCTCAGCTTCCTGTGACAGAAGACAAAGCGTTTGTTATTTTACATGGGAACTTTTTGTTAAGCCTACTGCTCACCAGTTCAGCTGATTTATTTGTCCATGAGTCAGTAGCGAGGAGTGCTTAGTTTGTAGTTGTGTGTCGTGAATTGTGACTGCAATACATTTCCAAGCACACTGGCAAAAGTCTTTCGTTTTGGTGTAATTCCATCAGTGGAAAACTTTGGCTTCAATACTCGCAAACATGGTTACTTAGGTTTGTTTACAAAAAAAGTGGCATTAGTATGTGAGGCAAAAGCTGTGTTGGAATCTGCTACAAATTGCAGGCTCTAACATGGTGGAGATATGCAAGTATTTAAGGCAAATGAATTGCAAATTGTACATAGACATTAATAGAAGCGTGTTCATCACAAAGGCAGACAGCATACAGAAGAAAAGAAAACATCTCTGCAAAGTAATGAATTTGCCCTTTAGCTAACTGGAGACAATAGAAGTGTTTTATAGCTGCTATACTCATTATTTTTATTTTTCTATCAACAAAAGATCAAAATGTAAAACTTTCACACACCTGAGGATCGACAGGAGGATAGAAGAAGACCATGAGCTGTTTGTCATAGAACAAACAACTCCCACACACTGTTACACTTGCAGTAATAGGAATTTGTATATTATCATCTGTATAGCAGCTTGCTGTACATTTGCTATTTGCTGTGAACATCCACAACTCCACCTCCCTCCAAAGGCCTACTCCCCCCTCCTCCATTACGTCCTCATTACATCTATGACAGACGCAGGCGTTGGCAAGGTAACGTTAGATACACAGAAGATGAGAGCAAGTGTAACGTTACAACCAAGACAGTCAAACGCAACCCCAGAGTTTTAAAACTCAACTGGAGTCAGTCATGACTGAGTTTTAGAATAAGGTTACAGTGCTAACGTTAGATAGTAGCGTTAATGTTACTACTATGTGGAAACACACAAGGAAGATAACGTTAATGTTTCAGAGGCTACGCTACAGTAGGCTAACGTTAGCCATTAGCAACTGGGTGCTGTGTTGTCATATAACGTAATAGCCTATGTTACATGAGAGGCAAACTAAAAATCCCTGTCCAGCAGAAACTCTGTGACCATCTCGTCCCTTTTTAGCTCAGGATGAAGCTGCATCAGTCTTCGCCATCGCTCGAAAGCAGAGCCGATGTTGACCCGAGTTTTGGCTCTTGCAGCATCGAGTTCTCTCTTAGTGTTAGCTTTTTCTGCTATATTCTTTTTGCCAACTGATTTCCCTGTTGGAGCGGCTGGAGGTGGAAGCGGTGGTCCGTATTTGTCTGCCATTATTATGGAGAAAATTCTATATCCACAAGCATCCCTGTTACTAGTCTATTTGTTGTCTCACGGACTCAGGGTGGGTGTTACGTGAGCGGTTACGTCAGTCGGAGGCCTCCATGGAGCAGCCATCTTGGATTTTAAGGTTGGGGTTGGTGAGCTTCCTCCAACTTTTCGAATTGTAGTTGAAATTTCCACTTGGGACTTAAGGGAAATTTCGGTTTATTTCAACCTGTCTCCTATCGTCCTAAATTTGTTTCAAGTCACTAGTGACATAGAAATAATAGTTAGCATGTTAGCCGTTAGCCTAGATACAGCCATAGCGTCAGATCTGTTAAAACGTAATTGAACGGGCATCCTTTCAAGTGCAAAGTTAGTCCACTAAACAAGCTTTTTCTCCACAAAGACCGCCTCATATCGTTAGGATAAATGTCAGAGAACATATAGAAAACGACATGTGAACGTGTTGTCTTACCTTACCGGTGTGGTGCCATGTTTGTTGTTTACCATTTAGCTAAGGCTGCAACCGGTCCCATTCCTTGCAACAGAGGTATTCCTCTTCTGTGGGCAATGGGGTACAGCATTCACAGGTAACGTTACACCACCGATCTCCAGAGCTAAAGCCTTCCAGCAGCCATTCCCCCTCTGTCGTCCTCTACCTGTTGTGCCTCTCTCTCCTCCTCCGTTCTTCAGTTTCACGAAGCTCTTCTTCAGTGTATTCTGGCTCAAATAAATAAGGGCGGCCGTCAAACTCTGCAAAATCAAATTCCTCCTCCACAAAGTCGAAGTCTGGCAAAAAGTCAGCCATTATTCTATAAATCTTTCATAAAATAAATGAATGAACTTTTCAGGCTACTGTCCGGTTCTGCCTTCCAGCTGTTGCTGCTTGTCCAGGCACGCTATGAGATCGCTGCTTGTTTTCGCGATATTTTGGCTGCGCTTTGG
>NC_065507.1:27342205-27356404 GCF_006386435.1 Epinephelus moara
GGACTAACTTTGCACTTGAAAGGATGCCCGTTCAATTAAGTTTTAACAGGTCTGACACTACGGCTGTATCTAGGCTAACGGCTAACATGCTAATTATTATTTCTATGTCACTAGTGACTTGAAACAAATTTAGGACGATAGGAGACGGGTTGAAATAAACCGAAATTTCCTTTTAAGAAATTCTGACTTGTGAAAGTGAATTCATGTATCAAGTTATTCTCAACAACAGGTAGAATGAAAGGCCCCAAAGTAATAAATAAATAAAATAACCTGAGTAGTTTTGGGTTCTCTTAGCTCTCAGTTTGGAGATACTGATTAGGCACCAGACTAACAGAGGCATTTAATCAGTCCCCATACTATACATGAAGACTACATGTGTAACATTGCATCCTCTTCTAAACACACACGCACACACAAGAACCAAAGTCACTGAAGAATGCCCCAAAATAACCAATGGTTGCAATAATTAGGGGCAGCATTGGCAGAGCTCTTCTAATCCTGTGTGTAAATGATTTTGGTTAATGAGGGAGTGTTTACAGTAACAACACAGATGCAGTCAACCCAATCCAGCCAGCCGGTGGCTGCCAATAAACACAGCCTGGCACCCATTTGCCCATTGATCAGTAGGGCTGGTCAGGGTCACTGTGTGGGAGCGCCATCATAACAAGAGGTTGCCTTCCATGTTGGCTTTGTGATCAAAGAGGAAGAAGGATTACAGAGCATATTAGGGGTGTGGAATTAAATCACAGAAGCTCTGAGCATGTGAAGACAACAAATAGGCCTGTGCATGTGTGTGGTGGTGTTATGAGGAAGATCAAATGCTGTGAAGGGGTAATCTTTTGTGTCAACTCAATGTTTACATTTTAAATGTTGCACTCATCGTTCAGCCATTGCTTGGGGCCGTCAAAATGACCTCTGCTCACTTGTTATCTCTGCAGGGACAACTAATTTAAACCTAATGACCGACCAATAATACATCTTAACTCTGCCACCCCATTTCTACTTATCCCATAGACGGCTGAGAAGTCTTTTCAAGTCATAATCATGGCTAGCTAAATCAATAACTCCTGGTAGAGGAGAGAATATAGGGACTATACTCTCGGTGTCATTCAGGCAGTTTGCTGTATCTGTCACTTTTGTCGGCTATCTAGCTCAGCTCAATTGTCTGCAACTCGATGTTATCTGGTATACAAGTACACACAGACACACACGAGCACAACGTGCACCATTATGTCAGCATACTGCTCCATCGCAAAGACCTTTCAAGGCAAAATTCTCCTCAACGTGCTGATTTTAATTACGTAGCACCTTGAACGCTGCTTGCTTTTAATAACTCATTTCACAGCTCCACTGCACACAAGATACTCTTTTCTAAAATCAACATTCCTCACAGACCAATAAAAGATGTGATTTTAAACGATTTAATCACATCTACACATGTTGACATTTGTCGTTACGACCGCATTACCCTGGCAAATACAAAATATGTTTGCTTTTCACTCTCATTGAGCAGCGTAGCCTTACAGCTGGAGGTTCAGCTTCTCGTTTCATTTGTGCCCGACGCTCCAACTGGCAGGCGGGGAGAACAGCTGACGATAATTGAAACTGTGTCATTAAACAATTTTGATATTTGCAGGAAAGGAGTTTATCGTGTTTACCGCTGCAGTATTTCGGTGACAGATAATGTGGGTTTTGGCCAGTGTGATGTACAGTATGGCTTAATGGAGGCTGCAAGTGTCTCGCAGAAATAATTGCTTTTTCCTGCATACGCATGAATCTTCGAGGAGAAAAAGTGCTAATCTAATACTCGCTTTATAAGATACAGTTTGTACACAGCCTCTGGTGGTTTTTGTGGAGACGAGGACACAAACACTTTCTCATCTCCAGCCATAAAAGCTTCCCTCATGTTGTTGAAACAAAAGTCTAAAATGTACAGAAGTGATTATATCTCAGTAACCATTTAATTGTGATAATAGGTATCAGGTTGCATTCATTCTAATATGTGGCGCCTTGGCTCGCTTGTACCTTGTGAGAATAAATTAGGATACTGAAAAGAATATTGCACAGTTAAATAATTGCACCAATTATTGAAAGGTGAAGACACTGTTGCACAGACTTAAGTCACGATTGCATGGTTGTCCACACCCCACTAGCTCTCTTTAGCTGCATTTTCCAGAAGAAACTGTCATGTGGTTAGGTGGAAAAATTGACGCCCCTGTAGGCTCAGAAAGCCATCATTAAGGATTAGACAGGCTGACAGATATGTCAATATTTGTAAGGCCACTCTCTGTGGCATGTGGGGTTCCCATTTATCCTGAAAGAAGCAATATCAACCCCAAAAGACAAGTTTTTAGTTACAGCTGTACCACTACTGATGCAACTACTGATGTGTCCATTCAGAATCTGACTGTTTTTACTGCAGGTTTAAGGCTCCCTGGACTTTTGGACCTCCATGTGGCATTTTATCTAGTCATGAATTATTATCAGACTACTTACGTGAGCAGTCTAGCTACACCGGTACAATGTAATACCTTGAAATCAGCCCTGAAATTAATCTGTTCTCACACTCCTGACACTAAAAGGAGAATATTAAGCCAACTACATTGTAATTGTTGAAGCTGTACTCTGTAGTGGTGTTGTGTTGGACTATTAAAATGCATTTAATATTGTCCACTGGCGTCTGAAGAAACAAAAGGTGAACAAAACAATGACAGACTTTTCACTGCTTTTTTCCCAACTGGTGTTTAAAGGGTAAGTTCACAGAGTCACAAAGAGACATATTTTTCCCCACGTACTCCTTGTGGCAATGCAGATAGTTTTCCTTTTATTTGTCAGGGTTTCATGCTATCCACTCCTCAGTATAAAGCCTCACCTCAGAATAATGGGGGTGAATGGGATTCTGTTTGTGCTGCTCAAAAAAATTGATAATGAAATTAGAAAAAAAAACTCAGCAGCAATGCGTTTCTTCAAAAACAATGGCTGGGTTACTCTGGTTTATCTACAGACCTCGCTGCGAACTGTTTTCATTTAAACTCTTTTCTCCTGAAAACATAGTTCCCATTAAACTGTTCACAGCAAAGTCTGTGGACACACACAAACAATAAAAGCCTGTAGTCTGTTTATCTCTAAATTTTCCTTGAAGCAAGACAATGTAATATTAGGAAAAAAGTAGCACATTCTTCCTTTTACAAATAAATGAATGAATTCATAAATAATAAATCACACACAGTCGCTTATGGTGGATAATGTTAGTTAATGTTTGCAGGTACTGACATTCCCTCAGTCAGTTTTTGACTCGTCTACATGATTTAGCATGCCGCAGATAAACATTTCAATGGTTTGATCACAAAAACACAACGACAAGTAAACACACCGTATCTTTCCAGGAGCCATGTTTACTACTTATTGCCCCAAAGGCCTTTTTGGAGCAGATGTTTTGAGGAAGAAAAGCACATGTGCGAGTAATAACATAAAAATGGCTGAGTCCCATTAGCTGTCTCATTTAACCACTCCAATGAGCCAGCATGGGAAAAACCAGGACCCTACATCTGGCACACCTGGATTAATAATCAAATGTTAGTTACACCGGTGCTATTAGTGAACTACTAATGTCATATACCTGTGCAAGTCCCTTAGGTCCTCTGAACAAGTCCTGCTAGTTGTACCACTTAGTTCAAGACTGAAAACATGAGGGGATTGTGCGTTTGCTGTCCTCAGTCTCAGGCTGAGGAAGTCTCCCCCTGGGAGTCAGGTCAGCAAACTCTCTTGGGCGCTCTCAGTCACAGCTGCATGTTTTTGTATGAGTCATGTGGTCTATTTTCTGTAGTTGTTTTTGCTTCATAGTGCTATTTTCTCCTGTTGTGGTGTTGTTGTGTTGTTCTTCTATCTTTTTTTAAAGCACTTTGTAACTGAGGTTTTGAAAGGTGCTGGATGAGTACATTTTTTCCTTCCTAACTTACCTTTCTTTGACATGTCTGACTGTCTGCTGTGAAGGCAATCTGTTCCCCCTGCTCAGTCAGGGCGCTTGATGATGATGGCTGAAAAGTAGTGCTTTGTTGCCCTCTCTGGCTGGAACTTTCAAGCTTGTACAACCTCAGGTCAAAAGGTGTACTTTGTTGCACCTGTAACCACACACAGGTAGCAAGTTAGTCTTTGAAGTGTTTCACTACTTCATCAAAATGGGCAGTCTCTGCAGTAGAAAGACACAATTACTTTTGCTATATCACCAGAGAAAACAGAGGAAAAAAAAGTTTGTCACATTAATTTTTGCTCATGAGGTAGAAAACCTACAACTACCAGAATGCACTGCGCAACACCAGACAAATAAACGCTTTGCTGTTGTGTAATGTAATGCGAGCTTGGCCATTTTTCCACAGGACACAATATGGTGGCCGCTTGGTAACAAATGATCTCAAATAACAGTTAAACAGTAAGATGAAATGTCTCTGAAAACATTTTTGGTGAGAAATAGGCAACGCAGTGACAGAATCTTGGTTCGTATTTGATCAGCGCTGCCTGGTATTACTGTTTGATCTCAGTATTTTCAGCCTCCATCTTTAAAATACTGGAAACAGTAAGGTATATGCTTCTTGTTCACTTATTCTCATATTGCAGCCAAACAGTACACTAAAATATGTTTCTGAAGACATTTTAGTCGAGACCTGGGCAATATGGTGACAGAAACTTGGTTTGTATTTGATCAGCACTTCCTAGCTTTATCATTTGAAAGGGGTTTGGTCTGCATTTGAGCAAGAGAGGGAGGGGCAGGTCTCTCTCTTGATCTGCGTCCATACACTTTGTAATCGTGGTGGCGGGCATACGAAAATGAGGAAGTGCAATCTGTAGTTCAAGAAACGGCCCAAGAGACAGCGTTAAGAGAGCGATAAGAGCAAAGAGATGAGCAGGGAGATCTGGGCACTGGTAAGTTGGAGGGAGGTTTTCCATAGTTCATTATTCATACTACATTGTTATGATACAAAGATGAAAATCAACAGAATCCCTTTTAAGTAACTCAGGTGAAGAGAATCTCTGAAAATGAAGTGAAATTCAGTGCAAAAGTTTCAAAACTGTGTTAGAAAAATTCTGTAACCCAAGCTAAACCCTGCACTGTTGAGACTTTAAATTGAATGGCTTTTGAACTGAGTCAATTTTGGATGAATTATGGCACCGTGTTTTATTCACAAATTCAACTATGGGGCAATTCATATTCCCTACTGCTACTGCTCTAATTCACACATATGTCTGGCTTCTTTCCCATGGCAATGGCAGGTGAAGCTTATGGGTACTGTAGTATTTAGAGCCATGCCAAACTGACAAATATTGTATCATCTCCCACTCTGAAAATGATATCATGCCCTTCTCTCTGTTTCTTTTTATTCCTACCAGAGTGTGTGATTTCTTACTTACATAAACTCTTGTACTACACTGTTTTTTCATAACAGAATAAACAATCTTAAAGAGTCCCCAATGGTCAGAGCACTGCTCCTGGTGACACCAGATCCTGGGCTTATTTCTTTATCAGGACAACTCAGAGTATAGAACATGGCAGGGGACAACAGCCGGCCCTCTGTCTTTATACGCAGTGTAAACCCCAGTCTTAAGGGGCTGTTGTTGATTCCAGAACTGACAGGCATGAAAGAAGGGATTTAGATGTTGACCCAAACATCTCTCCACCTGGCTTTGAAGCCTGCAAGTAAGGCCTCGTATCACACGGTCCCACCACCTTGCTTTGTGCTGTAAAGCTTCCAGCACAGCTCCCAGTCAAAGACATATCCCCGGGTTCAACTGTGACATACATTTCCTCCTGCTCATCTACTCTTGTTACGTTTCTTGTGTGGTTTGATGGTGCAGCTGTTGATGGGATAAACAGGCCAAATACTGCCCAAAAACATAGACCATTAAATTCCCCCCTGCGGCTGCCTCATCACGAAAAACTTCAAACACCGGCCAGGAAACACATAGGTCACTGCTTGGCCAAATCAGGACTTCAATTAGGCAAAAACAATGGGTGCTAGTTCAGGCTACTACTGGCTCGAGGAGACATTCCCACCCACACAGCAGCGTTATCTCTCCCACTACAGACATGCATGCATTGCCTGGAGCTCCTCAGAAGACACACAGTTGGCAGTGGACGTTCTTGTTTAATTATAGCTCTTCAGAGTAATGCTGCACATTACCTTAATTTTCCCTCATTAATGACTGTCATAAAGCATCCCTCAGCTTCTCTCTTCCCCGGCTTTCAGTGTGTTGATTTTATTAGACAAACACGAGGCACAATGGCTTGTAAGTAATGATGTGAGAAGATCGCTGCAGGGCATCTGCTGAAGTAAAGCCATGGAGTTGGCAGAGCAGGAGCTGAGGCACCTTGACAGCTAAGTTGTGTTTGTGGCAAAGTATCCTGATGATAATGTGAGAGTCACGAAGAAGAAGAAGAAGAAGAAGAAGAAGAAGAAGAAGAAGAAGAAGAAGAAGACACTATCATTTAAAAGTCGCACTCCAGAAAAAGAAACAACCAAGAGTCACTGGTGCTGCCAAGACTTCCCCACTACTGCCTCTGCTTGTGCTGGTTTGAAGACATTATTGATCACTCAAAGTGACACTAAGCCTTTGACCAAAGAGCTGACAGCACACAGAAATGTTCCCTTGTTGTGTTCTTCAACCTGGTTATTTGAGTGATAGCAGGACTTGACAGATTAAAAAAGATTTTCTTTTACAGCTCTAATTGTTATCGTCTGGAAACATGGTCCAGAGTTTCACTTCAGTAACTATAAACACATACGTCGTCCCAGTAATAAGCTGAAGACAGCAACATTTCTGTGGAAATACTTTAAAGTAGGCAGTCATGATATGAACGGAGCAACACATTTAAAGAACTGCGACAAAAACAGTGAAAATACTTCCAAGGGGATTTTTTTTTCATTTAACTCCAGCCTTCAATCATCAGCAGCTTTTTCTTTTTCCATTAAATTCACACGACTGACTAAAGGGGTTCTCCAGATTCAGCCTTGTCTTCAAGGGGTCTGTAAAAAGATGTCAAAATATCATCTCCAGCAGGAAGCGTGTAAAGCTGCCTGTGCAGGCACTCTGTCAGCTCCTGAGACAGCACAGTCGCTCTCCCTGACTTCCCCTTTTTTCATCTTGTTCGAGAAACAGGAGCAGCTTCCACTGACAGTAAGTAAATATAAGCCAATTGCATTTCACTTTGGTTGGAGGGGGGCAACTCAAAGGGCTTTGTGTAAATGGAGTACTATGCAGATGCAGGAGAAAAATAACTGTCACTGCAGTGCATCACCCGGAGCATCAAGGGGGCCGGACTACTGAGATGTATTGTAGCAGGGCCCGAGGCTGCAGCCTCCCCTCAAGGGGTGACTCTTCTCCCGGCCTGGCCTACTTGACATGGAGATATAATCTGTATCCCGGGGAGAAACAGAGGCGCAAGCAAATTTTGTTTTCCCAACAAGACCTTGGCATAAATTCAAACAAACATGCTTGAATGCATGAGTTCCACTTGGACTCCCGTTGCACTGAAGAGATAATGTGCAGGCGCTCACTGACGGTAGATATTGAAGTTAGGATAACACGATAACAATGTAAAAGGGGGAAAAACTGCTCACAGTGAACCTCAACACTGAGGAATACTATAAATTTAGAAACCTCGTGAACTGCACAGAGAGGGAGAGAGAAGCACAGAGGATGGGGAGTCTGTACTAATGGTTTTCTGCCGCTGTGGTGTCCTGGAGTCACGTGCACAAGAACACAAGCAGGCGTAGTACAGGTCACACGCTCAAGCCTTAAGGGAACTCCAGCAGCATTTCTTAACAATTAAAGCCCCACTGCATGAAAAAGTGAAGACGAGAGAGAGGGGGGAAAAACAAGAAGGGAGGGAAATAGAGGCACAGAGGCAGCACAAGCAGGGCCCAGTTACATAACTAAAACGCCTGTCCAAATCCCACACCACAGGGACTATTAAAAATGTCTCTGTATAGAGGCTGGAAAGGAGAGCAAAGCAGAGTGGTGTAAAAGTGGACAGGCAGGGAGGCAGGAAAGGAACTGGATAGAGAGGGTGGATGGAGTGATGCTGCGCAGGATTTCAAGAGCTGAACTGTACAGAATCAGCATCACAATAAATGACCATTTATATCGCTCTCACAGTTCATTCAGGGAGACAGAAATGTTGCCAGAGGGGGAGAAAAATGGACACATGCATTTGAGATTTTCAGTATGGCAATGGGCTCTGACAGTTTCTCGCCATGTCTCCTCACACTGTCTAATCACTTGTTATCTTGACACTTCAATGAACTCAGAGATGATACCTCTCCTCAGTATTCACTGATGAGCAGCCCTTATTCAAAGCAGTGGGTCATCCAATTAAAGCGAACCTAGACAAGGTCATCCGCACCTGTACATACAGAATGAAGACCAGGGGATCTCAAAGCAGTGGGTGTCAGTTCCTTTGTGAGGTTTACAAAAGAGCAACATGAAACTTCAAAGTTATTTTGATATCGGAAACCATACTAGGAATAGTAATTCTGGTGACGTGCTGAACCTTTGATGTTTTTTTTCTCCCTCCTTCAATGTAATGAGAATCTGAAAAATATTCTACCGGCACCGTTCAAACGCCCCTGTGGTGCTGATTCTGTTCCTTTAAGAAAAACCTGACAGCTACAGGGCAAACCCCCACCATCGCCTTTCTTGCATACAGAGAAAAAAGGAAAAATGGTGGTTTAGGGCTAAGTGTGAGCAAATGGTTCAGTTTGGCCAAAATAATTATATTTGAATTAGATTAAAATGTTGCTGCTTTAAACACAGGTGCTTTCTATTTTTTCAGAGGAGAGATATAAATAAATATATGCAGTAATTATGGCATGAGGCTGCATACTCAACACAAACGGCCTCCTTAGAGGATCTTTTAAGAGCAGCCGGGGGAGTCAGTTGCTCAGCAGCAGAGAGCAGATGACAGACAGATTGACACAGAGATTTAATGAAAGAATAAAAAGAAATCAAAAAAAGCAGATGTTCCTAACAGAAACTATATATCAGCCTGGCTCATAGAAAAACATAAAATGAACATGAACTCTTAACGCATAATGTGGTGGTGGTGGAGCAAAGTCATGAGGATCTGCTGTCGTGATGGAAACATGAGTTGATAGAGTTGAGCTGAATACTCACATGAAACAAGTATCCAGTACAAGTAATGTATTTTTTACAAATACAAGTATCAATATGAGTAAAAGGTGTTGATATTTGTACTCATGATGAAGGAAAATCATTTTAAAATGCTTCCTTGGGGAGCTGTGTTCAGTCTCTTACTCTTGTGAGCAAAAATTATCTGAAGCTCAATTCTGACGCTGCTCTGCAAATAATTTCCTCATAAATGATAAATATAGCCACTTCTGATCAACCCATAACATCAGGTTTAATTCTGGTTAGGTGCCACCAACTCTAGATTAGACCACGCCTACTTAAATTTAACCCAGCCCACTTTGAGTATGGATATGGATTCAGATATTTAGGGTTGTTGAACAGATAAAGAAAATAGTGTTCTCGCTCGGCCTGTTGAATTAAGTATAAGGAGCTTTCTAGTCTGCGTAGGGATGGTGAGAGGGTCAAACAAACATAACCTTTTAACCAGGAGACGGCTGTTTATGTCCCCTGTGAAAACAAAAGTCTACGTAGTTGCGTGACTTAACGTAACTATGCAAAGTAACTAAGTTTGTGTCACTTATGTCACGTGTCAGATACACCCAAAAACTGTGCGACCACTTTTGCATTTAACTGATTTATTTAGTTGAAAAGTAATATTCTTTCATTTTGGGGGTTTAAAATTGCCCTTAATGAGGTACGTGACAGTCACGTTATTCTATTTTTCATATGTATTGTGAGGAAATATGGTAAATGTAAGCAGTACTCATGTGGACGTTCCGCCCACACCTCAGATGCAGCCTGGATGACAAACCAAGCATCCATGTCTTTGTTGCTGCTACTTTTTATCTGTATTTTACAGATTTGCACTTCGTTGCTGAGGTACCATATTTTGCGGTACCCAAAACCATGATCTTTTCCTAAATGTTACCACGTATTTTTCTTTCCAGAGCCAGACTGCAGACTGCCAAGACTGTTCCCAAGAGACTTTCCATTAGCAATGCTTTTGTGCTGCGGCATGTAATTTTAACACATTTCGAGCCATCCACCACATAATGAGTTAAGAGCTTGTGTCCATTTCATGTATTTCTGTGAGATCATGTTATTTATGCACATACTAATATAAATATTGAGAGTATTGTGCCAAGTTGTGTATCATTTTACCCTTTTAAAAAGGAAATTTTCCAGTTTTTTTTTTATCCTTTACTTCACACTATTGTCAAAGTTTTGGCTAATATATTGTATCTATATGTGAACATAAGGTTGTATTCCAGACAGCACTCCACTGGACACACCGGAGTTCAGAAGACAAAACCTCAAAGGGCTTTCAAATAGTCCCCTGTTGTTGTTCATAGTCTCTGTGAGGATGCTGGTGAGTATGACATCACTCCAACCTGCGGGTTATTTAAAGGACACTCTGCCTTGTGAAATACTGGAATTTTCTTAAATGTGAAAACAAAAAATGGTGCCGTCCTCAGAGGTGTATAGCCTGACTCCAGACCATCTCAGTGCCTAAAATATTGAAGTGATCTGATTAAATATATCATAATAACAAATGACAATTCAGTCTAAATACCAGGTTACTAAGGTTACAGATTAAACAGGACACACTTTTTGCTTGATGGTAAAGCTCTTATAGGACTAAAGGGAAAAGAAAAGCTAGCTCTGTTTGAACATAAGACCTTTTTATAGCGTGTTAGAGCTGAAACTGTTGTTACATCTAACTCCATTCCTTCCTATAGCAATGTTTGAGGTAAACTAGACTGGGAGCCAAAAGTTCATATCACCTGAGCACATGAATAAGCTCCACTCACGCACACAGTCAAGATAAAGGTTACTGAATGTTGAATTACAGGACAGAATTTAAACAAGTGAATAAATAAAGAGAACCCCATGTGCATTTCAGTGGAGGGTTGATGGCACAAAGTCAGACAGAAGTAAGTACCGAGCTTTAAAATCACTTTGTCTGGGACAGTGTCTACCCCAGGGATCAAATCAGCCTCATTCCCTGCCCTAAAATATCAAACTATTACACCCTGACCACTTCTCATGCTGTTACCTGATTAGTGTATTGGAGAAAATTGCAGCGACCAAGAGTATATAATCTCTGGAGATTGCCACCATGCTTACCATGAGAATTGTACAAAGCAGCTTTCTCCTCAGACTGACATTTCACTGAGAATAGTTGCGAGAGAGAAACAAAACACAGAACTGAAAACAATTCATTGAAATTGAATCAAAGTGTGCGTTTCAGGACTTCTAGCCCTGACAAAGACATGGAGACACTGCGGAGAAAATAACAATACAAACTCACTACATGACCTTATAATCTAGTGCTCGAGAAGACAAACAGAACTTTATTTCTACCCAAATCCAATTAAAGTGGAAACAGGATAGCGGCTGTGAGACACATTTGTATCTACAGATTCAATCTGCACTGCTTTTCAGAAGCAACAATGGATTATTACTTTATTTGATTGGAACAATTATTGTAACGATCAGCTTTCCACCTGCCAGACATTTTGACTGTCAGTGCAATTTTCCGCACCACATCTGAAGACAGAGCGCAGATCCTACCAGAAACACTTATTTTCTCTCTCACCTGCACAGCTCTTGGCAAGGCCAGTCAGAAGAAAAAAAGCTATGCTGCAACAGGTCCCTAGACTAGGGGCTGCGTCATGCCCAAACACACACACACAAACAAACAAAGTCTTGCACCTGTCCCTTCTTGTACACATAAGCAAATACCTCTGGCACAGGAAATGCAACGAGACCCATGAATCTTGAGAAATACACAAACAGCTTACTCCCTTTCATTACAGCAGTAACCCCGGGGGTCCTCTTCCTGCACATTTGTCTCCACAGTGTCAAGGCCTGGGCTTCCCTATGTTCAGCATAGCATAGCATCTCAACCTGCCGGGCTCCACGGGTCCAAAGGAGAAGCAGCAGCAACAAAGCCCAGCAGAATAGACAAGGCCGAAGCTAAGGCACTGCTGGCTGCCTGTGAGCGCACGAGCTCTGAATGATTTGCACATATGCTCCTTTAAAAAGATCCTGCAGGACATGAGCACATTGCCAGTATCCAGGCACTACATAATGTTGAAGACTGGACTGGTGATTATTTTTGACTGGAGCCCTTGGTTATACTGGTTCCACATTCAGATAACTGCAATATGAGTGCATTAGATTTCTGTAATGGCACCATTGCAGGGTTTCCATTAATATGTTATTAAGTTTGCATAGGATTAATTTCTCTATCTCCAAAATGACAAAGTATAGCTTTCAGCAAAGGAGAACACCACCATCCAGTCCAGGAAAATGTTATGTACATGTACACATTAGTTTATGACATATATAGAAGACGTTACTGGCATACTCATAAAAATAATCCTGCAACATTGGCCTATATGATGTTATCGAGCGATCAGCTGGTACACCCTCATATGCTGTATCCTGGTGATGGATTTAAAATGAAACCAAAAGCTTTAAACTTTCAGCACACCCATTATGCAAAGTGTTGGATGCCAACATGAACGAAGGTTGATCAAAATGAGATGGAAGCAGCTGCTCAGACTCAAGATCAACTAATCAAAAAAGGGATATGAAGCCAAACACGGCTGCGGACCGGGAGCCACCAGGAGTTACAATGTGCTTTAGGTGCTCAATCTTACGGGCAATTGCATTTAGAATAAAATTGATGTCATTATTTACAGGGCGTGTAAACTTACAACTTACAAATGATATTTTCCCATGCTGGGACATAAAATGTCAAACCCATTAACACCTCAGTAAAACAGATGAGCAGACCAACATAGCAATGGCTAAACAGCGTGGCATCTGTTGATACCATCGCAGCAATACATGTGGTTTAGCGAGTGTAGTGTAACCTAGAGCAACAGGGATGCTGTCTTCAAAACAGATGTCCAATCGTGCCATGTTCAGGAGATTATCCAAATACTCTGGCACAGTACAGGACGTCATGTTAGAGTTACATTTTCTTGAAAATGATTTAAATGTCTGAACTGATCTCTGACCACAGATAAAGATACAGAGAAAACAGAACTTTTGTGATATCCTGCTTAAAGGGACAGTTCACCACAGTTGCTGACTGTTGGAGATACCGGCCATAGTGATGTCTGACTTCATTTGAAGATAATGGAACTAGATGGCACTCGGCTTGTGGTGCTCAAAGCAAACTCAACAGCAATGTGTCTTTTCAGAAATCATGACACGGCCACTCAAGGCAATCCACAGATCTTGGTGTGAGCCATTTCATATAGGTACTATTTTCTCTCTACGAAACCACACCTACCAACCATACAATTGCACAAAGGAAGCCATGCACCTACTGCTAGCTCACCTAGCACCACTCAGCTAGCTAACTTTACAGCTCAACCAGGGAGGACGCCATTGATGTTTACATCATGAGCACAAGCCTCTCGTTCATGAGTAGATGCACGCTTCTTTGTGTGGTGGTACAACCCAGTCTCACTCTGACGTTGTTGAATACTGGAGCTTTGGCAGTTACTTCCGGTGTCAGATACAGGCGAAAAAGCTGTCCTTTCACATCCACCTGATTTGCGGCCAGACACCGTTATTGTGTAACAGCCAGTGTTGGGTAAGGGTTACTTTAAAAGTAATCAAAGTACGTTACTGCGTTACTTTTTAAAAAAGTAACCAGTTACTTTACTGCGTTACTCCCTGAGTAAAGTAACTCAACTACTTTGAAAGTACTTCCAACGTTACTCCCTGAGAAAAGTAACTCAAGCACTTTTAAAGTACTTTTGAGTATTATACATTTCCTATTGGGCAATGGACCACAGGGCGCTAAGCCTACATTTTTTGTCTCCAAAATTAAAGTTATGGACCACTTGCCCTTCACTGAGATCCAATTCTCCCATCACAGCCGTCACTTTGACCAGCAGAAACACAGAACGATCTGCTGCTGTAGACAACTGTATGACAACAACACCCCAGCATTTTTAATATTTCTTCTAGGGATGTTACCACACAGAGTAAAAGGGGGAAATTATGGTGTGAAACAGCAGAGGCACTTTG
>NC_065507.1:27356641-27482709 GCF_006386435.1 Epinephelus moara
GGATAATTGGTGAGTACCAGCGTGTAGCATGTACCAGGCATAATGCAAATCCTGAGTCTGAAATATGTCTGTCAGCGAGTCCTACTCCACCTATTTAGACTCCACCGTAGACAACGGCAGCATTTCTCCGACCATGTAGCGAGCCACAAGCTCTGTGGCTTCTTTCAAACTGATAGGTTTAACATTATCTCCGTTATTAGAACCAAAAGAAACCAAAAGTTGTTGCTGTTTCGGAGCTGAAGGACCAGCGTTCTAAAAGTAACGGAAGTAACTGATGTCTTGTTTGAAAATGTACTTTAAGTATTTGATTACTCAAACAGCAAACTAACGCGTTAGGTTACTCGTTACTGCGAAAAGTAATCAAAGTACTCTAACGCATTACTTTGTAACGTTATACCCAACTCTGGTAACGGCGCACGGCAGCATCAGGGGGAAACATGTCGGGACAACAACGTAAGTTAAGGGGGCGAAAGTCCAAGTGGGGTGGGAGTTGTGGAGGTGGATGGGTCCATCAATCACCGACCTTCACCTAGGAGGCCAGTGTTCACTTCCTGTTAACTGTAATGCCAAACCCTGTTCTTTTATCCTAAAACCGAACACGTGCGTTTGCCAAACATAATCACATCATTCTTGTTGAAGAAAAAAAAAAGGTCAGTTTTCGGTGTTGTACTAATTTAGTGCGTTTATTTTGGAAGCGACTGCATGCAAATCGTACATTTCCTGTGAAAATGAAAGTGTATTTTGAAAACCCAAAATGCATGTAGCATGGAACATCAATAGTCAACGCAAACAGTTTCTTCATATCTTGACATGAAAAGACCATGACCAAACGTCGATAAGTGATGAGGTCAGTATAAGAATGTGTTGGGTGATATGGTTGGCAGGTGTGGTTGAGTAGAAAGAAACAAGAGTGAGTAATGATGGAAAACCTGCTTTAGTTGAGATTATCCTCACTGATGCAAACACCTATGACTCTGCAAATAACCAAAATACCAAAACTCACTTATGCACAGTGAACCTTGGCTTTTGGTGCCCATGTTGGTTGTTGGAAATCCACCCTTGTAGCTGTAGGGGGTTTGTTTTTTTGTGGCTCCATGGAGGTCTTTGAATCAGTATTGGTCAGAACCCTGACCTGGGATCAGCTCACCTTTGGTGACCGTACCAAGAAGCAGTTAATCCTGACAACACGGCTCCAAGGATTGATCTGAAATTGTAGAAAAACCTTGAGAATTAAGTTGAATAGACAGAGTATATAAAAAGAGTTTACAAGGACTCAGCATGCTACAGACATCAATATTTAATCATTGATGGATGAGTCACCATTCACAGCTACCCATCAAAGGACAAAAAAACTAAAGCAAACTAATTCAAAAGTGTGTCCTTTAAAAGTGTGTCACACTGAGCAGGACACAATGCATGATAATGAATTTACAGGTACGTGTTATGTGGTGACAAAAACAAGGTTAGCTTAGCAAACGTCTTTAGAAATATATTTTGGTGCACTGTTTGGCCATAATATGAGAATCAATGAAGAAGTGGGCGCCATACTATTTCGGAAGCCTGAAAAAACTGAGATGAACAGTAAAACTAAGCAGTGCTGATAAAATATGAATCAAGATTCTGTTACTGCGTTGCCTGTTTCCTGCCTTAAATGTTTCCAGAGACATATTTAAGCTCACCATTTAACTGATGCAGGACAACCACCACCCCACCAAGGTGCTGGAGGCATCAATACATGAAAAAAAAAAGAAAAAAAAAAAGATATCCGCACACTTCCATCAATGCAGTGTTTCACTTTCTTCTGAGCTCTCTGTCTATCAGACCTTCATCAGAGCACACATGAATCAATAACGCACAGGTGGGTAAGAGTAACCAATCCAAGTCTAATCATTAGCAGAATGCAACACACCTGTGTGTGGACAACCTTGGTGGTCGAAGCTCCCCCTCCTGGGAATTGTAGTTTTCAAGTATTGAATGGAAAACTGTGAGGCATACAAATGATAGCCATTCTTGTGATAACATACCCAAATACAAAAAAAGGGGATGAACACAGCAGATACAAAAAACACATACACACTCTGCAAGCACCATACAATAGTGCCAAACAATTTTCTTCACATAGCAAATGGGGCTTTGAGAGGGATCAGGCTGCAGCCATTATTAATCAAGGATACCCAGAACTCTCTCTGAACAAAAGCAGAATAAACGGCCATGTAGGGGTTTCAGACTGGAACCACCATGAACCTTAGACTCCACATTCTATGAGAAATGAAGAGCAGAAAACATCTTGGATTACAACCTAGCACCATTGAAGTCTGGAGGCTGAAGTGCATCTACTGTAGAGTGCCAATTCGAAAAAGCTCCCTTCGGCATAATCTTTCTTTCCATATCTCCCCCTGTTGGCAGCTCAGTGTGTTCAATGCCATGGAATCGTGAAGAGGAGATAGGGTGTGAAAAGTCATTGAGGATAGCTCACATCACTGCGTCTGATTGAGTTTGTGTGCTCACTAATCCTTGTTTCAGGGTGTGTGTTGCTTTACCTATATAAATCTTATCACATGGGCATTTTAATAAATAAATCACATTCTGTGCGCTGCACATAATAAAAGTCTTACAGGATAGTGTTTGCCTGATCCTAGACGTCTAAGAAAAGGAGAGTCTTCCATGTGTTGTGACACTGGGCACATTTCCCATAGGGATAATTGCCATTTTGTAAAAGAGCTAAAGAGCCTGTCTTGGACCTGTCTTGGACCTGCTTTGGCCCGCACCAGCTTATTGTTTGAATGAGGACCAAAGGCTTTTCAAGGCATGGCTGCTATGGGGTATGACACATGCACAATGTACCTGGAGCTGCGATGTTGGAGGGTGTCAGTCCACCCAGGTGCTCTTTGGGTGTGGTCTTTTTAGCCTCCATGGGTGCCCTCGGCCTGACAGAACTTTTTGGGCATGCTTGAATGAATGCAGGGCTGTTTCAAGACACTCTGGAATCACCAGGTCCCAATAAACCAAATGTGGGACAAGGAGTAGGTTTGTGAGGGACAATGTGGGACACCCGCATATAAATCACTTTTCTATAATACATCAATGATATTTCAATGGAATAAATTACTTATTGACTTATTCATACTTCAAAAACAGCATCAATAAGTGATTAACATAGGGGGGATCAAAATAAAATAAATAAATGAAATAAAAATCAACCAGCCACCCTCCTCCCCTGACAAGTAAAGAACACTCTCTTCATAAGTAAAGAACAGTCCCTAAAGTGCGGTGAGGTTTGTGGACCGTTACCTGCCACAAAGAGAGAAATGTGAACGGCTCGTTTCTCCTCTGACACATCACATACCTGTGTGCCGCCACAGCTCGGCTGTTCGGGTATTTCTGGGCAGTCATGAAAGCAGCATATTGAGTGCCAGGTGGCCAGCGCGCGCCGTTATTGGACGCCACATGGACACTCACCCTCTTGCGATTGGACTTTGAACTTATCCCACAGTAGTGGTACCGTGAGGTACCGTAGTACTACAGTACTCCAGCAATGCTAGCGCGGGTGGCAACCAATCATGCAGGACATGGTCTCAATTTGTGTGACGCGTAAAAAGAGACAGAAATGCTGTGCAGTCCTGCACAATGCGGGACGTCTGGTCACCCTACTTAGCCACTCGCAAGCAGCAGCTAGTAGGGGGCCCCATTAGGGGGGATTCCAACGTGTTGTCTATAGGGGTTCCATCATATTGTCATTGATATGGACCAATGTCAGCCGTCTCTGGGGGCCCCCTTCCAGCTCGGGGCCCTAGGCAATTGCCTAGTTTGCGTGTCCGGTTGTGACGGCCCTGAATGAATGTCAGCGGATATACAATAGAACATTTTTATAAATAATGCATTTGTTTTTGGTCTTTTATTAAGGATCTTTTTAGAAATTGCAAAATTTAATTCTCACCCATATCTTTCTGAATATATTTTGAACTTTGGACGCCTCAGTGAAACGAATCAATCATCCCCCATGTTCCGAGCCTTTCAGAAAGTGCAGACCAGATTGCATTCTGGTAGCTGTAGGTTTTCTACCTTTTGAGTTAAAGCGAATGCCACAGCCCTTTTCCTCTTTTTTTTCTCTGGTCATGTAGCACCAATCTCAAAAGTTTTTGCATCATTCTTCCGCATAGACATCCTAGTTTTTTAAAAAGATCATTTTCCCAGCCATGAAACACTTCTTTAATTGATGGATGAGTCATCATTCACAAGGTTGTCAGATTTTATTTAGCTATCATGAAGTATGTTATGGCAAAGAAACAGTGAGATGTCAAAATAGAATTAGCTGACCTTAAGAAAAATAAAGAACAAAACAAAGTAATTGTGTCACACTGATTAGATGCATAATGTTTATTAACTAATTTACAGATGTGTTACACAATGACAAAAACAAGTTCACCCAGCACATCATTAAGACTGACTTCAGGGAATCTAAAAAGAAAAGGGCAACTTTGCTGGATCTCTACTCATAGCACACAAGTGAAGAGAATATATTTCATGTGTTTACAACTGTCAGAAATTCAATAACAGAAAAATATCATAGTGCAATTATCCCTTGGATTGCTTTTAATTGTTGACATCCAGCACAGTTTTTCTTTTTCTTTAATATCTGACAACCATCAATTATTAAGACATTCGCTTGCAACTTGCATTAGAATTGGTTTTAATGAACATAAGTTTACATTTTCAGTGTGCTGTAGATGGTGATGAGATGAAAACAAATCCGTGACCCCAGCAGAGTGCCACCTCAGATTATAATCACGTTGTGTGACAATTCCATTTAGGCATGCTCGTCTACTGCTAATAAAAACAGCAAGGGCAAACTATTCCTGAGCAACAGGCGTAATTCAGTCCAGTTAGTCAGCCAATCTCATTCCAACAGGCGGGAAAATCAATTATAAATGCATTACAATCTAATTTTTCACTTAACTAGAAGCGTGTAATCATCTTAATCAAAATTACAAAACAGGTGTGAGAATTGGATTATCAAGCTACTTCGCTTGAGTTGAGGCTTGATTCGTAGTTACGGTTTCCTGTTGTAGAAGCTGATGGGATATCGGATGTAGATAAGGGCAGAGAAGTGATATTTACCCCAGCAGAAGTGCAGCCTTTTTTCCCCCATCAGCAGTGTGTCATGGAATAAAATGTTTCAGTTCAGATGGTTAAAGAGCCACCAAGTCCAACCAGGCCCTTTCTGCCAGTGCTGTGTGATAAACTGGGTGTTTTCAGAGAGGAATATGGTGAGGTATCACTGGCATCCTTTGACACCACCCACCACATTAACTGTATTGCGGCGTTATTAAAGATCTAAGATGTATTGCAACATCTAGGATGACGTAGAGGAAGCACATTAATAGTTAAAATAACCAAACAGCTCCTGCTGTGAGATATAGGGAGGCGATCACAGGCAAACTCGCATCAATATCTCCAAGCGTAGCTGGCAAAATAAAATAAATAAGTCAAACTTACCTTTCCTTACCATTTCAAGACAGGTTTAATCCATCTCAGCACACTACAGGCAACAGATGCAGCGCTCAGCAGAAACGAGATGTTATCTTAAGAGAAATGGGGAGGTGCAGCCTCACTGATGTTCTGCTTTAATACAACATGAAAGTCAGGTTTGCGGGGGAATCTGTTGCACATCTGAGCAAAACCTGAGGAGATAGAGGGCATTGTGTGGCAGCCCTTGAATAAATCCCCTACATATAGTGCAACTCATAAAAAAAAAAAAAAAGGATCGAGATGTTTTCGTTTTACTTGTAATAGGCACAGGTTAGGCTCAGGTGCCGTCAGGGATAGCTGTGTTAGCTCAACATATTAACACATCAATGTTTTTTTTGAATTTCAATTAATAAGAAGAACAAAGTATCCATTGTAAAACAGACAATAGTGTGATCACAAACATCTTTATTCTTACAATTATCACAGAAAAACTGAATTACAGAACACATGAAACAGTTCCAGGCAATGAAAACACCTTTTATCTACTTAAACAGACTGCAGTACATTTCCCATTAGGTCTGCACTGTGCATGTGTATATGTGCTTATGTTTGCAGGTATGTGAGGGATGAAGCAAAAAAAGAGAGTGGGAGAGTAAACGGTCTTATCAGGGATGTGCAGGTCCAGCCCAGCCGTTTTGAGTGCACGTCAGAAAGTGAAAAGAGTGCTAGCTACTGTACTGGGCTTCTGCTTAAAGCAGCCACCACCCCCACATGACCGCAGTACAGGAACAACTGGCTGACTTAAGACAGAAACAGTGATGATTTCTTTAGTGGCTTACTGACCCACTCTCTGCTCTGCTTCCCCCAAATAACATCAAAAGAGAACAAAAAAAATCTGTGTCCGCTATGTTCACCAACAAAAAAGACTCAGACCTCCAACATAATTTCACAAGGAAAGGTGAACAGTTACAAGTACAAGAGTCCGAGGGTAACTCATTTACAGGGATATTATTATTCACAGGAAAGTAAAAAACAAACACAAACACAAAAGCTTTGTAAGCTAAACTTTGTCATACATTTAGAGCTGTTTGTTGACTGTACAGAAACAAAGGAAAACTCGCTGAAGAAAGCAAAATCCAGATACTTGGCATAGATGTTAAGTTCCTACACAGCAGCCAGTTTTCTTATGTTCATGATCAACCTCTTGCTGTAGTCCTTATGGTCAACAGGCTTCACTGCCATCACTGTGGCCTTGATCCTGGATTCATCCTGTCACACACACAACAACAAAAAAAACACATTTATGACTTATAATACTTGCTTAAAAATTAGTGTACCAATTTCAGTGTGTCATCGCTGGACCGAACAAAGCTAAAGTAGTTTAGGAGGAACCCAACATTATTCCCACTCCCACTGTACACGTTTGGTTAATCTTGCTTTAAAACAGCCTGACTACCATTTCTGAAGTGAAATACAAGAGGCCAGCACTAACTGACTCAGTGTGAGCTTTAGCGTTGCATTTCAAAGCTCTATCCATTTAGAGGGGGTGAAATTTTACTGTTTTGTGATGTAAATATCTTCTACTTCATTTTCGGTTGGCTTTGCTGACTGACAGACAGCTAGCCATGCTAACATGTGGAAACATAGTGCTCATCGCCCAACCCCCTGGTCTCCATTGGTTAGCTATCGTTAGCATTTGCCATTCGGCACCACAATCCACCAAGGCTGGGTGAGACCGAACTAGCACCACCGCTTATTGACAAATACTGCTCCTAACCAGAACAGTGTTGCTACAGAAACATGGTGACCTATGGGTCTTTCCCAGATCACCCCGGTAAGTAAGCAGCTTCGTTTTTAGCTGCAAAACCCCTTTTACATTGTCATCTACCGTATGTTAGCACCACTGAGAACGGTGCTAACAGAGGTATGAGTTCTAAACTAACTAGTTCGAAACTAAAGGGGGGTTTGTGTCTTAAAACTGAGCTGCTTACTCACTGGGGCGACCTAGGAGGAGACTAGATTGTGGGCACAATGTTTCCATGGCAACACTGTTAGGTCGGGATGGTGGTACTAGCGGTATGTGACAAAAGAGTAGAGCCACTAGCTAGTTCCAACCAGATTCAGGTGGTGTGCAATGCAGTATGGATGGGTCACCATTTTCAAATTTCGAATAGTCGTTTTATTTTTGAAAAATCGATTTTTTAATGCGACTACTACTATTCGTCGTCTTATTACTAGAAATTAACCAATATACAGACGTGTCAAAAATATTCTCTGTGGTTAACCGCTGACATCCCCAGTGCACACAATAACTTGCAGTGAAATCATGTTTGCATATCATGTTAATACAGGTGATTTTTCCAACATTTATACTGTGTGTAAAATTACTTATTCATTTAGATTTTGAATCATAGACTAGACTCCAAGGTCTATTACATATATTGAGACACCATCCATCTGCACATCTATTGCAAACATGCTATATATAGGCATCTTTCCTTCCCTCATGACAAACTGGGTTAATGTGACACGTTTGGTCTGGGCATCTGAATTGTGTTGGCATTCAGATGAATGTTTCACAAAAAAAAGAGGCAGCTTTTAAAGCCATAACCACCTCCACAGCTGTCTAGACATGGGAAGGTCATTTCTACCAGGCCCATTATTCTCTGCATTTAAACAGAGGTTACACTCATTTCGTCACCATTAATCCTCTGCAGCTTGAAGTGGGTGAAATGTAAATCATCTTCCTTTGGACTAGAGCCCACAGTTCCTCAGAAGAGACCGTTATAAATCTCGCTGCTTGTTTTGTGTGATGCAAGAGAAATATGGGCACATTACATACAAAAATATAAAATAATGGAAAACTTCATCATTATAGTTTGACATTTAGTAGAATGAACTGTCATGCTACACATCAATAGAGATAAATGAATGTGATAATAAAACTTTGGAAATGCATTGTGCAAAATGAATATGTCACTTTTGGCTTCTATCTTGGCATGTGTTGGGAAACGGGTGCAACATGAGAAACAGGTTAGAAAGCCTCTTTGTTGTGCAGTAGAAGGAATACATGTCAATCCAGATGGACAGAAATATCTTTGAGAATTATGGAAATATCTTCACAGCATTGGTTAAAGGTACCCTGTAACACTGAATATAAACAGAAACTTTGTTTACAAGGAAAACTCCATGGGCACCCTTAAGTGTTGTTAAACGACCGTCTGGGTTTCTTAAAGGTCACCAGGGATTTAACTTTCAAGAAAAGGGATACTCTGTGCCTTGAATGCAATCATCAATGCTGAAGACTAAAATGTAATATCTTTAAAGGTTATATGAGACTTTTAGTATTAATACAGCAGCAAACAACTCTTTGTTATGTAAAGATATAGTGAAGTTATGGCGTCCTGAGCAGACAATTAAGTCACACTCCCTGTGTGTGTGTGTGTGTGTGTGTGTGTGTGTGTGTGTGTGTGTGTGTGTGTGTGTGTGTGATACTGAGCTTCTCTGTTCTTTGTTTAGGTAGCTGGCCTGCTACATGTGCATTTAGTGTGTGTGAGTCACTGTCTGTGTAACCCACTCACAAGCTAATTGCCGCCACTCTGCACTGCACCCATACAGCGGTTACCACTGATAAAGTGTAAGAAGTGTAATGCCCACCCTCCAGTTTCACCCAGACGTTAACACTGTTAGCTCTGTCAGTATTGTTGCCATTGTTAGAACTATGAGCGCTGTTAGCACTGTTTGCCTGGCTAGCTACCATTATTTAGGCCCAGCCACCTCCATGTTTGCTTATGACAGAGGTGAGAACTGTGTGCAGGCAAGACATTTATGGCCGGGATTGCCAGCTACCAAAACAAAGAATGGAGAAGCTCAGGATTACAACACACACAGGGAGTGTGACTTAGTTCTGGGCATCTTTAAAAGGTTCAGTGCGTAGGATTTTGGGGCCCATCTTGACAGAAATGGTATATAATATTCATTAGTTTTCATTTGTGTATTATCACTTGAAACTAAGATTAGCTGATTGACCTGTTTATATCTTTGTATCTACACATATGTAGTTCCACACGCTCGGCACACACAAGATATGCCAAGTTTTGCAACCTCACCATCAGATTCCACTAAATCCTACACACTAGACCTTTAAAGGTGAAGCCCTAGTGAATACCTGCACATCAATGTCCTGCCAGCCACTTTTCTACATCCGTCAGATTTGCGATTGAAACATGATGTTAATCAAAGCATATCTGTCCCTTGATTTTGTTTAAACAAGTTTAATTAAGGAGTCCAACAGATGTGCACAGCTCTCTCTGCTTAAAAACACACATTTATTCTCCCTTCTGACCAGTGTTGCAGCCTTGAAATTTAATACCGGCTCTATGGAAATACAACATCTCCTGGAATTTTCAAATCCCAAACCAAATGACATTACATCACAATAATGCAATAACAGCAGGGTTTTTCTTCCTCCACTGACTGACAATGACCTCGTGCTTAGCTTAAAGAAAAAGCTGAATTCTGAACAAGACATTTTAACAGTGTTTTGGTGATATCCTACATCCACCATACACACTGACAGCAATGTTAGAACTATGGGTGCAGTTGATGAGTGGGTGAATAAGACGAGGTGTGTGTGATGTTAGCAGCTAGCATCACACAGCCAAGTTGGGTGTTGATCCACACTTGGACAACCTGTGCTGGCCTTCCTACAGCCACCGCTGCGACTGTGTGCACACATGAGCGCGAGAGGAGCAACACACATAAATTTGCTCCACGGTGACCTTTTTCTAACAGCTTTAAACTTGCCAGGGACACTTAAGACAAACAACAGCCAAGGAAAGTAACCATTTCATACTTTCAAAACAAAACATTTTATTCCCTATACTGCCGATAAACAAGTGCAGCAGGGATGAAGAGCTGACTGAAAACTGGCACAGGCACTCACACAGCAGCACTTGAAAATGCCTCAACCAGCGTTTTTTACCCAGCCCCAGACAACTGGTCAAGTGCAGTTGATATTTGGTGGAAAAGAAAACCAGTAGGAGTGTAGGACTGCACTGACGCCCCAGAATAATGTACCAGACTTCATCATGTGATTGGTGAGACAGGATTTATAAGGGTGAAATGAGAAAATATCAGCTGACTCTGATTTGAGGGCCTGCAGTGGTCAAGACTGGGCCAGTGGTGCAATGAAAAGCCTTAAATGTTCAATATCAGCTTTTTCATCAGTGTCATCCTTTTGAGACACTTAAATCAGTTACAATGTCTAGACACAGCCTACAGGGACAATAAGAACTTAATAACAGCACAGCAGTTTGGATATCATAGCCGCAAGCGCACATTCGTGCTGTCAAGCAAGTTAAAGATTTAAGACTGTCAAGGAGTCGAGTACTGAGTGGTAATATTTAAAAGATTGCTTTCTGACAGTGGCAACACATGTATATTATAAAATCATTCATCTGACATTTTAAGTTATAACACAATCATCTAAACAGAATATCAAAGTGATAAATATTTTGAACCCCAGAGTACTAATTTGATATTGATTTGTGTGAAAATAATTACATGATGCATCAGGCTTGTTTTGATGGATACACTGTGATTAATCAGAGAGGGTTTTAGTTTAATAGCAAGAAAACTGTATCAAGTGGCAAAGCTTTTGGTTCTCAGTGGCATCCCACATTTATCCTTAAAAGGCTTTATGCTCATGTATTTGAGAAATCTGATGTGAGAATGACATTAATTGGACTTGAATGTAGTTTTGATCCTTAATGGGACGCTAGGCTCCTTCAACAGTGTCTTGGTTTTCCTTATTAAAGAAGTCAATCTCATCTGAGTTTTTGTTCAGTGTGATGTCGAGCAACAACTGATAGAGTATACTAATACTTTAATTTGACTTTTATACTAAGATCCACTATATCTTGATCATTCATTATAACAATTGCAGAGTCGTTAACAAGTTGTTAGCTACAGCAACATTTTCACCGCTCTACCTTGCTGTTGAACAGCCCTTGCCACCAGGAAACTGAAGCAGCTATCTCAATTGAATTAACTCTTTTAACAGAAACAGTCGTGTGTAAGGTTAGCAGTGAAAATGTTCCAAGTAAAGTGCACACTTAATTTTTTTCGGTGGGTCTTTTTAGGTTATGATAACTTGTTTTGCTACAGCCACCATCCATAGCAGTGCATGGCTTGGCTTCCATGCCAGTAGATTTGGTTTATCAAAAATGCTAGCAAAGCAACACAGTACATAAAATAAGCACAGCACAAACATGACATAGGTCGGACCATCATGTTGAACTATGTATCTTAAAACGTTTTAGTTCACATATCTCTGAGACTGCAATCAATTGCCAGTTGTCTGCCTGGAAGTGACTCTTGTTAGCATGACATCACAGTGATTGCATCTACACTTAGCTGTAGGTAATATATTGTATAGGGCTGCAACTGACGATTATTTTTACTATTGACTGATCTATTTACAATTAATAATTTAGTCATTAAAATGTCATAAATTGTGAAAATGCCCTTCACTTTTTGATGTCCTCAAAATGCTTGCTTCGTCTGACTGACAGTCCAAAACCCAGACATGTTCAATGAGACAAAACGGGAAACAACAGCAGCTAAACGTCACACTTTACAGCTTGAACAATTGATTATCAAAATATTCATTTGAGCAACTAACCTTGTTTCAGCTGGATATGTATGCACAAGTCTAAAAATCTGATGTCCACCTTCCCAAAATGAGCCAGGGAGACCTTCAAATGTTCTGACAGACTCTGTTACAGAGTTTCAGTCGAAACTTAAGTCTCACTATGATTCAACAGAGTGGATGGGGTGTCATTAACTTGCTTTGTCCAACATCAAGCACACACAACATTGTGCCCATGACAACATGTGAGAGCACAGCACAATGGCTGGCTTGTAGCACTGAGAAGGAGAAAATAAACTGAAAGAGGGGTTGCAGGTGTCTCTGTCGAAAGAATATGGGGTCTGGAGGCAGCAGCCAATACATGCTTGTAGCAGTGCCATTGGCAGTTAGGAGGCTGCGCTGAATGTGACAGACACAGTGGCCTCTTCTGTGGGCTGAAGGCGGATGCAGCCTCTGGCTCGGCTCCAGACTTCCTGCTCAGAGTCCCAGCCCAATCAATTCTTTTATGTGCTTCCCTCAAAACAAACCTCTATCTGTGTGGCCTACAGGAAATAGTGACCGCGACTAATCTGTGCGTGCACCCTTCACAAAGCCACTGAAAATGAGCAGCATTCTCGGACAAACACTTAAGAGTGTTTTTAGACATGGCTCTGCCAGTCAAAATGAAAGCAGGGTAGTTGTGTTAATGAATAGGAAAACTATCAAGGAAGAAAAACACAAACAGCTTAAAGATAAAGGACCTGTTTCTGTGCTATGCATTTTAAGCTTACAAAGGAACGATGGTGGTTCATGGGATTGAGGCAGTTTTGTTTTTTTCCCTCCCAGTCTCAGTAATGGGCACATTTTCTATTTTGTTACAGCAATACGTTTGTCTACAAAGAACGCTATGATGGCACCAAACCGCTAGACATTTTATCAGACTAATTACCGTTCCTGTTTCACTTACGTTATATGTTTCTAGCTTCACTCTGCTTTGGAAGACAAAAGTGTTGAAGTTGGCTTGTTGGAAGACCTCGTCGAAGGCGGCTTCGTTCTGAAAATGAGAAACATTTGATTGGCTCAATTTCAATAGGTACGCACATTGGTTTAATCAAAAGTTGGTTTCATCACAGTTTCAAGTGCAAAATAAAGTAAGTGTCTGATAACTGAACAGTGAAAAACAACTCCTGTGATTTTCTAATTGTGCCTGGAAGAAAGAAAGCTCAGTAGGTTTCTTTATCACAGGTTTGTCTACGCAGGGGTGTGTGTGTGTGTGTGTGTGTGTGTGTGTGTGTGTGTGTGTGAGTGTGAGTGTGTATGCATTCTTGGCAGTAACAAAGCCTGAGGTTTAGCTTGTGCCCTCGCCATTTCCTGAGGCCAGTATTATATTCAGGAAGGGAAGTCTCACCGAGTCCTTGAGCTGCCCCAGGTAAGCTGCGTTCTGGCCCAGGATGGCCTCTGCACTCTCCTGGAAGCAAGTCACCCACTGGTTGTCCGCGTAATCTGCAATGTTGGCCTGTAGAATTATAACGAAAACAAAGGGGAAATAAATGGGTAGAACAGTCAGATGTATATACACAAGTATAGATCAATGTACTCGTGTTTAAATGTTGTATTTGCTAGATGCTTAATGTGGTATGTTAACCTAACACATCTCCCTACTCTTAAGAAATCATTACTTCCTCTAATTAGCCTATATCCTGCTGGGAAGCCTGGCAATGCAAGCAGAGTCACTGTGTTCTCGTGATACATACAGGGAAGGCAAATTCACAGCTTATACTACAGCTTGTGAAGAATAACAATATGTCGACTGGTGAGTGGTACAAAACAAAAAATGCCTATTTCAGATGCCTGGCTGCAATTGCTCTGTTGCTGACTAAGTGAGCTTTTGTGTTTAATGTTATTTGTTCTTTCCAAATAATGTTTGTGTTGCAAACGAGCTGACAAAAAAAAAAAAGGGCACGTATTTGCGTTCCTCCCTGAACTTTCTCTAAAATGACTTAAAGCACAGTATGGAAAGCTGCAGCAATTATCCCAAAATAGCTCTGATTTAAAGACAAGTGTAAAATCTAAAATTAGCCCTCATTACCATGTGTCACAGAAACAGTCGAGTTGGCTTGAAATGTCTCTAAATTTAACTGCAAAGAGCAGACCGGGGAAATGCTGAACCAAAGGGGACGGGCCATAAGGGGAGAGAGGGGCTTGAGCCCGGGAGACAGAATAAGGACAGTAAGTTGGGGGAAAAGAAAGACGGGGCTATGTGAAGGACTAGGAGGATGTTGCGCATAGCCTCAGCAGAGGCATCTGCTCAAGACTTAGCAGGAAGAACAGGCGTTTCAGATATGTGCATTAGCATATATGCTTGTGTGTGAGTGCATGTGTGCCACAGCTGAAAAGAATCAGAAGTTTTTGGGCAGCCGGCGCTGAGTCACTTACAGAAAGAATGAGGCGGTACTTGAAGTTGGGGAACTCTTTGTCACACTTTTCGCAGCGGAACATGCCATTCTGTTGGTCGACCACTTTTTTGTTGCAGTCTTGGCTGGGACAGGCCTGGTAAAGGCAGTTTTCCTTGCGCAGGTACACTATGGTAGCTGTGCAGGTGTAGTAGTCTGCCTAAAAAGGGAATATAAACAAACAAATATTCATGTAAACAAAAGTTCAGTGCTGCATAATGTTACTGGAATGTGCTTCTTACTCGATGTCTTCCCCCTCTCTCCCGACCTTTGTGTTTTATATGTTAAATATGACGGTTGAAAACCAGGAATAAAACAGCATGAAATTAACATTAAGATGATATTTTAAGGAGCATATAGAGGTGAATGTGAAGAGTCAGGAAGCAACATTTGTGTAGCAGTAGCTCAAGTTACACTCTCAACCAGAATCCTAATGGCTCTGACACAAATGCAAACCATTGAGATAGTGTTTGTGGCGAGGAGGCAAACTTTTAAACCTGCTCCACATAAACAGCCTTCAGAAATCATCGGCACAGAAAACAACCAACTGAAAGACACAAATTTCATATTGGATTGGTAGATGCATACTGAAGCAGCTTTGGATGTGCTGTAATGACGGGGTGAAAAGTTTCAGCATGTTAGCAGATGAGTCACATTACCCCTCTCCCTCTGGAAAAGTTTTCCTAATGCAGCTCACCCCTTCTGCACACGACACATAGCTGTTGCACCCTAACAGCTAATTGTTTTGGACAGTGTCTCCCCCTCCCACTAACCTCAGCATTGGCTGTGACAACAGAGAGGAGACGAGGCCTCTGCTGCTTTGATAAAAGACTAAAGGTGCCTGTTCAGGGTCAAGGAGCAGGGCAACAGGCCTGCCAGCTTGGTGCCATAATATCTAAATACATTAAACAATCATTAATGCCACTATGTAAATGCAATTATCTTTACTGTGAAGAGATGCTTTAGGTCACAGTCATCTGTAATTAGTTCCTCCAAGGATTGTAATAAAAGAAAACTGGTATATTTTGAAAAATTATAAAACATCATTAAAACATTTCCATGACCTGGACATCCTGCAAAAGATTTCTTTGCTGAGTGGTGCACTCACTGAGCTCTATAGAACCTTCTACTTATGTTTCTAACATTTGCTAAACAAATAAACAAGAAAAAACATGTATTCAAAATAGAACATCTCCTGAAAGTGCAATGAAATTGAATTCTTTCCCCTTCTCTTCTCCAAACACTGACCACTGTATTAGTATGCCAAAGACATTCAACCCCCATTAACTTCCAAAACAGGACAATTGATATTCCATGTCATTTTGGATAAACAAAAGGCCTTTAAGAGGGTGGTAAGTGACAGCAACAAAATAAGAGAAAATCATCCTGTTCCAACACCAGGAGCCGCTGGCTATGCTTTTTTAATTACTGTTTTGATTTACAAAAAACAACCCAGACATCAACCTCTGCTGCTTTTCCAAAAGAGGTGCAATTAATCAAGTAAATACCTCTTCAATTAGTGTGTGACTGACCGGGGCTGCCACAGTGGGAAGATGACAGAAGACCTTGTTTCTCGCCACTGTCATAGGCCTTTACAAATGCGGTGTCAAGACAACAAGAGGAGGGTGACCACTTACTGTCAGAAAGGGCACAGGAGCAATGTGGAAACTTGAGATTATGACACAAAGACTTTGTGACAGGCACAATTAATTGCAACAGACTTTGGCTAGGGGAGGGAGGGGGGGTCTTGAGAGGTCTGACCCCCATGCCCCTGCGTATGGGATGTCTCAGAGGGGTTGAGGATGGCCTTGGCTCAGCTCCTTTGTCAGTACTGGGCCTCATCACACGCCATGCTGAGGCGGAGCAAGAGCCTCTATAGCCCAGGGTCAAACCTTTCCTCCTGAACAGCGGGGAGCTAATGCCAGGAGAAGCCCTCCACCTGACAGGGGGCTAACGGTTACAGTCAGGATTTGGGGTTAGAAAAAAAATAGATGGGGCTGCTTAAGCTGCATTGTAGGCCTCTAGATGATAGAATAGCTGAAGTGGCTTTACTAAGAGGCATAAGGAGGAGCAATAAGCCATTTACTATCTGTGACTGGGAATCCTGCACTTGTGGCCGTAGAAGAGAGAATTATGAGGGCACCACAAGTAGGACAGGTTCACTCACAGCCTCCGGCAGCACACAAACACATGCAGTTTCACCACCGCATACAAATCATTCACCAAAACATATTTCTCACTTAATTGAGATTAACAACTAACTGCTGCTTTGGCTTAATCCATGTATTTTTGCATTTCTCTGTGTTTTCTAAGGAATTAATACTTTGAGCCTCCAAACAGACAATAGAGCAAAACTGTTCTTCTTGAGTCTCTTGGTGCCCTATCATAATTGCTTGCATCTATTAATTGTCCTATAGGCTTAATGGGATATTATCATCATACTGTGATGATTACTAATGTGCAGAGCATGTTAAACGATGTTAAATTACAAAAGTTAAGATCTCTGCACAGGTCACATTATCCGCTCTGCACAATTTATACACTTCTCTGAGCTTAATTTCCCTCAACAGTAAAAATGAAAAAAGGGGGGAAATTAAAGAACATATATTACTTTACTTATCTCAGGGCAGTAATTTCATTACAGAGGGCAAGGAAAAGAGCTTATGTAATCTTAGTAATCAATACCGGAGATAAATGTGGCTTTCACCGTGAACATACACCAAGACTGTGAGAGGACACCCGCGATACAGTGGGATTAAGCACACATACCTGGTGGTGCAGTGATTTTATGAGTCAGTGATTATGAAGATTCATCACGCTGACTCTCAGCTAAAAGCACCTCTGCAAAAGCAGAGCTACGAGTGACAAGGTTACACTGTAGCGACACTATACAGACATGCAATGTGTACCGCGGGTTTTAAATAACAAATGCAGCTTGACTGTGAGCACTTTCATATTTGTTGTTTGGGATTCAACGCCGGTCTTTCAGTTTGTCCTTGAATATCTTCAAAGAATCATCCTTGAATAACAATGTGTCTGGGGTTACCATATCTGGAATGTTTGAGTGCATCAAGGCAAAGCCGAGCACGTGTGTACCTTGTCTCCGTGTCCCAGGTGCTCCGTCTTAACGTCAGACAGAGTCTTCCAGTTGATGAGTCCTCCCCCGCTGCCTTTCACCTCTGTCAGGGACTGTCCATCCATGGCGTGGCCCTCCTTGTCATACCTATGTGAAAGAGAACAAATACCAGTCAGTGCTGATTTGTGTTAAGTCACAGTGAACCATGAATATTTGTAGGACTGCAATCGACGATTATATTCTATATATATTAATATGTCAGCTATTTCCTTGATTCATTATTTAGTCCATAAAATATTGGAAAATAGTAGAAAATGGAAGGAAAAAAAGGAAAAGAAAAATGTGCACCATAATTTTTACAGTTCCTTTTGTTTTATCTGACTGACCAAGATTTTAGTTTAAAGGTATACTATGCAAGATTGTCAGTAACTGTTTGTAAACACACTCGCAAGTGAAAGTGAAGGTAAAAGCCAAGCCCAGGTTGACTCTCGCCTGGCATTTCACCTCACTATATTTGCATTTTTTCATCGTGTGTCTCTTGGGTGCCTGTTGCTTACGGTCTGGCACCTGGTTGCTACCTTTTTATATATACCTTTTTATATAGCCCCGACTTCATCGGAGTGCTTTGGGGGAACACGCCCATAAATGTCCTGACCTGAACACAGAAACCCATAAAAAAAAAAGAGGAGAAAATACAGGCAGAAGGCAGAGTCTCTGCAGAAACATACACCGCTACATACTTCCAGATTGTCATAAGTGATGATTGAGAGGGATTACTCCGGCGTGAATCTTTGTTGTTTTTCATTAAAATCCTGCTATGCATCTGTTTTATCACCAAATTTATATATATTACAAAAGTTTAGGAAAGCTGTACTTCCACTTGAGAGATCCATAATGTTGGTATGCTGAGGCCTGCTTTTGGATTGCAGCTTTATCCATTTTAATACATCCAAACCAAAGCTGGAGACACAATACTCTGCTGTTCACATTGCTGTCAACAGATTGCAGGCTGTCCATTTAACAGTTAGCTTAAAAAAAAAAAAAATCTTGTTCTAGGCAGAGCATCCATTTGTGTTTGTCAAAGCAAGGATGGCTCAGCTGAGCGTAGGGCAGGCTGAGAGGTTTGTGAAATGAATCAACAGCAGAGGGACAGATGAGCTAGCCAGGGTCAGGGCTGTTACGGTGATATCAGAAACCCATTTTCGTCCAATGTTCCCGGTAATTCAGAGAAGACAACAGGAAGAAGAAGAGGGAAGGCAGGGTAGGAGTAGAAGAAAGATGGGTGGAGGTAACATGCAGTGGGGGGGGGGGGAGGGGATAACAGTTTAAATGGTCACAGAGATCAATAGAGCTTACTAATCTGTTGGCCACAAGGCAGAGTGGCGCACAATGGGGAGGTCGGGTTGTAAATACGGCGAGAGCATGCCTTGCTCCTGGAGGCATGACTAATTGAAAATATCCCCATTAACGCTTCAGACTGTGGCCAGAGCAACGCAGAGGCTGCCAATTTCCCACACCCATTGACAAATGTGAGCAATTCTTTACGGTGGCACCACATTTCTCACGAGTATACCTGCACTGCTTTGCTTTAATTGTGCCTGCACCCAGTTAGAAACTTGTAAAAGATATGGCGACAAATCAAACTGGACAAAATGGAGATAACATTTACTGTCATTGCTCAACATCTCTCCAAAGACAGATGATATACAGAAGAGACAAATGTGGTGACAACATAGCCAAGGTGATTAAAAATCCATTACACTTTAAAAAGGTAAGACTGCAGACTAGTAAGTCTTCACAGTTACATGGCTGCTGTGGACATGTGGTTTGACAGGTACCAAAAAGGAGTGTAAAACACTCCACAAGATACCACCGTGACAGCATCCAGTTTTAAAGCTGCTGCTGTTTTTATCATAGAGGCGGCGAGGAGCAACGGAAACAAAAATGGCACGGTAGACAGTGATCATGATGAAGGAGAGAAAAAGAGGACAAATTAGACCTGGCAGAAAATGTGCAACAGTCAACTCGAAACAGGAAGATCCCAGTTTAGAGCAGCGAGGCTTCAGTGAGACAAACTATCTGCAGGAACACTGAGATAGATGACTGGATGTTGGCATGTTGACATGCATGTGCATGCCATAGACATGTCCAATGTCAGTGTGTCAATGAACAAGGACATAACAGGAGCAGAGACATGTCAGAGGGAAGAGGCATGAGGGGATGATGGGAAAGTCTCAGTAAGCAGAGTCCTTCGCTCCAGGCTAAGACTCTAATGCCTGGGCTGCGAGTGGCAAACATGCCACAAACACAATGACTATATGCTGTGTGTGACATGGTGTTAGCCACTTCATCTGAAGTGAGTGACATCTAGTCAAACATTAAGCTACCGGTAACATAGAGAAATACTTCTCTACTACTACTACTGCACTTAACTTATGAAGAAAACATTTCCTAGCATTTCCAGTTAACAAAGGGCTGTAATAGACTTGCCGCTTGATTGAACGTACGCGTACACAATGCGCCGTGTCTGTGTATATACTTGCTGCAGCACTACGCACAATACTGGCGGTCTCCACTTGGGGCAGACAACAGAAATAAAACCCCGAAATCGGGTAATGCATGCCGGGTGTTGTAAACAAACCTGGATGCCCTTGATATGCTTGATGAGGAAGAGGAACTATGTCACTATGTAACAGCATGGAAACATCATAGAGCTGCGGGTAGTTCTGCACCAGGTCTGTCAGCCTCTCTTCAAAAGTTTCCGCCATTGCTCCGACAGCGACTCCGTCTAGTCTGATCTCACAGTCACCGTGTTCATTCGCACAAGTGCCTTTAGTGGTCATGTCAATATTGCATCTCGCTTACGCGTCACGGTACCTCGTGTTGAGATGTGCGGCCAACACATCAAGCGACTGCAGATCACACATGGCAGCCATGATGCGGTCGCGTTGTTTGCAGAAAGTAAATTACTGGCCTAAGAATCCAAAAACTGAGAACGAAAGTTAAGGGGGACCATGTTTAACAGCAAAACTACATTAAAATATTCATTTACAAACTAATGGGTGATGCAGTTGTTGATTGTTAAGTACTGAGCATGCGACTGAATACATTAAACTGGGATTTCAATGCACAAGTTGTGTAAGTGATTGTACACAGATGTTGTAATATAGTTTCCCTGTTGTTAAAAGTGGTCCCCAATGACTTCAATCCATCAACATTTGACGTTTTTGGATTCTTTGTTCACCCGAGGCATGCCAGAAAAACACTTTCTACACAGATTCAATGCAACACTGGGTAAGTAATTGATGTACAAATGGTCTCTGGGGGGTTGGGAGAATTACTTTAAATGAAACCACATACACAGTTTAATTTAAACGTTGACGAATGTTTATTCTGCTTTATTCCTATTTTGGCAAAATCTCCTCCTCCTCGTAATGGACAGATCACACAGACTGCAACTGCATTACCATTTGTGTAAGAACACTGCAGAATAAAAGAGCGAGAATACAGCTATCTAACTTACATGTCATTCCTGCACCCCAGGACAGTTGTGCATGCATTGGTAGACTGACTCTCACCGCTGTGTCACAATAGTTGAATTTTAATGAGTTTGTCCTATACAGAGCTGCACAGTAAGTATATCACGGAAAAACAGAACAGAAATTTATTGCTAGGCTGGAGTATTTTTTTCTGGTAATACACAATTTAAATGTGCAGTAAGGCAAACTGAACACTCTGCTAACCTGCTATTTTTGCTGTGTTTTAATTTCTGTATGAACAATGGGTATCATAATGGACAAGTTATTAATTTCTCCAAGACAGGGCGACAGTTCACATCTTTGTAAACCTTTTCTAAGTTCTTCAACCCAAAATGTCGTTTCCATTGGATTATTTTGAGTAAGAAAAACACTATGCCTACTCTATGCCTGGTTGGTATATGCAGCAATATAAAGTGTCAATAAAAACTTAAAAACAGGGCTGCAACTATCAATCATTTTCTGAAACCTATAAATATTCAGTTGACTATCATACATGACAAAGAAATCAACTAATTCTCACATCTGAGAAGCTGCAACCAGCAAATAATTTTGCACATTTGCTCTGTTAACACTTAGTACAACATAATATATTGTAAGCTACAATATATATATATAATAGCTCTGTATGCCAATAAATTGTATGAGTTTGAGTGTCCTGGTTCAAGGCTACTTTGACAATAGTGACAGAAACAAGCCACAATACCACCGAAAGAGGAATTCTTCGCTTTGTGAGACACTATCAAATTTGGTTTGAAACATTCAGTCAGTCAGCTACTAATTCAATTCAGCTAATAACTCAACACCACTAATTCCACGAGTAATTCTGCCGCTTTTTCTTAAATCAATAAAGCACAGAAAAACATTTGGGTAAAATAACAAGTCAATTAAATACTGAGGGATCGTGTTCACTAAACTACTGTGTTAGAGCTTGTTTGCTCCTGGGCTGACATAATTACTGCCACAACTATATGCTGTGGCCTGTACATGTGGAAATACTGGAGTCATGATAAGGACGACACGGAAAATGTCAGCTTGGACTTGTATGACTAAATGAGTATGTGGTTAACGTCTGCGGTTGACAGGGAATAAACATGACAAAAGGTAGTTAACAGAAAAGTGGCAGGATGGAAAAAGGCAGCCTGACCATCTCTAAATGTGCTGTTGCCACCTAATGGACAACTGCATTTTCACAGTTAGATGGATGAAAGTGTGAATATGAAGTCAGATTTGTACACTAATTCTCACTAGAAGAATGTTAGTGTTGGTTTAATTTCAAGTTGGCTGCCTGTGTCAATAAATCTCAAAAAGAAGGTGAGGGCACACAGCAGGTGCACACTAACTACGCACTAAGATCCCAGATTAACCCAAGATCAAGATAATTAGTGCAGCATTTTTATTTATAAGCACACTGGAAAGTGCTGAGCGGCACCACTAATACTCTGCATCAGTTCGAGTCAATAGCCCACCAAGGATAGACTATTCATTTGAGGAAGTCCCAAAGGTCTGCGCCAAAACACAATCAAATTAAGACGCCTCTGCATGAGTAAAACAATGATGTTTCAGCAGCCTTGGCTGTACAGTAAAGGCATATCTTTGTTTGGCGGAGGGAGCTTTAGGTTCTTCTGGGCAAGATTAAAAAATAATCATCAAAAGATTCATTCAGGGTTTAATTGATTTGCTCCCTTGTTCTGTTTTCTATAATTCACATCTTGGTTTACAGAACAATTAGGGGACACACTTGTTGATGGCTTCCATCCTGAGACCCAGACTTATCAACAGCACAACAAAACACACATTATGTATTAAACAGCTGGCAGTCTTCCAGTAAACACACACACTAACAATTTCCATTGTCATCATCTTTAGATATAATCTCTGTGATGCAGCCTTAAAACAAAAAGATAAATAACTAAGGCGGCCATTCTCTCCATCCTCTTCACAGCATGAGGCTGGCTGGGACACGGCCCTCAGACATGCTGCATAACGATCTCGTCTTCGCCATGGCTTTCACTTGGAAGGAAGCCAAACCTGACTCATTACTCTCGATCCAAGTCAATCCATCTGTGACTTTTAAACTGTTCATTAGTGGATGGCTGCAAACCTGCAGGAACCCATTGTCCAAAGAGGACCCACATGGGCAAACTCCACGTCTGCGGTGGATGAAGCAACAGAGGAATTTAAGGATCATTATCTCTGGCTGTCCAAGTGAGAAGTGACAGGAGAACATGGGGAACAACCTTCCGTCATTAAACAGTAGAGAGCACAGGAAGTATTAAAAGCCTATGCTCCAGCAGGGATGAGGAAATGTGATTTAGGACTTAATGGTGTTCAGGTAAAAGAAAGCAGAAGACCCAGGAGTGGCCCTGATAATAGAAGACTTTCAATCACGACGCACATATAAAAAACCCATCACAAAAAGCAGCAGTTCACAGTAGTTGGCATTCTGAGAAATAAAATAAAATAAGAAAATATATTCAGACAAGCTGGAAGCTGGTGCTAAAAGAATCAAGAAATTACTGTATGAGCCGAGACACCGATGAAAGAGGCACATTTGAGCATATACTATAATTTGCCTCTTTCTCACCTGCAAAGCAGAGCCACATTTCACTGCTCTGATTATGCAGATCAGCTCCTCTGAACATGTTTAAATACTTGCAGGCAAATTTGTCAAAGCAGAAAAAGAGGCTGCACTGGACTGGTCACAAAATAAACTTGAAGTGTTTACCGTCTTTTATTCCTCAGTGCAGAAGTGGCATTGGGAGGTAAATAAATGAAACTCTTTGGATGGAATCGATTAGATCTCCACTCACAAATACAGACATTTGCTTTCATGTCAGAGAGGAGGGGCAGGTCTCGCCTGTTTAAGTAGGATCTATACGAACAGATCAGTCACTGTGTCACAGTGCTGGAGCGAGGTTACGTATCAACCCCCGCTGCGGTCCACGAGTGCACTGCCTCATCTGTCAATCATCTGCCAACCTGTCCCAATAAACCTTGTTATCGCACACTGACAGGGAGATGCCTTTGTTGGAAAAATGATTACACAAACAACAGAAATGCGTTTTACCTCTGGCAAAATGCATTCACACAGTGCATGATTATTTTTGGTCATGTTGAACACCAGGGAGAGGTGATAATTTAGAAAATGAGGAATCAAAGAAGTAGCATGTGAGGCCAAATAAAGATGAAAGCGTGAGTCTTAAATGTTTCTATTCTTTTGCAAGAAAAGCCAAAAGAAAATCTTCAAGGAATAGAGTCACATGTCTTTATCATGTCTGTGTATGATCCTACAACTCTGCATTTGGCTGTATTACTTCTAATAAAATCAAATATGGTGCAATACACATAACTACATGTACACAGATAACAACTCTGATTTTAAAGACAAAGACATCTTGTCTAATTTCCACATAATCCTATGTTTCCAAGTGAACACAGACACTACAGAACAGTGTACACACTACACAACCACACCAAAACACACACCAAGGCAAAAGAAATGCTACAATCACCATAATCACACAGAAATTAGTCTGGATTTCATTTCATCTGGAAAGGCGATTAGAGGAGTAAAAACGCATTTCCACAGATTAAGTATGATTTCCATTTATATGTAATGCTTCATTGAAGCCACCCCCCACATTGCGGCTAATGGGGGAAAACTAATCTTGACAATGAGAATCAGAGCATGCACTCTCACAACCATTTAAATCCTTCGAGTTCTTCAATTTCAACAGTAATGCTTGCATGCAAGGAGTTATCTCACTGCGGGTGAAATAAATAAGAATAAGCCTCCTGGCCTGAAATGTACACCACGTTTTATACCTGCTTTGAGCCCATTTTGTCGTGAGCATACAATTGCTAGAACACATGAGCAATTTTCTGAACTGCATTATCAAGGATCCTCAGGCACACTTACCAGCCTCTGAGCTTATATGCCTCAGGGATGTCTGGGTTGATCATCAGGGTGCTGCTGAAAGATGCAGAGAGGGACCGGCCTCCGTAGTCTGAAAGCTTCGCCCCTTTAATGGCTAAAATGGGTTGTCCAGAGCCTTCAAACTTTTCCGCCTACATAAACGAGAGATATGGAGAAAAGGGCACTCATTAAAACTTTGTTTTTACTTGCTGTCTGGATTTAATTCATTCTGTCCAGGGTTCAGACAGACAATACTAAATGAAATTCAATGACTTCCAAGTACTTTTTCAGCACCATTCTTTTATTTTCAAGGACTACACTCATAGAAAATGGCTCATTTTCCAATATAACTTTTTATTACACGGATAAATTATGTGATCCATGTCTCTCTTTTAAGTGAAGGGTTACTGATTGCACTCTTCTTAGGCTTAACTGTCTAAAATCCACTTTTAGTTTTTAAGGGAACTATTAAATCAGTGCACCACTGAAGAGAGAGGAAAACAAATCACAAAGAAGTTAAGTCGAGTCATGTTAGGTTCTGCAATGCCAATATAGGTCTAATGGTTTTTAGTGGGGGGTTTAAGAGTGAAGTAAAGTGAAAATAAAACTACGCTGTCGGGTGGAACATCATCAAAGCAAAACAGAGCAAGAGTGTGTAGTGAGACGAGGACGCGTTAAACTTAAAACAAAAAAAAGAAAAGCTGAGCAAATTAATCGTCATGAATTGATGAACAAAACTTTGGTCAAAATATTAGACTGCGTTATGCGGTTCATATGAATTTCAAGGAGTTTTTAGCACTTTGCTAGGGGCTATTATTTTTTCACTTCAAGGACCTTGTGCAAACCCTGTCTGTTTCTTGGTTTATCAAGTTATGTGTTAGTACAACATGAAAATGTACTTTGTACAACAAGATTTAAAATCTACAGAATCTAGTGATGCTGTGATGCTCTACTGTAAAGCGGTTCATAATGACATACAGACATAGTGATGATTAGCAGGTACGTTTATCATGTTCACTATATCAGTTTAGCATGTTAGGATTTGCTAATTAGCGCACTACAGGCTGATGGAAATGTCATTTAGTAGTGCAAGTATTTGGTGATAAACCAAAGAATTTGATAAACTGAAATTCTGACCTTATGGCGAGGGAAAAGGAAAAGTTAAGGGATCACCAAGGTAAATACACTTTATCCAGAGGGGAACATAAATGTCTGTGCCAAATGTCATGGCAATCCATCCAATAGTTGTTGAGATATTTCACTGACTCTAGAGGCAAAGTCAAAGGAAAGCTTAATTCTGTAGGAGTCATCATTTGGGGACCATTCATCTTAATCCATCCAACAGATATTGACATATTTCAGTCTGAACCAAAGAGGTGAACAGATGGAGCGAGCAAACGACAGACCAACATTTCCATCCCTAGAGCTTCGCCACTATGATTTATGAACACATTTCTTAGTAGTTCAGTTACAAAATTCCTGTCAGACTGTTATAAAAATATGTTTATTGGATTTTCAGATTTGTAGGTTTTCAGTGCTCGTTGCTGTAATAACCTGAGGACACCAACTAAGAAAAAACAATGACAGAGAGGAGAGGGCAACAGTAAAGCCTTCAGAGATGGGGGAAAAATATCTCCACTACTTGCTTTTTGGCATTCCCATTGTTCTTTATAAACTATACATCTTGTGTACCTCAGCAGGTCCCTGTGGAAAAGGGCTATCTGTCGAACAAACAAACAGGGAACACTGTGCTTCCTGTCAGGAGGAAAGAAATGGTGGCAAACTCAGCACAGTCCCTCTGAGCCACAGGTAAAAATCAACTACAGGAGCGGGGTTACTTCATCACCCTGTGACAGGGAATTCAGTCAACAATTTCAACCTCATCTGCCTCTGTTAAACACATAAGTAAATGTCTCTTTGCTGAACAGTGATCAGCAAATGCTTTAACCAACCTTTCTTACTAAAGACTTTAGCCACTTTTACATTGCCTGTTCAAGGCGGGAATACTGCGCTGTTATGCCACCCCACAATTCCATGTATATGGTACGATCGGGGACAGTCGGGACAAAGTTGTCTCTGAGTCAGGAACGGAGGTAATAACAGACCCAAAACGAGATCTGTGTAAAATGTAAAGCCAGGAAGATGTGACCATGGGTGGATCGGGTGTGACGTTTTGATTACATATTATGTTGCCGACCCACCGTGGGAGATTTAAAAAGCAGCTGTTAGCACTTAGCAGTTAACTCAAAGAACAACAGTAGCTGTAAACCCTAACTGAAAGTCTCCAAAGCAGGACTACATCAGGCACCACATAATAGAGAAGGTCAATGTTTGTGAAAGACATGTAACACCATTGTTGCTTTTTAGAAAGCGCTGCCAACGCATATGTTATATGTCACAATAGAGGCCAAAACTGTTAGAAAGAGTCTCTTACGCCTCTTACAATGACAGCATCCCAGGATGAAGAATATAATCACACACTTGAGCGGAGTGATGCCGCTGTTGTTTGGTTGTGTAAAAATGCAAAGAAGGCATGAAAAACGGACTTTATATTGGTGTAATAGTGCAGAGGGGTGTAATCTCACCAAAAACTGAACATTACAAGCTTCATATTATGCAGAAGTGGTGAAGGAATTTCCCCTGCACTGATTACGAGCTCCATCCTACTGCTTCTTTGTGTTGTTTTTAGCAAATTACCTCATTTATCCTGATTTTAAAGCTTTGTAAATAAGCATTATTGTTAGGCTATTAGGTATATCAAATTTCCAGCTGTGGGACAAATAAAGCATTATCTTATTTGTAGTGTTGCTTTTAAATGACAAAAATTACAGTTTTAAAACAAATTGAATAATTGAAAACGTGACTATAGCAGTGGTGGCGGTTGCTTGTCATCCTTTGAGTTTCAATAGCGCAGTATTGTAATATTTCGGTAATTGCAACAGTCCTAGCTTCACAAAAGTAGCATTTAATGCAGGCTTCTTGTAGTGCAGGTGCTCATGTCAATGTGATCACCCCTTGAATGCGTGATCCAGCTTTAGTGAAAGGAAATGGCCACTTTAGAACATTAGTGGTGGTTCTAGTTCTCGAGTCTCGCGCGAGTTGCCATGTAAACACAGTAAGTAGTAAGTAAGTAAATTTATTTATATAGCACTTCTCACAGAGAGGACTCACAAAGTGCTTCACAAGATAAAATACAAAAAATACAATAACAGAAACAATGCAAAATACACAAAAACAAATAAAAAGTAAAGTGCAGCGAAATACAGAGATGATACAATGGACAATTAATGGAACGCAAGCCTAAACAGATGTGTTTTTAACTGCTTTTTAAAAATGTCCACGGAAGAGGCCGCTCTCAGCTCATGAGGTAGTGCATTCCACCATTTCGGTGCAACAGCCTTAAAGGCTCTATCACCTTTCGTCTTTAATCTTGTGTGAGGGACAGTAAGTAGGTGGCCTTCAGCGGACCGCAGTGACCTGACAGGACAGTGAAAGGACACCAGATCCGTCAAGTATGCAGGTGCTTGACCATGGAGGGCTCTGTAAGTGATGGTTAGAATCTTGTGCTGGATCCTGAAATTAACAGGGAGCCAGTGCAGGGATGCCAGGACTGGAGTGATGTGAGTGAACTTATGAGATCTGGACAGAAGCCTGGCGGCAGCGTTCTGGACTAGTTGGAGGCGGTCTAATGAAGTTTTATTGAGACAGGTGAAAAGAGAATTACAGTAATCCAGACGTGAGGAAATAAAAGCATGGATGATCATTTCTAGCTCGGAATAAGTTAACATGGATCTGAGTTTGGAAATGTTTTTGAGGTGGAAAAAGCAGGAGCGAGTGACAGTTTTGATGTGGTCATCGAAGAGCATGGCCTGATCAAATGTGACCCCAAGGTTTCTCAACTTGGGGCGCACATTTGCACTGAGGGACCCTAAGCAGCTGGCCACTTTAGATGCTGAGGCGTCAGGTGCAATAATTAAAATCTCAGTTTTAGCTGCGTTCAACTGAAGGGAGTTAGAAGACATCCAGTCCTTAATTACATTCATACAATCGTACAGTGAGTCAATTCCATCGGTCCTATCAGGGTTAAAAGAAAAATATAACTGGAGGTCATCTGCATACATATGGTATGAGATACCTTCAAAATTGCTGATGACATCTCTGAGAGGGAGCATGTATAGCGTAAAGAGGATAGGCCCAAGCACTGAACCTTGGGGCACCCCGCAAGAAAGGGGGGCAAACTCTGATTTATGAGGGCCAACAGCCACAGAAAAGGATCGATCAGACAGATAGGATTTAAACCAATGAAGAGCGGTCCCTGAGATTCCTACCCTGTCCCTCAGCCTGTCTAAAAGGATGTGGTGATCAACAGTGTCAAAGGCTGCACTGAGATCAAGCAGAACCAGGATAGTGGATTTACCGGCATCGGAGGCCATCATGATGTCATTGGAGACCCTGAGAAGAGCAGTTTCTGTGGAATGTAACTGACGATAACCGGACTGAAATTTATCTAAGATATTGTAACTGTTCAACGCTGTCACTAACTGGTTTGCAACTGCTTTTTCTAGAATCTTAGATACAAAGGGCAGCTTGGAAATGGGCCGGTAGTTACTAAGAACATCGGGGTCCAGATTGGGCTTTTTGAGAAGCGGCTGAACAACCGCTTGCTTGAAATGGGACGGGACACGACCAGAAACCAGTGAGCTATTGATTATGGAGAGCAGAGATGGACCAATAGTGCTGAAAACATTTTTCAGCAAAGTTGTGGGCAGGATATCCAGCGGACTAGAAGAGATCTTCATAGTGCACACAAGATCTGCTAAGTCTTGTAAGGAGACAGGTGAGAAATTGTCAATAATTGACTGTTGTTTGGGAGGATCAGGAAGGGAGGAGGAGGAGGGTGTTATACTGGCCTTGACACTGGCAACCTTATTCACAAAATACATTAAAAAATTGCTACAGTCCTCATCAGAGGACACAGGTAGAGCAGGCGGTTGCGCACCAGTAATGCTACTTATAGTGTCAAAAATGACCCTGGGATTTCTCTTGTTGGAGATGATGAGATTTTTAAAATAAGAGGCTCTGGCTACCCTAACGACAGAATTGAATTCAGCTAACAGTTCGTTAAAATAAAGACGATGTACATGAAGCTTGCTTGATTTCCACAAGCGCTCAGCTCTCCGACATTTACGACAAAGGCAGCGGATGTCGTCGTTCAGCCAGGGAGTGGGATTAGCTGCGGGGATAGTTCGAGGCTTTAAAGGAGCAATCTTATCAAGAATAGCAGAGCAGTGTGAGTTAAAAGTTAAAACTTGGGAGTCAACGTCAACATTAATACTAACAGGCTGCGCCACACTGTTAAAAGTGAATGAGAATTCCGGTAGAAAGCGGGACTTACCGGCGCGGGACTTACCGGCGCGTAGAGGTGAATGAGTGTCTGGGAGAGAGCATGCCCGCAGGGCAGGCTAACTGACCACGGTGAGAAATTATGCTATAAAAGTGGAGTAAATTACATCTTTTCAAGTCACTTTTGCATGCCGCGGCTTCAGGGCACTTGGATTACGGAGTTTTATTACATTTTCAAAATGTGGGTTCCATGCACAGCAAGTGTGGCTGTTACTCCGGCTAGCTGTTATCCTCCGATACCCCGAACGCGTTTTGTGGATTAAAAAACTACACTGGACTTCTTCTCGGCATGAAGGTCAGTAAGTACTGTCCATATTTTCATTCTAAAGTGGCCATTTCCTTTAAGCTTCAGTCACTTAAATAGTTGTTCTCAGATGATAATTTGAACCACAACAAGCATGTCTATGTTTATAAGTTTAGTATTGATTTTAACTACCAATTTAAAAAGCTCCAGAAACAACACTTCTACCCTCCTACACATGATACTCTCTACCTAATGTCTTTACTCACTTCCTCTCCCCACAGTGTCACAGTCACCATCTTCCCAGACATGTCCATCAGGCTGATGGTCCTCTTGGACACTTCTTTGTTGGACTTGGTAGTGAGGCGGGTCACTTCTTCCACACTCTTACACACTCCAATCACATCTGGAACAGAAGACATGAATCAGTGGATTACCAGCAGACACTGGGGCTGTTTTTCTATTCCCGACCGTATGCAGTTTCCAGTCTGTTAAGATTGCATCATTTACTGCTCATTGAGAAGATGATAACCACATAGGTTTAGTTTTCCCAACAAATCCTCCCGATTGTTCACAAATATACATATCATAAATATTGATTGCGGCGTTTTACGCTGGCAGGTCACTCAAGGCCCCATGGTTTCCGGCACAAATTGGCTCATGGGAAATAAGTGATTCATTCATTTCAAATCAGGCGTGAGGTCACTGGCCTGTGTACCAGGCACTTACATCCATAATGTAGGAGAGAATCCCCAAAATAGGCTTTAATTGTTTCCTCCTATGCACTTCATCAAGCATACTTTGTTGACTAATGCAATCAAGCATGACAGATGCCGAGCCATTTATTTGTAAAGGTGCAAGAGTGGCATCGCGAGCATTCCACATCATCTATAAACCCCCACTGAGTAAAAGGATTTTAAATGTATTAACCGTGATGAACAAAACGTAACGCTTGATTTGATTTTTGAGAAATTACTCAAACAGCAGTACAAGCCGCAGTCTTCATTATAAGAATTACAAGCAGACTCCTTATTATTACTTCATTTTACCTGTGACAGCAGGTTCTCATTTTCTCATCGGCTCTGCCATAGGGCCCAAAGTCAATCTGCACTACAGGCTATTACTGTCATCAGTATTATTAATACCACTTTTATCTCTCTGCTCGTATACTGTAATTACCGTAACCTCACAGCATATCCGGCTCTACTTTCTGCTACAAACTCTTTCCTCCTCTTATGATAGCTTATTATTGGGTGCTTGGAAACACCAAGGAGGAGATGGGCTCTGAGATTTGGTTGGTTGGTTGTGCTTTTTGCAATAAACAGGGCTTAAGAGAATTATGATGTGTTTAGGCCTCACACAGCCCAAGCCCTCCATTAAGGAAAACAATGTACACTTAAACACCAGGAATCATAGAGGACACAAGCTTAAGCCACCTGTAGTTTGGTGCACAGCACATTACACAACTCAGCCCTCTGCACATAGTTTTAGGGCACTAAATAAATAAGACAACATCAAAACTAATGTCTCATAAAATGGGCAAAATGTGGCCAGCGTTCAATCAGAAAAAACTGCTGATACTAGACAGATCATCCCACTACAACAATGCAGCAGAGGAACAAACAGAGCCCCCAGCTCTGCCTTGAAAGGGTTTACACGGCCTGATTCTGAGTAATAGATCTGAGACTGTGTGTAGTGGGGCTCTACAGGCTTCTAAATAGCAGAAGTCTAAATCAGTCTCAAATCCTGTTTTGGTCTAACTAGCTGCTTGTATACAATATTTTACCCTGGAAGATAAGACTTTGTTTAGGAGGTGGGGCCGATTGAGAGGAATAAACGGAGCTTCGACTGAAAGGAAAAATCTTATCTAAGGCCCATTAAACAAAATACTTTGAGCTGGCTACAGAGACTACAAGACAAATAGGCATGAACAGATCCAGTGTTTATATTCCTCCACCATATATTTCAACCTGTTAGGACTGTCGGCTAGATTTATTTAACATCTTACATACCGGTAGTCTGCCTTTCAATGTTTTATTCAGCCGTTGTCTTTGTTACAACATTGTACTTTGAGGATATAATGCTGACAGTTTCACTCATTTATTCCATTCACTGCCTCACTCTACGCACCTATAATAATTGCCAGAAGTCTGCAACCTGAACAAAACGACCAGTTCATACCAATTATTACTGATAAATTTCTGTAACTTTCCCATGCCCTGGAGACAAATTTTCATGGCCATACATTATTTGAAACATCTGTGTGTAATGTTACATGCAAAATAAGAATAAAAGCCCATACCATGACTTTATTGTTTAAATAAGGCCCAGTCCTACAGCACATGCACTGTAAATGAGCACCTGCATTCCCCACATGCAAATCTCAGAGCTATCTGGTTGTCGGGGCAACCATGACCTGAAAAGCTGGCTTGTGTTGTCACGTGATTTGTAGGAATAACGTTCGTAAGAATTCGCTAATTGGCCAAAATTTACTGCCGTTAGCTCCTTTAACATGGCTAGCTAGCACTGCCGAGCACATGGTTGAAATGTCAAGTGTTTGACTACATAGTTCACATTGTGCACGTCCTGGGTCATGGTCTTTCTCATGTCTTGTACTTGTCAAGTGTAGCTAGACATTAATGCATCTGCATTTTCCTGGCACTGCACGAATTTACATCTACACTACATAGAAGCTGCCACTCAGGTCGGCGTCTAATGTGACCGAAACAGAAAAGCATCACGGTAGATGACGTGACTGATATGCCAGAACATAAACACACATATATATAGTGCATATATACTCTATTGTAAAGCCATTTGTAAAGCTAATTGCCTTGACTTTTCAAAAAACTTTCTGGGTTTATTAATTTCTCCAAAACTTCTCCAGGCCTTGAAATTGCTATTTACAAATTCAATGACTTTTCCACAGCCCTTAAAAAAAAACTTGAACTATCGGGAGACTCATTTTCTGATAAAAACATCAGGGTAGAGCTGAACAGTATGTCATATCTTTGTATACATTGTTAGGGCTGCAGGCTGCTCACTGTGTTCATCTCAAAATACAGGCTGGAAAAATACTGATGGGGTATAGCTGTCTGGGGGTTTAATGACACAGGTAGGCTTCAGAAATGCCTGTGTGGATCATTACTGGTGTCTCTTACCAACGATGGCATCTTTATCTTTGTTCTCCAGGTCACCGATAGACACAAAATCACACTGCACCATGGGAACTTCGCTGCTGTCTTCACAGGGGATGATGCTTGACTCTCCATTGAGAGTCATCTCATAGTCATTCTTCACTGATGTATACTGCTTGTTGGCGATCTTCAGGGAGCCCTTGGAGACGTAGTAGACCTGGCCCATACAGATGGATGAACCACGTGTTAATCAGAGATCTGGGGAGCATTTCACCTGACTAAATGGTGCAAACAAGATATGACTTCAGACAGTCGGGGGGATCAACAAAGGCTGGCAGATGAGCATAAGCCGCTTATTGTATGGGTACAGTGAAGCCAGATGACTCATTCATAGTCTCTGTGGTTTTAACTCACAAAGTACTGGCAGCTGTTGATAGCACAGTCTGCGGCCAAATCCGACTTTAACGGCACAGTGAAAGACAGTTTTGACAGATAATTAGCAAATACTGAATCATTATCTGGAGGAACGTCTCACCTTGCCAACTTCAATAAGGCTGAAGAACTTGTCCACCTCTTGGTTGAAACCAGTCACTCGTATCTCTCCCTGTAACAAAACAAGACAGTCTGGTTATTATATTAAAGTGGGTCTGGGACAGTACAGGATTTTCAACTCATGATATCTTGTTGTTTATTTACATAGCATAAAAATTAACACTGAGATCACAATAACACTCACACTCTCATCCACAAGCTCCATGGAGAAGAGTTTGCCATCACCACGAGAGTTACTCCATGTACGGATGCCACTCTTATTGGTTACACGGGCACGGACAGTCCACCTAACGGGAACAGAAAGGTTATTTTTGACTAAGTGACAGGTCTAAAAGTAAGAAACTCAGAAAACAGTTCAAATTGAACACAAACACTGTCTGAAAAAATAGTGCGTATAAGAGCCATATGAAATTAATCAAATTTTTCATGCTGCTGAAAATTGTGGCACTTTACACTGCGCTTTATGAACATTATCTGATTAAAAATGACAACTCACTAAATTAACATTACCAAATAACATTTATTTAAAAACTAGAATTACCGCCTCCGCACACCAGTCAAGTTTCTATTACAGTTTATACCCAAGTCTGTGAGAACATGGATGCATCACACCCATTGTCCCCCAAACAGCACAGAAGATCTATACAATCAGTTTCAGGGTGGACACCTAAGATGAGTGTCAGCAATTCAGTATCCAACCAAATCTTTCTTCTTCTGCTTCTGAGATATGACATTGAATAATGGCCAGAAAAGTATTTTATGCAAAATACTATGATGTCACAGTAATGCTGACCTTGGACCTTCAGAATATAAAATATCATCACTTCATTATTTTATCCTTTTAGTTTTAAGTTTTGTCAAAATTAGCATATGAATTCTTGAGTTATGGCCAAAAACACATTGTGTGAGGTCACACTGACCTTGACCTTTGACCACATAATTCTTAACAGTTTATTCTTCAGTCCAAGTGGACATTTGTGTCAAATTTAAAGATGAATATCTTCCCTTCAGGTGTTCTTGAAATTTCATGTTCACAAGAATGAGACATTTGCAAGGTCACACTGACCTTGACCTTTGATCACCAAAATCTACTCAGTCCAATGAGTCAAGTCAAGTCAACCTTTGTGCCACATTAGAAGAAATTACCTCAGGGTATTTTTGAGATACCACGTTCACAAGAATCAAACAGATGAGGTCACAGTGACCTTGACCTTTGTCCACCAAAATATTCTTTTGGAAATGTGCCTGATTATTACAACGGCATTTTCATTGGGTGAATGCAATCTCATAAAATAATAATTTTAGTAACAGGTTTAACCAACTGGTATCTCTAGCGCCTACTAGTGACAGCAGCAACGTTTAAGTGACTAATCTTGCATTCTCCATCATTTATGTCATTACTGGTGATGTTTCAAGAACCTCATTGACCCAGAATGTAACTGTACTTATGCATGTTTTTATTTATTAATTCATGCAGTCCGTTTGTCAACACACAGGAGAGCCTGACGGATACTGCATTTTTGAGGCCAATACTAATATTCATATTTGACAGTTTTAAAAATCAAATAATGATATCAGCTGATAGTAGTTTGCAGTATTTTTTATACAATAGTTTTCTTTCCACATAAACAACCATTTTTAAGGCCTCTCATTTTTCCTTTATTTTTTTAAGGCCTAGTGACTGAAATCTGCCCTGAGCAGGACCATTTGCATTTTGCAGGACATTTTAGGGTTGAAAAATAAAGTTGTAGTGCTCACTAGTGGACAAACTATGTCGACAACTTTGGCATTTATGCTCTGCAATCTCTTACGAGCTAACATATATACCAATACCAATATGTCTGCCTTAAGGTAATATCGGCTGACATTACAGGTCATTTTATAGAGTCTGGCTCTAAACAGATAATGCAAAATATATTTCCACTGCTCCTCCCAATAAAATAATATCCAAGGCAGCACAACAAACTAAAGATTCACAACGGGTTGGCTCAGCACTTCTTGGACAGTTTTGAAAAAATAAACTTTCACATAAGATTAGGGAGCAGGTCTACTGTATAGAATTGTATTAAATTATTGTTTTGCGCCAACCTTGACTTGTCAATGTATATCTTTATTACATGCAACACTCCACATGGTCTGGCTCTTATGAGATTTTTATTTAATTTACTTACACCAGTTTTAATTTATTATAAATGTATGTAGTGATGTGTTGTGACTGTCCCAAACATATCAAATATACCTGCTTTTTGTCATGATGTGACATTTCCCAGTGATTAGGAACTATACTCACTTTGACTGGTAGGGGTTGAGGCTGGCGATCGGCACAATTTTGGAGCTGCCCCCTGGAGTGCTGGGCATAGCAGATGGGTTTTTTTTCCCAAAGTCTCTATTGAAACCCTTTTTCACTGTTGGAGGAATGAAGAGAGAAATAAATGATCCATGAAGAGCAGTGATGGAGAGAAGTCAAGAGTGAGGCACATGCATTATTCATCAGAGAGGAATTACAAAAATCCAATTTCTTTGGATTGCAACTGCTTGATCACTGTAGTTATCTCACTTCATGAGGGAAGTTTCATCAAAGAAAAGCCTAATGACTTAAAGTAAATTTACCACCGTTGGCTCTGGAGTCGAGCGAGAGGATAGACTCCAACAGGAAACAAATCTCGTCAAGCCAAGTTGGTGGAGATGTGTGATCCAGCATTTTGGTGAGAAGGATGATTCACATTTCACAGAATCAGGGCAGAGTGTGAAATGCTATAACAAACTGGAGCTGCTCTTCCCCAGGAGAGCGCAGCTGCCTGACTTTGAGATTTTCCGTTTGAACAAGCGCTGCACATTTGATTTGTGTGCGTCTCACGCGGAGGATTAGAGTTCAAAGTGTCCACTTAAGTCCTCCCACTTTGCCAACCACTGCACTTCTGGTAATTAAGCCCCCAGATCAACCAGCACACACAGAGAAATGAACAATGACTGTGCTGATGAGGAGGGTGCTTGCCACAACCTCAATTCCCATACGGCAGATTAGAGGGATGAATACCTGCTATGACACACACTAGAAGACAGAAAAACCCCTCTGACAGCCGGATTGCAAATCTCTCCTGGTCAGAGTTATTTGTGATGCTGCGATCTACTGCTTATCATTGACATGAACAAAGGTGAAGAATAAATGTTTGTTCGTGGGGTTAAAATACACTCTCCAGGTAGTCTGTGTTTCTACATACTTGCTTGTTTGTGTATTCCATTGCGCATTCAAAAACAGATAAACACAGTGATTGACAGGCACAGGCAGAGACAGCTACCCATCGACACAGGCTCACAGTCGTTCAAGTTTATGCTACCAAGCACTCACATGAAAAGGGGAACCTCTGGAGAATTGTGAATTGTGTCAATAACACAGTGGAAAAAACTCTTGAGAAAGCTAAAAATGAAAATGTTTCTCAACGGGGCTGTCAAAATTACTTGTGTCCTGTAAATCTGTGGGTCACCCAAATTATAGAGAGCAGCAGAGAAATGCTGCCATCTGGTGGTTACATGAACTATTTGTGCACATTTTTCCACTAAATGAAATGTCTACACAAGTTCAGCCATTTTAAAGTCCGCATGAAATAAAAAAAATAATTTTCCAATTTTAATTCTGTGTGCTTTCTGTTTCAAAATTCTGATGACTCATCCTGCATTCAGAGGCATTTACAAAATTTCATCAAATCAAATCAACTTTGGGTGATTAACAAGCCACACCAGTCATATAAAACCACACTTCACCATGTGTGTTGGTTGTGGTAGCTAACAAAGCATTATGGAGAGTGATAGAGAGAGATGAGTGTTTAGGTATCTGTGGGCAAATCATTTGTTTTCATTTCCAAAACAACGTGGCTAAGGCCTAAATCATGCACCTCTTCCTCGTTCTCCTCCTGATCTAACAGTAAGGGAAGTGTGTGTGGAGCAGTAGACTCCGCTGTAGCTTCGCATAGTGCAGCACTCTAGGCCTACCCACTTTTTAGCAGTCCAATAAATTGCTCAGCATTTGATTTAAATCTCTCCTATAACTGTACACCACTCAAATATTTTTTTTTTTACTGGGACTTCAATTCCGGTTAAATCTAAAACTTGCACTCACCTTCATTTGTATTTTGCTGCTGTAGTGGAGGGCGGATCTCAGGGACTGGTGCAGACTGTGGGGCTTTGACTTGACCTGCAGAGAAGTTTTGACATCAGTATCATCCTGCAGTGACACTTTGAACCATATATAAGACAAATGTATATGCAGTAGTGTTGTCACAGTACTGAAATTTCTAACTTCGATACAATACCTTGAAAAATATAATTACTTTTTTCGATACCATGAGAAAAAAAATTTACATTGAGGGGATACAATTTAAACATTTTCATTCAAAGATAAATAAAACCATGCTGTAACCTGATGTCAATGACAACTTTTCTTTTCTTGGTTAGCAGCAGAGAACAGTATAATAGCAGTAAATATTAACCCTAAGAGAACGAGAAATTCTGGCTGGTACCACTGTACTGACACGGTTTCAAATATTAAGAATCAATATATATAGATAAATCAATATTTTTGACAACACTAATATGTAAACATACATCTCACCTCATAAACACATTCAGTGAGCATTGCTTCAAGACAAACATGATTTTTCAGTAAGCAGCAAACATTACGAAATGTGTTTTGGAGGCTTACCATCAGTGTAAGGAGTAGGGTCACCTATTCTTCCAGCAACTTCTTCAGCAGGCTTAACAACTTCTATTTCCAAAATGATTACCACTCGTCTGTAATGAGACATCACAATTAACTGCAGAATATAGCACTGTATCCATGCATTGTGGAGGATAATTACTAAATACGCTCACTATATTCAACACAATTATGCAGGTAATGGCCAAAGTCTCGACAGGAAGATAAGAAATGTGTAAAAAAAAAAACTGCATACCGTTTATCCTTCAGTATGTTTGTCACATGTTTCTTCAGAATGCAGATGCAGTTCGGGGCCAGTCGGTTTTCTTCAGCCATGTAGTTCAGCTGCGTTGAGAGCATGAAGGCTGCAAAGGTGTAGAAAAGTGACAATTCAGTTAAAGGGCTCTTAAAAATAACTGCTCCTAAACAGCTGTAGTCTTCAACCCCATTGCACATTTAGTGTCTAATAAAAAATTTAAAGAGCAGCCACATTCACATTTTAATGAGATATTAATTAAGGTAATCTAACAAACAGAGGAATCTGAGGAAGATGGTTTACTGTCTGAGTACTGGCATCCACATTAATATAAAACTGAATCTAAATATCAGTCACAACAATTAACAATAATTTGCAATAACTTGCTTTACAAATCACATCGTCTGTCATGGAGCCAGATCTGTTTTCCTGTATTAATGTGGTAGCTGCGTTGTAGGGAAATAAGTACTCCACTATGTATCTAAAAAAATCATAACAAAAATAAAAAAACATACAGGACAGAGTGTGTACTCCATCGCTCATCATCACCCGAAAGCGAGCTGGACCATTTCCTCCATCGATCTTCCGAATGTTCTGAAAGGTGATATAAGTCAAACTGTTAAAGCAATCCTTTCGTTTAGATGTGACGACTGGTGCATTCAAGACTTAAAGTGCATATCAGTCATTTCGTTTGCCAGCCCCTTGTCTTTCTTTTGTACATAAAACTCTTTACTTCTCATAAAGTGAGCTGCATCATGTCTGGACTTGTTCTCTGAAGTGTCCATTGTTGTTGAGACCCCACTGCACTGTGTGGAAATACTTCAAATACTGTAGTATTTATGAAATGTGTGTCATGTGAAATGTAACGTTAGTATGTCCAGCTTTGGTTTACAGAATGCTTCCTACATCTAGGTAAGAGGTGGAGACAATAGGTATATGTGTGTTTGTGGTGTCAATCTTAGCTTGATAAATTGTCACTACATACAGGATGAATTAAGTCAGTGGGTCAGCAGGGATGTAAAGGTGAAGCAGTAATGTTAAGGAAAGATTTCATGATACTGGTTCTTTGTTACTCACCACACACTGCAGCACTGCGTCATTGCCACCGGTGCCATTTGATAGAGCCTGGAAACACAAATAGCTAGCTTAATTACTGCGTTTATGCTAACTAGCTTTAGCCGTTTGTCAAGTTATATATTTGACCATGTTAAAAGGTAAAAACATTTAGAAAACCATTTCTTTCTTTCGTTCTTTTTCTTTCTTCCATTGACAATTCAAAGTAATTATCTAACATTAGAGTTCAATTTCTACCCTTACAACAGCGAAGTAGCTACATTTTGTCAGTTAAGCTGACTAATGCTAACGTTCTTATTTTGACCTCTGCCGTTGGTTATATTACAAACTGTAAAGTTACATCAGCTGCAAACAAGTGACTGCTAGCTTCTCCAGCTGAACAAAGAATGCACTTTCTCGTTTTGAAATTCATATTTTAGTGTCATAGTTATACTGAAAAGATTATCCTTACCACTATGGCACCCTCTGAGAGCTTTGCCATGTTTGCGCGGAGGTGATTTAGCCACAAAAAGACGACTTTAATACAAAATGTCAGACAGACAGCTCTGCGCGTCCACCACTGACAGTACTCCGGGAGTTGTGTCGCTGGCGCCAACAGCTTGTACAAACGCGCGAAGCGTCGCATTTGCTGCTACAGTTTCCGGTTCCGGTCACAGATCTGACTTCAGTTTGCAGCCAGACAGCACCGTGAATGTATCGGCTTGGAAACGCTATAAAACTGACCGGAGACCAGTAACATGAATCTCAGCGCCAAGCATGTCGTGACGTCAGGCGCTTAGTACGATGCGTTTAGAGCCAGAGGAAAAGAGGAGATTTCAGACTCCGCCATAACTCATATCTTCGAAAGGATGTAAACAAAAACTTAGACAGCCGTATTTTGGAAATTATTGGGTTGATACTTTTAAAATGATCGCATGTTTTTGTTAATGAGGTCATCACACTAATATAAGAATAATTACTTCATAGATAGATATGATCTTAAAAAGATATGTGCATATATGTGCAAGAAGTAACCTTTTCCCTTAATTATTTTATCGCAGGCTCTTCCTGTGTAAATACAATATTAGATGTAGAGGACAAATTGATAACAACACATTAAAAAATAATGGCTGCGAAAAATAAGATTTTACTGAAATATGTATATGAAGTACCTGCGATTCCCATAGTTCTATCGCAGTCATTTAATGTTGCACCACAGACAGCAGGACAAAACAAGTGTGCTAGGACCAGGTTATTTTCCAAATTACAGGTAACTCCATTAGCTAATCACTGGGATTTAGATATTTAGGTATGTTAAATTGTCCTCTTTGTATAATTTTTCCTTAGTTTCAGCAAGCTTCAGATTACATCAGCAGTTTTTTTTAATTCAAGAAGACAATAAAACTCATAACCTTGACATGTTGTGATTCAAATCAGTTCAGTTTATTAGTCCATTGGGTGCAATCTCGAAAAATTCAACTACATACAAAAGTAAAGCTGTGTCATTGGCCTTACATTTCATACCTTGAAAATTTAGTGTTACTAAATATAATCTTGAGAGTTGCTTGACCAGTTCATCTAATACAGCAAAACTGTAATTTGTTAAAGAAATATTTGTTTTTTACATGGAATACTGAGCTCCTCAGTGTGTCCTTTCTTGATTGAAATAAAGACACAAATGAAGCATCTGTTCTCACTCATACATTTGATCCAGCTAAGAAATATTGTACATTTAATCTGTACAATTGTAGAGATCTTGGTCTGGGTTTTCCATGGGACAGTAGTGCAGGTATTAGTCCCTATTTAGGTGGGCCTCCAAATGTGCCAAGCTGATTCTTATCAAATGGGAATCCCACTTTATCTTTGCTTCCAAGTCCTCCTCTCTGCAAGATAGGAGCTCCAGGATTTGGGTTGTTAATGACCCCCATGAAAATCGGCACTTGAGTCTTATCATCCATAAGGGCAAAGAAGAAAGGTTGGCTGAGGTGGAATACAGGGTTGGATGCCCGTGAGATGACCACAGTGGTGGCTGCAGCAGCCTCCGCACCCTCCTCATTTATCTCCATGGTGGACTTGTGCATCACACTGGAGACCAGCAGGGGGCCGTCTGCTATCTCAGCCAGGTTGGGACTGGAAAACATCCCTCCGAGGCCTAAAACAGAGCAGGGGGACAGGGTCAATTCAAGTCTGTCTGTAGCATGCTCAAAAAAGACCATGGGATATTATGAGGTCTTACCTAATTTGGTAAAAACATCCTGCAGTTCTTGACCATACTCCAACTTAAATTTGGGGACTTTAACTTGAACAGCCCTCTCCTTTGGCAGACGACGATACAGGTCCGAGATATTCAGCTTTGCGGAAAGTGAAGACAAATTCACCTGGCCGGACATGGGCATGACTACCAACAAGTTCATGGACTTCTGGAATGGGAAGCTTGCTACCTGCGCAGGAAGACGAAACAGTGTTGTAATGAAATGGAGGTTATGTCGGGTATTTTTTTTGTCAGTGTATAGTGATGACACTGTATTTTACCTGAGCCTCCAGTTCATTATCAGAAAATAAACTCAAGGGATGTTTGGCATCTTCCATCACTTCAACATCAACCATGTGCTTGTCGTCAAGGTAGAACACACCTCTTGAGGTAAAGCGCGGGTCAAATCGACTTTTCCACTCTCCTGCAGGTAATATGGGGTCTGAGTTTTAGTCGACAGCACTATTCAAACATTCAGTAGCTAATGAAAAAGAAAATTTGCAAACACAGGAGATTTCATTGGTTTCCATTGGGATCTTGGCAAATAAGTATTCTCAGCAAATTTTATTTAGAAAAGAGACTAATTATATGAAGATGGTAACATTTTACCCTTGAAGTGGACGGCATTAATGAGCATGAGGAGCACATTCGGCGGCAAAGCGGACAGGAAGTCAGTCATCTTTCCGTTTGTTGCATTCTCTACCCAGGCGTTTATCTGTTGCAGGCTTTCCAGGACTGCTGGCTCTGAGTCATATAACCGCTGAGATTCATGGACAAAGTCTGGCTTTGGTTCAAACCCTAAAACAAATAATAAACACACACTCTTTCAGCTCTATTTCTCTCAAACCTGCTCTTTTAGGTCAGCACAAATTAGTGAGAGAAGTTATGAGATGTAAGTGTTTTCTGTGTGGTCTAAACTTTTAGTGTAGTTGAAAGTTATTTGCTGGGAAGTAACCTTGGCGCAGGAAGATACGAGTGGCAATTTGCAGGTCATTGTTTCTGAGCTGCTCTAAGACATTGTGCAGAGATTCGTGGTAACAGGGGAGCGTGTTTTCATGGAGATGATGCATCAGCAGCTCCTCTGTCTCATTTACTGCACCTGTAAAGGGAGAGGGATGCAATAATTGGATGAGAGCGGCAGCAGTCTCCAGACGACTATGAACTTGGGCAAATTGTTGACACAATTCATGAAATGTGGTAATTGCATGTTTGTGAAGAGCAAGCTGTTTAGATCCAATGTGTCATATAAATGCTGCATCAGGACATGCATACCTAAAGCCAGTTGGGAGAGTGCTAATGATATGCTGAAAGGAGATATGATGACATTTGGCTGCTCTGGCGTTGACTCCAGGTTCTGCAGCAGCTGCACACCCAGTTTCTGAATGGCTGCAGCGACTGCTTCCCTGGACTGTAGGCTTTGGGCGGCAGACGGACAAACTTCATCTTGCTCTTCCTCCGATGAGCTCACATTGGGCCTACTAGTTATGGTTGTTGCAGTTATTGGTGCTTCTGTCGTATTAGCACTTCCTGGTTGTGCTGTACTTTCATTTTTTACTTTCTAAAGGCAGGAATGTGAGGAAAAAGTTAAGTACAAGGACATTTTCCAAATTGTGACACAAGCACAAGGAGAGATAAAAAAAACTTCCAAACTCTGTTTTGCTTCTAACCTCTATGGGATGGCTGGGCATCAAAGGAATGAGAGGCACCAAAGGGATCGATTCCTTTTCTTCCACCTCAACACTCTGTCGAGAAGAAAGGTATTATAAAACAATCTATACAAGCATTATATAATCAGCACAGATTATAGTTACTTAGCATGATCTTAAAAGTGACTTATAAGGAATTCCAGTGCTTTACAGTGACTCCTTGGCTGCAGAGACAGATCAACAGGAGTGTCAGAGGAAGGTCCATGTCCTTAGAATGTAACTGGAAATGAGAGAAATTATGTTTGCTGGAAAACAACCCATACAAATTAAGAAATATATACCTGTCATAGTCAAATCTCTTGAAGCACAACACTCACCTTTTGTTTATAGTTTCTCTGCTGTATTGTCGGCAGGTCTCAAAAGCTTTGGTACTACTTAGTCGCCCTCTTTTTAAGGAGCCCTGCCTAAATATGCCTAAAACATGGGAGTCACACAAAATATTTTGTTGAACCTGCACCAAGATTTCCACACAATGGGCCTCACGCAGCAACATTCTTTTAAAATTCTCACATATCACAGAACAGAGGGGAAGATAAGTTGCACCAAAGTTGGAAGGTTCTTAACCATCCAAATCAGCTCTTACTCAGATATGCTGAATGATGACATTTTATATCAATAAACCCTTAACAAAGTAAATATGACTGTCCAGAGTGTCTGCACTGGTATTACAGGAAACATTTGTGATGATGTAAATGCCATGTCAGCAGCAGTGGTGGAAGAAACAGTCAGATCCTTTACCTAAGTAAAAGTAGCAAGATCACACTTTAAAAATACTGTTAATAGTAAAAGTCCTGAATTGAAAATTAGGTATGTTAGTACCATTAAACGTTAAAGTGATCAATGCAAAATAACATAAATAAATTTAATATGGCTGAATAATTAAACTTATTAAAAGTTAAAGCAGTAGGTCCATATAATTTAGAAGCTGGAACCATAAAAAATTTTCCCATTGAAAATAACAAACAATTATCAAAATAGTTGTCAGTCATTTTGTGTTAATTCAATGCTTTGTGTGCAAAACTCTTCATTTGTAAAATAACTAGTAACTTAAGTTATCAAATGATTGCAGTGGAGTAAAATGTATATGTCTGTAGTGTAGTGAAGTAGAATCACAAAGGGCTATGAGATTCAGATACTTAGGTAAAGTATAAGTAACTGTAATTTGCACTTAAGTACAGCACTTGAATAAATGTGCTTAGTTACATTCAAGAGGGAAGCATAGTAACTGAAATGAAAATGGTCATAAAAGCAGTGCTCTTTTGTCTCATCAAGTAGATCTGTGTGATCTCTGTGTGAGGCCTGCTGACCAATGCATCTACGAGCAAAATATAAGCTGTTCAGAATGATCCAGTCATTATAATGACTCGAAAACATAGTCTTAATATGATTTTCATGCATTTTTTTACTACAATTTAAAACTTTTATTTTTTCTTATCTAAGAGAAGAGCAAAATAAGAAAACATTTGAGAATTCCAGGAATCAGTGGGTATTAACAAAATAAGAACAAATCGTGGATCCATCAAAAAATAAGGGATGTTTGTTCGTATGTCCCTTCCTGCCCGAGGCCCAGGAAAAAGCAAAGGATGTGCTTTCAGCAGATACCGAGGCTGTCTTAAACAACATCCTAATATTACAAATTTATTGTTCAATTAAACATTGTTACAGGACTATATGCACTTTGAGGGACCAAAATCAGAAAAAGCATTTTGAGTTTCAGTGCAGCGTGATGTCATCAAGGATTTCTGTGTTCAAATAAACAAAGTATCCAAATACAAAAAATAAAATACAGTTTAAGAAGTGTGAATTATTAGCTGCTGGAGCCATAGCCCCCTATGCAGACCTTACACACATGAAAAATCCATGAATAACTGACTAGCATTTTGCATATTCCACCACATATTCAAATGTACCATAGTAACCCAATACATTTATTAAAATAAATTTGATCTTACCTTAAGGTTAAATTAGAAAAAACTTGCTGCCTTGTCCAAAAAAGGAGCGACTAAGTGACTGTGGATGGCAGAATTCCTGACAGTAAAAGATTGGCACTTGCTCAGCAAACAGTTAAACATCAACTTACATTGATTGGGGCCTCATTTAAGCCACTATTTGTTTGTAAATGTAGCTACTGACAATCACCTGGGGTTGAATATTGAAGACTGAGCAACTTTGCATGTCAATAAGCAGGTGATAATATCATGACACACCAAAATCTTTACCAGCAAACAGGACAAATTAATTGCAAAAGTGTGGTTAATCCAACTGTGTGTGGGCAAACAAACAACCTGCTGATACCAGTTACACATCTGATGTCGGAGAACACAAGCCCACACTTCCCAGAAACCGCTGGCTTTGATATATTACCAACTTCGCAGAACGGATGTGACCGTTCTTTGAAGTCTAGAAACTGTTGGTATATGTTGTGACCAATAATTACTCAACAGAAGGGACACATTAAAAAAAAAACAGTGTATTTGGTCATATTTCACCACTAAGCAAAAGTGATATCTTCTCGATCACATGACAGCCGTCTGCAAACACAAGAAGGGACTTTGTCCAATCTGAGCTCTACTGACTCAGCCAAGATCAGAAAGCAAGGCTAGGAGTCATGATGGATCCAGGTGAATCACACAGAAGTGGAACACAAACAAAAGACATGGACGCAAATCTTTTTTTTATTAATCCAGTTAATAAATAAGCGTTTCAAGGACTTTTCTTAAAATGTTCAGAGATCAATTGTCACCAATTATCAATATGCAACTACAAATTTTCTTGTCAAAACAAAGTTTTATGTTTATTGAGCTTTCACTCCGGGTTTACAAAAACACAAAATATCAAAAGGTGTAGTACACTTGTCAGAGCATTTTGAGCTTTGGGCAAATGATTACAAAAGTAGGCAAACTGTGTTTTACAACATGACAGTGATAAAAATCATACAAAGGGGAGAGCTTTGATCATTGGATGCTAATGAGCTTTGAAAACTTTGATAGATTCATTAAGAGTTTTGCAGAAATTGGGTCGAGTTTAAGGTACAAAACTCTGCTGTATATTCATGTGCACAATACGGAGCAAGTTAAACCAGATCTTTTTATTGATTTATAACCTTTTTCAACATATTCATATGCAGTTACATATAAATGTTAAAATACAAAACTGTTTATCTTGGCATTGACTGTTCCTATGTTAGCTTTTGTACTCAGAAATTAGAAAGTGGTGAGTCTAACAAACTGGCATACCCAGTCAAAGTGGCACCTGCCTAGATACACTCCCAGTGTAATGCTGCTACAGGTTCTGACTGATAAATCAAGAATCTCTAAACACGGTTTAAAAATCCCAAAGCAACTTCAAGTAATTTATTAGTGGATAAAAACATTCAGTCTTTAAAATCTGAGTGAGAATCTAAATGTTACAATTCAGGCCATACTTGTGCAGTAGAATAAAGGCTGTGCATCAGTAACTTACTTTAGTATGTGACAATTGAAGCGTCTCCACTCAGAGGATGCACCAAGACTGTCGACAAAACAGCGAGTGTACTTTTATTGTTCATGATGTATAAACAATCTACTGTGAAACGACTCTTATGAAACACAGAGTAACGCGAACACAAACAAATGATTTGATCTACAAATACTGCATAGTTTAATCAGTGCATTTGGACACGCATGTATTCTAACATCGAGGGAAATGAAAGTTGAGGTCAATGTTTTTTTGGTGTTGTTATGCATCTATTTGGAAAGTGTAAACACTACATAAGAACCGTGTTTGGTTCCACCTTCCTGAGCATGTCTTCTGATTCATTCTTTTGAACAGAATAACTGACCTTGTCCAAAGAATATATGACCTTGTTAAGGTAAGAATTTCCCATATACTATCTATACATCTATAGGCTTTTAAAAAATCATGGGATTTACTGTACAATATGAGTGTGAACTGCAGGGCACACATTTCTTGCTCATCAAATTCAGTGCCAACAGCAAGAGTGGCAAGGTTAGGTAGGCATGAAGCTTATACAGTGCCTTTACTGGTGCTGCTTCGTTCAAAAAGCAATTTAGAGAAACTGCCCTACCAGTACAATTGACCTCAAGCACAGGAGAAGGGACAGAAAGAGCTCAGACACCTGGTGTCTTGAGATATAAGACACTTCCAAGGTCAACGGACTGAGTGTTTAGAGCAGCTAAAAGCCATTGATTTTCCCTAAGCTAGTAACCGGATGGCCCCGTTCTCAGAGCCCAGCAGCAGGAGCCTTTTGGTGGGCAAGACCGCCAGGCTTGTCAGAGTGCCGCGGAAGTTCTCTGAGCTTAGCTTCGTGCTGCTAACAGGACTCAGGGAGATATCTGCCATGGAGTAAACCCCTATCTTGTTAGCCACTGTTCCGGTCACAATCTCTGAACCATAAAGGTCAAAGGCGTGGATGGGGTCTGACTGCGACTTGTACTGCCGGAGAGGCTTGTGCTCCAGATCTTTCCACACAGAGAGTGTGTAGTCAGTGGATGAGCTGATGACCAAGTTTCCTTCGGCAGCCTGAAAAGTAAAATACAAGAAAAGAAGTCACTGACTATTCATTCCATATCGAATAAATACGGCCAGTTCAAGTTCATCCTTTCTCAAGACTTGTGATTAAACACCAAGCAATGCGATTAAAATTTCCTCATAAATACCCTAAAACTAAAAAAATATGAGAAATAAGTGAACTAAATAGGATACTTTTAAAGGTCCGGTGTGTAGGATTTAGTGGCATCTAGCAGTGAAGCTGCAGAACTGCAACTTCTCACATGTGTCAAGGGTGTGGGACAAGCTTTTACAACCTTTTTGACCAAAAAGGAAAATTCTGTCTGGAGCTGCATCATTGCACTGCACCATCAAGTCTATATTAGCTTTACTAATAAGTCTAAATGAGCTTTTATTAATATGTTTTACCACAAGTCAGCTATTCTGCAGTGGGCAATTTAGAATTATTTGGAACTTTGACTTTGCAGAGTTGGTGGTGAAAGCAGATGAATCTGTCCATGCAGTATTAGTTTCTCTATTTTCCTCTAAGACTTTTACATTGTTGGATTTTGAATCCATAGCTACCCTGACAAGTAGGGCTGCCACGATTAGTCGACTAATCGATGACTAATCGACTATTAAAATAATTGGTGACTATTTTAGTAGTCGACTAATCGGTTTAATCGGCCTTTTTTATAGAAAAGTACTATAAAAGTACCCCAAGATACTCTTACTGCAGCTTCTTACGTTCCGAAATTGGCAGCTTTACACACTATCCCGTGACAGTGAACTAAAACCCTTTGGCGTGAGTATGAAAGAAGACATTAGATGACGTAATTTTGGGGTTTGGGCGAGACAGACCGACATTTTTCAACATTTTAACACATTTTTCGATAAAATGATTAGTCGACTAATCGAAGAAATAATTGACAGATTAGTCGACAATGAAAATAATCGTTAGTGGCAGCCCTACTGACAAGGGACTGACAACTTTGGAAAATTTGGAAGAAAAGGTGGCAGCCCATAGATGTATGACGCACATTTCAGTTGACTAAATATTTAAACATTTTTTTCAAATAAGATAAAGAATTTATTTGTTTTTAATTTCCCAGCTAAGTATGAGAACAGTCACTGGTTGACACGTAAGAATTGAGGGGGAAGTCTGAGTAATACAGATGTGCCAATGAGAACCACTGTGGTCCTTCTAATGAGTAACCTGTGTCCATATTTGCCTAAACTTGTGCCTTTAAAACTAGAGATACAATCCTTGACCTAATTTGGGGTTAAATAAAGTTTGCTCATCCTTGCGCACTGTTGACAACAGATTTGCTGGGTACAACTTTCACCATCTCTGCACCTCTTAGTATCTCTCCAATAGCTTTGGGGAATGTCAAAATAAAAGCCAATTGGCTGGTTGTTGTCTTCTTGAGTATTTATCATCCAAGAGTACAGCCACAACTTCTGGCTTGAGTAACAGGCTCTTTCAAGTATTGTTTGGAGACAGTGCTGATGTCATACAATAGCTCAGGTTTTTACACATGGTGCTAAATTAAGATTAAATTAACACTACACCTATTAAGTAACAGACTGAATGAAACTCAAAACAACAATATTCATCTTTCTTACAACTGTAAACCCCTACGCATTTCATAAAATGCTTGTTTACATTTTTATCAGGGTCTGGCAATGTGAGATATGCAAACTATCACTTAATATTCTTCACAAAGCTCTCAACCTGCATAAAAACAGGTTAAGCATCAAAGTAAAACTATTCTAGAACCCATGTAAACAACCCACCAAGAGGTTAAGGTTAGACATACGGATGTAAGGTGGGTCATTCAGAGAAAGAGTCAACAACAGGTAACAAGTGGCGTACTTCCACTGCGTGGGTTGTGATTTCTACAGCTGTGGTCATCCAAAAGTTTCCACTCTTTAACACTTACACTCGTTTGTGTTTATTGTGAAATAAAGAACAAATAAACAGAAAGTAATTACCCTCCTAACAGTAAAGGCCTATAGCCCAACCCCAAACACATACGATCTTTCTGTTATTTCAGAAATTACTCCATGCTTACAACTCAACAAAGTAATGGAGTCATGTTGGAGAAACTGTCCACTTGTGTTTGGCTACAAGTTCATCTAGCAGGACACAAAGTTTGACTACAGCATAGGGAGCGACCGCCCATTTATGTGACACACTGCATGACCCGCCTCCCCCAGCCCACGTCTTAAGTCAACAACTTGGGGACTGTTTCAAACTCATGTTTAAGGTGCTGGCAGCCAAACTGCAAAATGTTTAATGCTAGACATTTTCTTTTCAATACACTGAAATTTGGTTTTGTCTTAGTTTCCTTTCTTCCTTCCTTTTTCTTTAAGGTCTACTGGGCATCTAACATTTTTTATACTGTTCTGAAAGCACTCATTTACTTATGCTTTCAACAAATCTATAGAAACTGGTATTAACTACTCCAGTCCATCATTGCTATAATTTGAAAACATGAAATGCATTTGCATAATGTTGCCAAATAGTTGATATAACTATCTCAAATGAATCCTAAAATAAGAAATGCTCTTGAGGGGTGCCATATGGCCTACAGGTTTGTCCAACGTCCCTGATCAAGTAGGGCCAGGAAATGTTTGTTGCATGCCAGAATCTCTTGCCTCTATTTCTTGTCTCCACTTTACTGTCTGCTATTTGAATAAAGTCAAAGATGCCCCCAAAATGATTAATTTCATACATAACTGTTGGTGTCAACAGCCAAACCTTCATGGAATCCATTTTACTGTCACTGGTAGATCATCTTCCAGTAGCCAAGAAGCTGACCACACACTGAACACCACCAACTACTGACTAAGATGTTACCCAGAGGCAGCCCTATTCAGTTATACAGACATACACATATGCACATAAACGTGCTCCAAGTATACCTTCATTTGGAGGATATCTCCCTCATGAGCCGGCCAGCCCTTCAGAACAAGTCCAGTGCGTGCGTCGAGCAGAACAATGAAGCCAGATGAGAAACCCGCAGCCACAGTGCGCCCTGAAGGGCTCACTGCCAGGTAGCGGATGAGCCCAGCACTCACATTGTTGTATGCCAGACGAAATTCATGCTGGGGACACAGGGGAAGATTTGTCATTGTCAAGTCTGAAATAACTATAGTAGAGAAGTGTAAAAAAAAAAAAAAGGCTACCATTTTGAGAACACATTGATAATTGGAGGATATTGTATGTCAGAATGAGCTTGCTAAGTGAAATTGCTACCTGCAATCCAGGTTTGCGAGGATCGATGAAGCGGAGAATAGAATCTGCACTGCCAAACACAACACTGCAGTGTGGTGCTGGCATGGTAGTGACAGCTGTAATGGGATTCTTCCCGTCCACAGCTTCATACGAGCGGATCTGCTTGCCTAAGGACAACAGAGAGAGTGTAGTTACATAGAATAGTACACTTGTTTCGTTGCACCCATCATGTCCTCTAACCACATGAAGCACCCTCTATGTTTTACATGCACAGTTCTAATGATGAGCAGAAATGCATTGTCTCTCTTACCTGTGTACTGGTCCCACAGGTGCACAGTACCATCGCAGCTGACTACCTCCTGTGAAGCCTCTAGCTGTCCGACATAGAAGATTGACTTTCGATGGTCATTATATGTCAGCCTGGGCTCCACCTCCTGTGTTCCATCACCATGGTTATAAAGGGGCCAAAGCTTTACAGTCTTGTCTTTACTGCCAGAGAGGAAGTAATCCTCTCCGGCCAGGGGGGCCAAACACTTCGTGGTGCCTGAGTGACCCAGGAAGCTCTGCAGCCGGATCTGGTGGAAGTGGAAATGTGGATCCTGCTGGTTGAGGCCAATCTCATACTGCCAGTAGGCCAGCCAGTTCCCCTGCAGGGAGCGGCCACTGCGAGGGAGCTCCTGTTTCAGAGCACTGTCCTCTGGGGTGGGGCCTGTCACCCAGGAGGAGGAAAAGGAAGCTGTGCCAACTAATGAAGTGGTGAAGGTGGACGCAGTGGTGATGGGGGTAGCATGGCTGGAGCGTCCCCAAGAGTTACCCAAGCCCAAGTTGGAGCTACCATCGTAATCAGCGTCACGGGACACTTGGATACGGTTTCCTACCAGGTGGCTCCCAAATGTGCCTGACTCAGGGACGGAGTCTCCTAGTGAGGTGGAACTCGTTGAGGGTGCAGGGAATGGGCTGCAACCCATTCGTCTGCCAAAACCAGAGGAGAGACCCATGGAGGACGCAGGCAGCTCCACCCTTGACGCTGTTGCCAGATTCGTCTCTGGATTCCCCTGACGCAAACTCTGATGGTAGGACTGGGCCAACTGCCAGACCAGCTCGTGGTTGGGAACCAGTTTCCGAATTGCCACGTCACCTACAGAAATCACAATACAGCACTGACTTATACCACTTTAGTATAAAAATATCTTTTATTTAATCACAAAGCACACTGCCTTCTTCTTACTAGATAGGGTTTTTTGAATTTGGGCCAGGATGAGATGTTTCTTACCTATGAGGCAATAGAAGGGGATATAGGAGGCATGGGCCATCTCAGGGTTAAATACAGTCTGTAGCTCCTCCAGTACTGCCAACTCATATGTCACATTAGACTCTTCAGGTGTGCAGACATCCACAACCGTGACTTCTCCAACTACTCTGCGAGGGGCGCTGTCCAGCTACAGTGTGAGAGAGACAGTATTTCCAATTCTGTTTTCTAAAGACATAAGTGTAACTGCATTATGAAACAAATTATCTGATGCAACAAGAAAAACCATCCTGCCACGCTCACAAATGCATGTACTCCCTTTCTCTCCCTGTCTGTCAGACAGTTTGTATTCCAAGTTTCTGCCTCGTTTATATTTTCATCCATATTTTCATCTGCCTTTCTGTCTGTTTTTTTGTGAAGCTCCTCGTGACAGATCTGCTTGTTGAAAGCATTCTAGAAATAAACCTGACATCCCGCTTGTCAGTCTTTATGTGTTGTGTGTGTGCATACCTGGGGCTGCAGAGAATGCAGCAGAGAGAAAACAGCAAAGAACCGACGCAGAGTGTCAGCCATATGCTGCTGCACCATCTCCCTCCCGATGCGCAGACAGATGAGAGCCATCAGGCTGAGTGTCTTGAGACAGACGGCAGTGCGTGTCTGCACCCCGCTGGGGAACCTGAGTACAGCAGAATGTGTACAACCAAGCAGAGTATGAATGACATATCTATCATGGCATGTTTTCTGATTATACTCTATTTCAACACCAAAATGTAAATTACACTGCACTTCAAAATAACTTTAACATTTCTTTGAATAAAAAGCACATCAATGTCTGCAATATTTTACAATGACTTTGCCATGCTGTTTAAATAATTGAACACTACCATCAACTGCATTTAGAGTATGTGCTGGTTGTATGTGTGTTATTTACCCCATACGGGGGGTGGTGAGCAAGTCCAATAGCGGCAGGAGCACATCCTGGTTGATCTTCATAAGCATGTCCATTAGAGTGGTATCAGAGAGAAAGACAATGATCTTCTGTGTAAGTGCAACAGCTCCAAGCAGACTTGCCTCCTTACGTGTGTTAAGACGCTGCGAAGAAGGTGGAGAAACCTGGAAACATACACATTTGTAAAATCAAAGCACATTTTGTTAATGTTCTGGTTTAAGATCCGGCTTTATAGGCCAATGGAGGTTTGATGTGTGTTAGCGCATTCTCCTTACCAGGTATCCTATATAAGGCAGGTACTGGTAAGTGAGTACAGGTTCTCCATAAAGTTGAGCTATGTAGATGAGACAGTCCAACACGGGCCCTGCTGTCTCGTCACCGACCACAGGTTTCTTCTCATACACGCTGCCCATGCCCACACTCTCCAGTGTGCACTCCTCAGATGCTACAGCCACAAACTGGTGTTTCTCAAGACCTAGAGGCAAAGAACATGAAGAGGAAAAGGGGTGAAGAAAACACAAGCTGTAAGACATGACAATGGTTAACTGCAAATTACTGTATAAATGTCCAAAATTTACGTACCAATGTAACAATTTGTGAGCAATCGCAGTAAATTTCTGGCTACATATCGAGATGTCACTGTTGGTCCAAGTTTTGCCGACAGCCATCGCACTGTTTTGCAAACGGTATCTGTGTGTGAAGACGAGACGACCATTAGATATTATCAGTTAATAAACAAATAATTTACATAAACCTCAATCAGTCACTCACCTAGAAGGATCTTTTGCTCTTTCTCCCCAAACTCTTCAGATGGATCATGGTCATCCTCCTCCTGCTCTCCCACAATGTCTTTCTCAGTCTCTTCCATTGCCATTCCATTCACAAATTCACCCTCCAGAGTGGCTACTGTTGCTCCTGAAGCTTCTGTGCAACCAGAGAGAGTGAGCTCCAGGTTGGCAACAGCAGTGTCGTCTGTCCCATCTTTACCTTCATTAGTCTCAGTCACCTCTTCTTCCTCCAGCTCTCCCCCCTCCTCACCCTCACTAGCGTGTTTCAGGTCCTGGCTGCTGTCAGCTGATTTGAGACTGGCTCGATCCCGCATTGAGTCTCCATCACCGAGTGAGAGCTCGCTTGTACTGCTTTTGTCACTGAGTTTCCCCACACTTAGAGACTCCTGGTCTTGATCCTTGGCTGCAGAGTTCTGGCTTGGCTGTTTCCCAGCAGCCACTCCAGCTCCACTGTTGACATAGAACCCATTTTGAAAGTCCTCTGCCTCTGAGAGAAACACTTGGTCATTGAGACTGATGCCAGAGGAGTAATCAACCATCCCTGCCTCTCCAACCACCCCGACTCCTCCACTGGCACCACTGCCACCTCCCATATTCCCGCTGACAGACCCAGACGATGACCGCACCTCGCCACACTGAAAGTCCTCCTCCTCTTCCTCCCCTAGATTACATGTGCCTCCCCTCAGCCCTTTGCAAGCTTCCGCGCCAGAGCCTGAGTTGTAGCTTTCAAAGCCAGTGATGACCTGCAGCACATGGGGGAGGAGGCTGGACAGAAAGGCCTGCAGGCCGAGTCTCACAATCAGCTGCAGAATGAAACAGTCAGTGTAGAGATAGAAACGTCCTCGCAGGCAGTGAGGGTTTTCATAAACATTGATCAGTGGCTTCAGTAAGTACTTGTTTGCATTTCTGGGACCCAGTACTCTAGAGATGGGCTCGAAAAGGTACCAGGCAGCATAGACAGCAGTGGACTCTTCAAGCATGAGAGCGAGAATGAAGGGCAAGAGGATTTCAAGACCCTCAGCTGTGACATTACCCCGCAATAGTTTCTCAAGCTGCTGCCACAGGTGAAAGACAACATCTCTTCCTTGAAGACTACACGTGGTCTCCATTTTGGCATGGTAGGAAAAGATAAAGTCGTGAAGTGCTGCAAAATAGGAAGGGAAAGGAAAGGGAGTGATGATTGGGTTCAGTAGCTGACAGGGGTTAGGGGGAGGGAGACCATCGCAGATAGGCTCATATTTGAAAAGGAGTGGACGTGGGCAATCTGGTACTTCTCTATGTGCTATTCCAGAGTGCTTCTCTATTAGCAGCAGTGTCTCAAGAGCATGATGCAAAGACAGTGGCACATCACGGAGGCTGGCAGAGAATAGCTTCATAACAGCTTGGAAACGCTGTCTCAGGGGGGTGCCTGGTTTCAGTCCTCTCAGTTTAGAGGGATAGAATATCTCAGCAATGAGAACACCAAGGGCCTGCATGTCTCTTTGGTAGAGCTGTGTAAGAGAGGGTAGAGATTCAATTATGCCACCGTCTCTCATGCAGTCAGTGGATCCTGCAGGATGACATACTTCAGCGTGCAGACTCTTCACCAGGAAATTGTTCAACTTCTCCAGCTCTTCCAAAGGCTGCAATGGGTTAAAGCCTTCAGGGAGGACGATCTTGATTTCCTCTGCATTGGTGGCAGTCACACTCCCCTCCCCATGTTTTTTGTTCGTTGGCCCACCTCTTTGTAACATGGCACTGCGCAAACCAGGGCCTATGCCGCTTGTGAAATCACCAGGGAATGAACTCGGGGACTGGGATACAATAAGTGCCGTGTGCTCTCCTCCCATCTTTCCTCCCACTGTACTGACGCTTGGCAGTGGCACAGAGCAGGATACAGAACTAGATGAGCCAGCAGATGCTAATGAGTCCAGAGCTTCCATACCTTGTTCAAGCTCTTCATCTCTGTCTACCATGGTCCAGCTGCTTGACTCACACCCTGTGGACTCTGGCACCATTCCATCCACAGTGTCAGCCACGGTGTCGATTTGAGGGATGTGTAGAGAAGGCACATTTAGAGCAGCAAGGCCAAGGAGAGGAGGTTCTGGTGGGGCGTACTGGGAAGGAGATAAGCGTGGCGGGTGGGGCTGGTCAAACAGCTGAACTACACCATAGGTAGTCAGATTGGTGTGGTTGTCCACTAGGTGCAGGCACACGTTTTTGGCCTTTACAGCTTCTTTACCAGACAGCTTATAGCCAAATGTGAGATCTATCCAATGATGCAAGTACTGGGACACCTCTCTGCTCTCCAGAAGGCGCCGATGGACCTCAATAAACTCCTCACACGACTTGCACCAGGAAGGCACATCCAGGTCTGGCATGTCGGGGTGGATTGAGCGGAAAATGGAGGGGTCTGTGTAGAACTCTGGAATGCACTCATCAGGGGTCCAGCTCTGCATGCGCTCCATACTGGCTGGGTATTCATTAGGCTCCCACTGGGACCTAACATGGCTGCACAACACTGACTTGGGTGTCTGCCGGGCTTTGTAGACATAGTAGGTAATGTCTGAGAGTACATCAGATATGTGATGAGGTACGTGGAGATGGTCTGACTGTCCAGCACCGCCAGCACCTACAGAGCCACCGAGGTCTCCACCTACACCGCTTCCACCTACCCCATTACCCACTGCAGCAGCCAAAGCCTCTTTGGTCATCTCATATGTGAAGTCCAGCTGCTTATCTCCTTTGTTGAGCCTAAACTTTGACCTCCTTAGGTCCCGGAATTTTCCAAATGGCACAGTGAAATCCACAACCCAAGGCAGCACTGGGTGATAATTGGGGTCTCCTTCTCGCCGTCCTGCTAACCTGTTCAGTTCCATCAGGTAGCGGAAGTTACTGACTCTTCCGTGGACCCAGTCCAGAACCAACTTCTTGAGCTCATGAAAGCAGTCTTTGCAAAGTCTTTTGTTCTCTTGGCTAACACATGAATTGTTCCTTGAGAGGACACTTTTTGGCACTTGTCTGCCAGTAACATCACTATTTGCATCCCCTTCCATCCCCAGTTCCTCATAATGAGCTAGGTTGACCTTGAGACGACTGCAGAGCTGTTCATCTACTGCTATGTCTTGCAGGGAGAGCTCTCCACAAGATAGACCTGCTGCATGACATCCCTGCAGGGCTATTAGTAACTGGTACAGAATGAACAACACTTTGGCATGGCTGTTAGCGAGCTTGGCGGGGCTGAAGGAGACAATATCATTGAGTGAATACTGAGTATAAGGTAGAATCACGTAGAGCATCTCAGCAGTCTCAAGCAGACACTCTGCAGGCAGAACATTAGGACACAGATGGTCTGACTGGGACTTGGAAAAGCAAGATGAAGTGGATGGCAAGTAGTTTTCTTTCTCCTTCTCTCTGGCTGGAGAAAGGGATGGTGACACTCTGTCAGATGAGATGAATGTGGAATTGAAGAGCTTCTGCAAGGCATGACGCACTGCATCTACGGCTGCAACATGCATCTGCTCATTGGCTCCTGCATATGACTGCACGAGTTTGTAATGAGCATCACGCCACAGATTCCTGAAAAAGGGAAAAAAGACAAAGAGCCGATACATTACTATCTTAAATACGTTCTACTCAAAGACTGCATTTATTTTCCCGCATTAAAATATTTTTAAGTAATACATAAATCTTACACAATTCAAAATCGTGGCAAACATTTAATGGACATCTACGCTGAAAATGCAATTAACAGGGCAATTTTGACTTTCCGACTTAAGGAAACTTCCCAAAGCTGCAAGCACGAGTTAACAGCTAATGTTATTAAGAGTGCCCAATTGAGCTGATAAAGTGAATCGGAAACCCTGTCCTAACCACAGCAGGTAGCCATACAACTGATGAAAAGCTCATTTAGATACAAAAACAACACACACAAACACTTCAGGAATCCACAGAGTGAGGTGATATTAGGGCTGCGATTTACAATAGTTTTAATTATGGATTGATCTCACCTTTTTTTTTTTTTGTTTTTTGATTAATCACAAGTCACTATGTTTTCAAAGCCCATGTCTTCAAAACTTTTTTGAATTTTTGCCTGACCAACAGCACAAAACCCAAAGACAGTAAATGGATACATTTTAAATACATTTTAATAACATAAACTGGACAAAAGAAGTAAAGAAGCATGTTTGATAGATAAATGACTTTAACAAGTAATCAGTTATACAAATTGTTGCAGATTGAAGAGCTGTAGATTAACTTACCGATTAATTAATTAAATGATTGTTTAAGCTTTCACTAATATCACAGAAAAGCTTTTATAAACTCATTGGACTAAAGTACTTGATGTTTAAAAGAACAGTCAATTGCCATGTGAAAGAAAAGTGTTCTTTAAAGGGAGATTTTTATTTTTACTTTTCGTGCAGAAATAGATAAAGATATATATGAGATAAGAGATAGACAATAGATAGAATAACAGAATTTACCTGACATTATGTTGTGACACACACTGCATGGATTTGACATACGAATCCTGTGACATGAATTCCATTTGTTGATGGCATGGGTCTCTGGCCAATCTGTAGCTCAGCTTGCTTTTCCTCAGACCTTGAATGCACACTCGTGTCCAGCCAGGCGGCAACTTTGCCTGGGAACACTGCAGGTAGGTGCGAACTTCTGCCTCACTGATGCTGTCAAAGCGGGCACATCGCATGATCCTCTTCTCCCTCAGGGCGATCACCCAGCGTGTAGGGACAAGTGCTATGAGCTCCCTGGAACGGGGACCTGGGCCTTGCTGCCGCCGGTCAACCCCCAAGTCTTTTTCAACCGCATGCATCAGCCGATCCATGGTGAGTCTGCAATGCTCGCTAAGAGTCGCACAATGTCCTGCTGTGTACACCTTGCTGTCTCCCACAAGGACGACTTTCAGACATTCATTGAAGAAGAAATCAAAGTCATCAAGGGCAGAGCTAATGTCCTCTTCTTCCTGTCCCTCTGAGGAAATAATTGACAAGCATAATGGATAATTAGATAAGCAACTACTTCTTTTGTAGTTTGCTGTAATGAGACACTAATTGTTTTCCAGAGAGGAGAAAAGGAGGTTTCTGCAATGGAAGTGTGATATGATAATGCTTAATGCACACGATTACTTCTCCTTCTCCAAGTCTGAAGCTGGAGCTCGAGCTCTGCTCACTCACATGACTGCCTCCTGCTTCCGCCCCATACACACATCCATTCCACCTTAGTGACAAGTTTATTAAAAAGACTCAAGTTTAGGGATTTAAACTGTAACTTTAAAACAATTCCTCGATGCCACTTACCAAATGTACAACTCACTTTACTTACGACAAGTTCCCAAAATGGTAACATAGTAACAGAAGCTAAAAGTTTGAGTGGATTCGTTTAACGTTAACGTTAGCTAGGCTGCTAGCTGTCTGGCAGAGATACAGTCGAAATAAAATATAAAGCCCAACTTCAACAGCGACTATACATATTGTAAGCTTCAAACAACATTTGTATATGTGATTTAGCTAACGACAACCTGTTTTACGTTATAAATATCATAACAGGAGCTTTAAGAAGACTATAGAGGAAGTAACGTCAACTTAACGCTAACAGTTAGCATAACAAAGTAGCTAACGTTAAGATACCTCCCTCAAGCAGGCAAAATGTCTTCAAATAGTTAATAACATCACTGACACAATGCTGAACAAGAGCAGCTATGCTGATTAAATGTCACTCCGCTGTAATTACAAAACAACAGCCCTCAATGTTCAATGTTTTGCTCACCTCTCAGCACCAATAGCAGCTGACAGCTAGTTAGCGCTAAGCTAACGGTGCACCGCCGGTTTCACGCATGATGAGTTTGTACAATAACTTCATGAAACCAGGACATGCAGCGGGGCGACGTTTACTTCCTCCATGTTTCCTGCTGTGTATTGATGCGTGTCAGCAGACAGACGACAGTCAGTCAGCCGATGATGTTTTGTTCAGTGCTAGTTGGAGCCATGTTTAAGAAGCGACACCTCACGTGACATAACACCAGCCCCGTCTCATGTGATTACTGCTGCTGCCCTGAAGCTGCAACACCATAGGGCCCACTTCTTCTTCTTAGAGGTATAAAGGTAGCTGGCGTCCTTACTGTTGCATTACTGCCATCTTCTGGAGTTAGTTTACTCATGAAGTGTCCAGTTTGTCAGATTTTGTTACCATCAGCTCTGTTCAGTTTAAGAAGCTGCTAATCAAATGTCTCCTACCTTGTCCTCTTCCACCACATTCCAGTTTGCTCTTTAATCCTGCTCATGTTAGCCCCTAATCATATCATTTCCTCAACCATGTCCTTTCTCTCAAATATATAGCCTGTTCCCTCTAACTAGCAAGGATGTGTTTTAAAGTTTCTGGTACCTGACAATGTACACAAAGACAGCTTGGATGCTTCCCCACAGTCTGAGGAGTTGTTTGAGATGACTGCATTGTATATTTATCCTGGTTATTTTCGGATCCTCTTTGCTATTTCCTCTCTTCCTCACAATATCCATTGAATTTTGAAATGACGTAAATTTATGTCCTCCTCTTATCTCTCTAGGGTCACCTTGATGAAGCGACAACCACGGTGGAAAAATAGAGGTGTCTGTTGTGAATTTATTCAATATGATTTCCAACTCCACAAAGTTTTAAAGGGCTGCATTATAGTGCATCCTCCACAGCACACTGGGTGCATTGTTTAAATTTTTAATACCCTGAATTTATTGGAAAACTGTGTTTTTATATTGGACAATCTGTTATGTTTTCTTTGCACATTTGCTGACGCTTGCCTCTTTACATTTCATTGTTAATCCTGTGGTGTGCATGTGACTATTAAAATGCTCGAATCCTGGAGATATATCTCGCTGAGCTAATGTAGTGAATGAAATGTAGCCACAACTCTACATTTTGCTTGCAGTTTCCTGGCCTTTAAAGTCCCTGGAAATGATCTTATACTCATCTTAATCTAGACTTATTTTAGGAGCCACCCCATTATAGACTGCTTCCTAGATTGGCAGTGTCTCAAGATTGCACTTTCTACTGTGTTAAGTTTGAATAAATATTTCCATGTAATATCTGTCAGGGATGTACTGAGAGTCATCTCCACAAGGTGGCATTATGTCCAGAATCTCACAGACAATGTCCTCCAGCAGTCTTGTGCAGACCTGTACAGCATGTGTAAATGTTTAGTCATCTGATTGTGACTCAATCTTTTGTAATGTCTCAATAAATTACTGAGTCAGGCCCTCTGTCAACCACTGTTGCATGTTGTTGTTTTGTAGTTGTCATGTGAGCATAACTGATGGCTGTTAGCTAAATGTGATCAGTGTTGGACAAGTGCAACACTGAAATCAGGATTTCTATCACGTTATATCAGTCTGACTACTCGCAACGATTTGAAGTCATCAGAGACTAAACAGAATTAATTTCTGTCTGTGGTCCATTTATTATAATAGAGAGCCAAACACAGGAAAAAGGCACAAATTCTTGTTTACAGAAAATATTATGTTCATATGTATGTTTGAATATATTTTCTAAGATGGTCAGGAATATGCTTCAAGGTGGATTTACTTTATGTTGCCATTGCAAACTTAATATGGATGTTATGTAATAAATGTAAACCTTTGAAGAATATTGACGCATGCCTCTCAGTGTGAGATGATCTACTTTTGTTTTTGTTGCTGCATGAGTCCTGGTGTTGTCGGCACCTGAGAAGGCACTCTTGTGAAGGCTTTGCATGAAGCAGTCCTGCTTCGTTTATGAAGTTAAGAATGCATATTTCTAATGTTTTTGAAAGCATATTATGGCTTGAAGTGAAAAATAGCAAGCAAAACTGATTAAATAGAAAGCACAACTGATGAAGCAAAGGGACATAATTAAGTCAATTACTGTCAAAAGTCAACAAAAGGACTGTCCACATTATTATAAATTTTGTATGATTTCACAGCTGGTAAAAATGAGTCTATAAGAATGGATGTTGAAATCCCACACTGGGTTGTAGATTCACAATTACAGGGACACAAATTGAAAGCTTCTCTCATCCCAGCATACTGCCCATGCAACATAATTACTGTAAGCACTTTTACAGAACATACAGCCAAAGAACATGACATTCCCTGGCTCAGCATTCAGTGTCCTTCTCTGAGCACCACTCTTAGTACTTTTATAGTGCTGCCAGGCGAAATGAGTTTTATATCCCAAAGAAATGTTGCTTTTGGGTTGAAGCATTCAGGGCACATGGCTTGAGCTGACATAAGAAGAGGGTGTACACGAGGAAGCATACTCTGTACATTATGTCAAAGTACATTACGTAACACTGAAGTAAATACTATGTGTAATTTTGTAATGTAGCCTGTCACATCATGCGAAATACTATAACTGTCATCTTATAAAGTCACTAGAAGGGAAATGTGCCTCTCTACAGGTTGAGATAATAATCTGAGATGACCTTTGATGCCCTTTAAAACTAGGAAAAACTCAAACATGCATTGAGTTCAAACTAAAACTACGGATGTTTTTATCGAAAACATTATTTTACATTTGTAAAAAGTGAAATATTTGCCGTAATACAGAGAGATTTTTATATTTTCTGTTGGTCAGTTGGTCAAAGTTGGTGGAAGGTCAGGTGGAGAATTAGTGTTTGATTCAGACAGTGACATCAGGTAGTTGTTCACAAAGCACTTTATGTCACTCCCCATTACACAACCAGCTTTTTCTCTTTTCCACATACAAATTTTTGGTACAAATCCATTCAGATAACTCTTCTTTTTCTTATAACAGGTACATAGTTCTTGCAGGTACAGCCAATTTGACATAATACAGCAACATTTTTTGGCCACAGCTCAGTAGTCTTGGGTTTTTAGGTTTTCTTTTCAGTTATGTATCGAAAATAAAATAAAAACAAGTGACACAGACAAAGTTACATTTAAAGCCAGATAGTTGTGTGACTTACACAACACAGAAATCTGAAATACTGCATGCAGACTGCTGATAAGGAAACATATTTATGTTTGTTGGAATACATTTGAGGCTTTCCTCTGGCATGAGAGGGAAAAACAGTAATTGTTGCTGAACATATTGTCACCAAATACACACATATCACCCAAGTCATCGTTTGTTCATTCGTTCAAGTCATTAATCTGGGCATACGTGTACGCTGTGGGTTTGTTATAGAATTTCTAAACAATCATGCAAAGTACATAACTTGATTAATACACAAAAATAAAGTCAATCTCATCTGCTTAAAATTTTATATTTTGAGGAAGTGGTGGGCATTTTGCAGACATCCTCAAAATAGTTCTCCTGATTTTCCATTTGTTAATATTGTGTTTAGACTCTATTTGAGTTTAGTGGCCTGTTTGTTAAATCTGATTGAAACTAAAAAAAACTCACAGTATTAGTTTATGTTTTCTGGGTGAAACAGGTATTTGAAAGCTGGCTTTAGAGAGCTTGTTTTGTTTTTTAGATATAGGGTAGATGGGCTAAGGTATTCAGGTCAGCAAAAACACAGAAAAAAGTACAGTTACTTAATCGAGAGCACAGGATACAAGCAGTTCTGATCTTATTTTGTTGACTCTAACTTTAGCTCAATCTTTTGTGATGCCCTCTGACGCATGAGGCCCCACCACCTCTCCTACATAGGTGCAAAACACAGACTTTATGGATGTTTTGCCTCTTTTTGTTGTTGTTTTGCATCTCTTCATAGACATCACGCCACTCTCCGTGGTTTTGTGTCTCTCTGTAGTTGCTATGGGGTGTTTTTGTTTCTTTGAGCTGCTTCCTGGTCGGTATGTGTCCCTTCAAGTGACATGTTTGCAGGTGAAGGCCAGGAGGGCCCCTGACGTTTGGGCCCCTGGGCCTGTGCCTGCTCATTCAGTAATCCAGCCATGATTTTGATACAACGTGGTGTTGTCATGTGCGCATAACTGATCAACAACATTAAAATCAGGATTTCTACCACATGCACTACCCATAACATTTCGATGAAGTCTCTGGAAACCGTCTTGTGTCATTAAGGTAACATGATCAAGAGTTATTACATCTACGTGGATGTAGCTACCATGCTTGACATCATATAAGTATTTTTATTTTATACATTTATACATTTTAGTTTTGAAGGATTTTGTTATTTTTCCACCCAAATTATATCCTGACTGTTTAAAGCATAGAATCTAGTTACATGAATTAATAAAATCACTTAAACGCAATAATAATCAGACACAGGTTTTCTCAATGGCTACCAGTTTCTTGGGTGTGTAGGCTCTCACTGACTGTGGTGATCTAGACTTATGACCTCTATTTGTCATTTCCTAATAATAAGGTGGTGTAATGATGCAGATTACGGCAATCGTCAGCTCTATTGCTGGTCCAAGGAAATACAGTAATAAGGTGGAGCAGCAATGATTCAAATAACTGTAATTTTATTGCATCACTGCTTAGGGAGAAAAACTGTATGAGACAGCTCCTGCTGACACGGTGATCTGCATGTTTTGTTATTTTCAGATTAAATGTGACTTGACATTACTGTGCATCACAGACCAGCCTGTGACAGTGTCTGCTCTGATGCAAGGGCTGCAAATACGCCATTCATCCTATCTTCTTGAAGCGTGACTGTTACTCACTATGGAGTTCAATCACAGTGACAGTCCTCTTCACTACTCTAAAGAAGTTAATGAAGTCATGGCTTCAGCTGAGACGCACCTGTAAATGTGCAAGGATCTCAAGATCCTCAACTTTCTTTCAGCAGTTTAAACAGTTTGCTGAATATGTGGAGGGACTTTTAAGTTGATTCTGAGAATAATCCATCAGTCAGCTCTTTTGTTTTGGTGTGAGCACCCAGGCACATCCCTCTCTCTCCCTCTCTCTCTCTCACACACACACACACACACACACACACACACACACACACACACACTTCATTGTGATTCGCCTCTCTCTCTCCCTCTCCTTTCTATGCCGTGGGACTGCCCCCCCCCCCTCCTCCCCCTCTTCTCTGCGCCTCAAAAGCGCGAGCCATGGTGCGAAAGCCCTCTTCTCCTCAGTTTTCCTTCAGGATGGCATTCTTCAAATATCTTCGCTCTGTTAAGAATGAGATTATCCTCTTCTCAACTCCATTTCTCCTCCTTCCTCTACCTTTAGTGATCGGGACATCGGTATGTAACTGATTTGAATAAGCCAATTGATTAAATTAAAAGTTGTGCGACACTGCTCAAATGAGAGAAATTTGGCAACTCTTGGTAATGTTATAAAATAACTGACGCGTTGAATCTGTAACTTTGCAAAATGTGCTCTCAGAATTTCTGCAATTATACTTTTTAACAGATAGTTTAATGAAGTAAACATTTTACTTTGTGTGCATGCAGTTTTAACACATGAATGGACTTTAATCAACCGCGAATCCGGCGCACCACAGACGTTTCTTTGCGTAAAAGTGCCGTTTACAAGAATGAATTTGGTTCCCTCCTGCACCTGTTGATGTGGCTCACAAGTGCAACAGCGCGCTTGAGGCAAATTGCATGAGAACTGTCCCGTGTTGCCTGAGGCTGGAGCCTCTGAGGTCTTGTTATTTTAACTCCTTGTTGTTAACATGACGGGTCATGTCCAGCGTGGGAACACGGAGTCAAAGGGCTCTGTCCACGTTGCTACCGCTACATGTGACATGGAGACGTGCACATAGAGTGTGAGCATGTTGTGATAGAGAGGGGCTTCAACGCAAAGCAGCCGTGAACAATGTTTTACATGGCAAAGGAGGGTGACGTGAAATCTCAACCCTGATGTGAAGTTTGGTCGGTTGGTTTTATAATCAACCTAATTAATGATAATATTTGAAACAGTCTTACTAACACAGCTGCATGGCAATAAATCCAGACACATTAATGTCTGGTGTAATAACCCAATAATATGAGGGGTGTTTGTTCCCAGATTATGATCTAGACAAATGTACACACAGGTGACCAGAAACAATAGACCAATAACACTTATCTTTACCCTCTGAACCATCATAATGTCCTATTAAAAATTATGTAACAGCCTACTCATTGATTACTGCAGCTGTTTTAGACCGAACAAGGTCTTTGTGTTTGTGCACTTTTACCAGTATGTCTTTACATGTTTTTACGCAGGAGGCAGAATGCGCCTATGTGATAGTCCTGATGGCGATTTACTGGTGCACAGAAGTCCTACCACTGGCTATAACAGCTCTGCTCCCAGCCCTCCTTTTCCCTTTTTTTGGCATCATGCAATCCAAAGATGTAAGTAAAATAACTGCAGCAGTGATTTGCTCAGCAGGGATGAAACTCTGTTCCCACACGTCGTGCTCTGTGTCACCCAGGTGTGTATGCAGTACCTGAAGGACACAAACCTGTTGTTTGTGGGGGGACTGATGGTTGCAGTAGCCGTGGAGCACTGGAATCTCCACAAGCGCATCGCCTTGAGGGTGCTGCTCTTTGTTGGTGTGCGTCCAGCACTGTGAGTGGCTCACATCACACAGCAGATTCTCTGTTTGGCTTGTCGTCTTTAAGAGCCATTTCCGAAGCATATCTAATCAACTATGATATCAAGACACCTGACATAGATAAGGGAACTTTGTTCAAGTTGTTTATTGCCATTATATAAGTTTTACTATCTGTGTTATTGATCGTTTTAAAACAGGGCCCCTTTCCGATCCATGGCCACTGACGGTATATTTCTTTTTTTTATCTACCTGACAGTTTGATGTTGGGTTTCATGGGTGTGACAGCCTTCTTGTCCATGTGGATCAGTAACACGGCTACCACAGCCATGATGGTGCCTATCGTCCAAGCAGTGCTGCAGCAGCTCAACAACAGTGAGGCAGAGAAACCTCAGATCCTCAGCTCAGAGGAGCAGATCCAGACATCAGAGACTGACAGCAAACAGCCTCCACAGACAGAGAAACAGGCTGACGGACAAGGTGAGCCACGGTCATCTTCAATTACAGTGTTCTGTTTGGCCAAGCAAAATGTCTCACAGACGAACTATGATGCCAGTAGCTTTTTTCATCCTTTGCTTTTTGTTTTAAGGCCCAGTGGTGGTGACTTTCTTGGATGCTGCAGCAGAGGCTGCCATGCGTAAGGACACAGCAGAAAAGAGGAGAATGTGTAAAGGGATGACCCTGTGTGTTTGTTATGCTGCCAGCATTGGAGGCACGGCCACGCTGACAGGAACCGGTCCAAATTTGGTGCTCAAGGGCCAGATGAACCAGTGAGTGTATTCTCAAAACACTTTTTAGTTATTTTCCATTACTTTCAGTATTGCTTTATAAAAATTGTATTCCCTTTTGTCCTTTTCCTTAGACTCTTTCCTCAAAACGGAGATGTAATTAACTTTGCCTCCTGGTTCGGCTTTGCCTTCCCCAACATGATCATCATGCTCACATTGGCCTGGCTTTGGCTGCAGTTTGTCTTCATGGGATTCAAGTAAGTTTTGGTGATGGTTAAAGCCTAATTATAGTGACAGAGACTTGAATCAACATCAAGAAACTTTTCCCGCATCAGGAGTGTAAAGGTCACATGAAGATTTTTTTCTCCCATGTGATCTTTCTAGCTTTAAGAAGACATGGGGCTGTGGGGCCGCGAAGACAGAGAAGGAGATTGCCGCTTATAATGTGATCCGTGAGGAGCATAGTCAGCTGGGGCCCATGTCCTTTGGAGAGATAAGTGTCCTGGGTCTCTTCACTCTGCTGGTGGTGTTGTGGTTCACAAGGGATCCAGGCTTTGTCCACGGCTGGGCAACGGATGTCTTCAACTCCAAAGCAGAGTTTGTACACAGTTTTACACCAAACTTTCACTCATACATTAATCTAGGGTGAGACTTGTGAAATTTGCTTTGCAGACATTTTCATTCTCTCACCACTCCTCTTCTCAGGTATGTGACAGATGCCACAGTGGCAATCTTCATTGCCGTCCTTCTCTTTGTTCTGCCCTCTAAACCCCCACGGTTCTGTTCGTGTAGGAGTCAAAGTTTTGACACAGGTGAGCAATCACTCTGGAAGAATAAAGATTACTTGTCATACAGTTATATCAAAGTTTGGAGAGCTGGAGACTGTGCAGTGATTGAATACTGACATTGAATTTATTGGTTCTGTAGTACCCCATCAAACTGCTGGCCCAACTCCACCTCTGCTCACCTGGAAAGTTGCCCAAAAGAAGATGCCATGGGGCATTGTGCTTCTCCTTGGCGGAGGTTTTGCTCTGGCCAAGGGCAGTGAAGTAAGTGGCAATGACAGTCAAAATGTTAATTGGAAATTGGACCAAGAGCTTAGACACAACGTGGCAAGAAGGGAGTGTGGTGGTGCTTTCATGGTTGGCTTAATTTAAAGATGTAAAAAGGTTTTTTAATGAAATCAAAACCCCTTTTTATAATATGTATTGTTGAGTTTTTTTTAGTCATTCAGCCTATTTACATTCTGTAATTACCTCTCTGTATAGTTTTTTAATTGATGGTGGTGGAGTCAGCCATTCCCACATTGGATTTAAATTGCCTTCCTATGCACAGGGAATTCACAAGAAACGGTGCAGCATGTAATCCAGTGTTACTGTTTTTATTTTTATCTAGTGTTACTGTTTTTATTTTTGTCTAAATGGGCTCCATTATTTATGGTTTACTTGCCTAGCACAGTCTCAGAGCTGTTTTATTTTACGGCTATGCAAACTCAGCATTTTCTACTGCTGCTAGATCAAATGTTTCCATGAATGTATTGTTTTTGTTTTATTTATTTTTGCACATTTATGCTGCAAATACACCTGAGCAAGATTTCAAAGGATGCTGCATGTGATGCACAAATGTGAATTAGCATCTACTCACAGTAAATAAGCAAATGGTGACTCAGCTGTACAGATAAACACTGTTTGCATTTCCAGAAAAGACTTTAACCCCGTATATATTTATGTTATATATATCTCTGTAGGAATCAGGACTCTCAAAGTGGATGGGAGATCAAATGACTCCTCTGCAAAACATCCCTCCCTGGGCAATTGCTATCATCTTATGCCTGCTGATTGCTACCTTCACAGAGTGCACCAGTAATGTGGCCACTGCGACGCTCTTCCTACCTGTCTTAGCCTCGATGGTAAGTTCTTAGAAAGAAAGTGTGGGAAAAAAAGCAGTAGCAGAGGCAGGATCTCAGGCAGCAGGAGAGACAATAATATTTGGCAGCAGTGGTTTAGTGAGGTGAAGTGCTAGATAGTGTAATTTCTTTTCAACCCATTTCTCCAATTGGAGTCCAGCAATAAACTAGTGGGAGCCAGCCTGTTTTCCCTTGTTTGGTTACCCATCTAGTCGGTCATTCAGGCTGAATGTGTTGGGTCCCCTTTCCTGGGCCCCTCCTCCCATTAATAACCTGCCAAACACAAAAATTCAACCCAGTGCCTTGTAAAGCTGCCCACCCCGCTGCTACTGAAGAATGGCATTACTGTGCCCGCTAGCCGAGCACTTGAGAGAACGCCAAGGCTGAGTTGCCAAAGACAGTGCCAGTGCGGTATTCAGATAGATATTTATTAAGGGAGAAGCCAAGTGGGTGCATGGGGGTGTCCAACCCTTGTGTGAAAATAGAGATAGACAGGAAAAAGAAAAAGAAAAAGAAAAAGAAAAAAGCATCTGATCAGTTACAGACAGCTGGAAGTGAGGAGATGACACTCTGTGGCAGTCATGGCTTGTGGTATGTCACTTTCTGTGTCATCCTGTCAAGTGAATCTTTATTATCTGATTTAAACAAAGGCATCAGACAAGACAAAACACTGTCATCGTGGGGACCTGATATACAGTCTATAGTTTAAAGAAGACTAACTAAAGTTTAAGGTTTTTCACCCTTTGTTTATTTTGAGAACCAGAAATTACTGTGCACTTGTAAGCTACTGTGCTGCGGGACATGTAATTCAGGAGCGAATTCCACAGAGTAATGTTTTCTGCATCTTAGCAGTCTGCCATTATCGCTACATATGTAGAGCTTTTTCTGTTTTAGATTTCGTGACTCAGCTCCAAGTTTGCAGGGATTACATCCTAATTACACCCACCTAATGAGAGTTCTCACTCCGCACAGAATTGCACACATTTCACTCTGACATATGAGTCAGTGATTACGGCTGCAGAAAAATAGCCAGATTGAGGAGTGGTGGATTTTGTGATGAAAGCTCTGTTCATCCCTGTCTCTGACTGTTGAGGCTTTCTGTGTGATTATTGCAGTCTCAGTCCATTGGAATCAATCCACTGTACGTCATGGTGCCTTGTACCCTGAGTGCCTCTTTCGCCTTCATGCTGCCTGTTGCTACGCCTCCAAATGCCATAGTCTTCTCTTATGGGTACCTTAAGGTTGCTGACATGGTGAGTATAACAGCGGTTTGTTGTGCTTGTACAGGAAATTATATGTCGAACATGCAAAGTTGTCACTTTAGGGCCACTATACTGTGAGGGTAGCAAAAACAGAGGCACTGACTGTGTGTACGGGAGCTTAGCCTGTGTGTTTATGTGGCAGCTCATGCTATGACCAATCTTAGAGCTCACAGGGAACTCCAGTTCTTTTCAGACCATTTCTGTCTGGTTTCTCTCCTTTTTCTTCTCAGCTCTGTGTTTATAGCCTCAGACACACTGAACCGACATCAAAGAACTATTGGCAATGAAGGCTAACAGTTGCATCGAGTAACATCACCTGTGTCTAGGCCAAAAGGTTGCACTTGAACACACCGTCTAAGCTACAACCATTAGCCAACTAGCGCATATGTCCTGCACCTGCATGAGAGGAAATACCTTTCCATACCAGCAGGTGGCTGTGATCTGTATTTGGCATTCAAAAATAGAAACCGGAAGACCAACAGAACTGATTCAAGATGCTAGTTAGCCAGTTAGCACATTAACACCGCACACTGTTGTTGAAAGAACACATTTCATTTACTTTGCGCTGGCAAACAATAACACATACAGTTATGCATTGTTTCTGCTAAAGAGCGCAATGACTAAAGAAAAGAGCCACCTAATATAAAACGTTTGTTTTGTTCCTATGTCCTTTTGACTTAAGTCATTTGTTTGCTTTCCGCACCTAATGTCTCTTGTTGTGCTCTGAGCTGAACCACCAAGCAGAGTGATATTATTCACCAACAGGCTCCACTGTCTCCGATGCCAATTCAGCATGCTCAGTTGGCTTAAAATAAAGCTGATAAGAGCCAACCAGGGCCAACTAGTGCCAACAGTGGGGGACACACTGCGAACACAAGAGCTACAGATGCTCACTGACAGCCCAACATTGACCAATGGTCAGCTTGGTGTGTCAGGGCCCTACAAATCAGATTCATAAGGATATACCTTTTTTTTTTTTTGCTTAAGCTGATGTAATGCCAGTTTACTTGGGCACGTCTTAATGTTAGTTTGTGATGTCTAATTGCTGTGCTTTGTATCCAAACACATCTTAATGTCTTGAAGCTGAAGTGCGCTACCTTAACTTACTTCACTTCTCATTGTGATGACAAGAAATCTGGCACATGACCCCCCCAATAAAAGACTGCAACATGATGTTTTTACACTTAGTTCTTTGATACAGATGATTGACAAGACACAGTGTACTGAAGTTAAGTAGTGAGGTTTAAACGTGCTGGGAGGTGGATTCTGTTATTTTTAGACAGTGCTAGGCTAGCTGTTTCCCCCTGCTTCCAGTCTTTATGCTAAGCTACGCTAACCAGCTCCTGGCTTCATATTTAACAGAAAGACATGAGAGTGGTATCAGTGTTCTCATCTAACTCTCACCAAGAAAGTAAATAAGCTTTTTTTTTTCTTTTTTCTTTTTTTTTTTTTTTACAAAATGTCTAACTATTGCTTTAATATGACTACATGCTCTTCTTCTTCTTCATCAGGCCAAGACAGGAATAGTCATGAACATCATTGGCATCCTTTGTATCACACTGGCCATCAACAGCTGGGGCAAGGCAATGTTTGACCTGGACTCTTTCCCCGCCTGGGCCAATGTCACCGGGGTGTGAGCCTAGGTCTGCCATAGGACATGAAGCACGCACACCCTGTCTTCCCTATCCACAGGTGCCAGACAAAGACCTCTGGTCAGAGCGTCAGCACAGGACCACACGGTGGACCGCACGCATCCGATTGCTGTTAGAATACAACGCCCTCAAGGCTTGTTTTCATTGACACTTGAGTCTTGCTTGTGAAAGAAAGTGGTGATGAATATGATAAGAAATGGAAGAAGCAGTGGTTGAAGAATGAACTTAAAACCTTTTGTATTTACATTGCATCATAGTGAAGTTACCTTTTAAAGAACCCCCCCATGCTCATATATATATATATATAGTATAGTATAGTGTAGTATAGTATAGTATAGTATAGTATCACATCAATCATGTACTGTAAGTATTTATATTCTCAGATAGAGATTTTATGATCTTCCTAAGCAGCCAAACGCCATACAATTCTTTGTTTTGTTGCAAGAAATCAAAGAAATGTTTTACATAGTCACATGTAGCCTCGTCTTAATCGCTGTAAGCCTTATGGTATAATTTAAGAACGTAACTTTGCACATTTACGCAAGAACTGCACTTAAGTACAATTTTAAGGTACTTGTAATTTATTTAAGGATTTACATTTTAAGCCACTTCTGCTTTTACTTCACGACATTTCAGAGGGAAATATTGTCCTTTTTTACTTTTTTAACTTTACTATATTTATCTGATAGCTGTAATTACTAGCAACTTTTTATGTTAAGATAATAACAAATATGATTGTAGATTAGAAAACATGTAAAATATAAATAAGCCTCATTTCAACCAGAACATTCTGCTTACGTGTTAATACATTAGCAATAATAATCCAATAATATTAAATAAAACACAGACAAGGGCAAGTCAGCTGCCTAATGAGTCATTTTAGTATTAATACATTTTTGTTTCAAATGCTGTACTTTCACTCAAAGGTCCAGTGTGTATGAATCAGGGACATCCATTGGCAAAAATAGTATCTAATATTCATAACAATGTTTTCATCCATTTATTATCACCTGAAACCACACTAAGCCTAACCCTAAGATTAGTGTTTTCGTTACCTTAGAATGAGCTGTTTATATCTACATACAGAGTGGGTCTCTTCCACTGAGTCCACCATGTTATTCTACAGTAGCCTAGAATGGACAAATCAAACACTGGCTCTAGATAGGGCCATTCACGTTTTAACGTTCTCATGTTTTCGTATATGCGTGTTTTCGTGTCGGCCACCATGGTTCTTCTGCACCAGGGGTCGGCAAACCTTTTGATATGAAGTGTCCTTTTTTAATCTTCTTCTTAATCAGTGTGCCATATTGCGATGATGTCAATCCTTCAATCCTCAAAATGCTCCAGAAAAAGTTTGGCTATGTCCTCACCTTTTGTTGTTTGAGGAGTTGGTTTTAAGCAGAATAGCTCCTCCCTTACAGTTAAATCAAAGTATCTTACTTTGACCGCCAAACGTGGTATCAGACTTTTTTTGTGGGTCTGTGAATGCAGCACGAGAATTATTTTTTTCCTCAGCAGCAGTTTATGGAGATTGAGTCACAGGATGGATGATTGATCAATCAATCCAATCAGAGCTGGTCAGATCAGCTCAATGGATGGTGAGTCAAAGCATACTTTAAGACCCAGTTCAATGAACCATTGAATTTTAATTTCACTGCGCCTGGTGTTCTGCTGCTCCATCTGTGCCCAGAGTTTGCATGTAATGAATAACCGAATAGTAGGCTATATGTATTCCAACAGCACTGATAATGAACACTCCAGCTCCAAATTAGGAAATCAATATGTGGCTACAGATGTTGTTATCCTGGCGGGCCATGACAAATAAATGAATGTGTGGGGAAACCTGTACTTAAACTGTTAAAAAAACTCTCTTGTATAGACTACTTATTGCTATCATGCCATTAGTTTGCGAAGTTTCCGTTCTGCACTCTCACCACTAGATGTCACAAAATCCCACACCCTGGACCTTTAAGTAAAATACTGAACGCAAGACTTGTGATTCACTTTTTTACAGTGTGGTGTTGCTACTTCTATTTGTCCTAGTTAACAAGGTCAAAAAAATCGAAACCCTTCTTCGACCACTGCTATCTAACACTGTTGTTTTGCAAGCACATCTCTCTAAATTGATTTCAGTCAATAAACACTGTTAGTTCAGTTTGGCATTTTGATATCTATAGATAATGGGCTATTATGTACAGTATAGCAGAGACTTGACAATAGGTGAACATGTAGTTTTGACCCCTGCATTGATCTATATATCAGGATGTATGGTGGTTTGTTATAGCTCCAACATCAGATGAACTTTGAAACGTCTCATCACTGCAACGCAAGAACCTATATGTGCCTTCTACAAAAAACTGTACTGTAAACATGTTGTTCATATTTTGATCAATACAGTATGTATTGACATTGTGAAATGTCTCCCTGCAATAATAAATGGATTTTAATGAATCGCAATAAAGTGGTATTAATGTAATGTATGATCAGTTTTAATACTTTTGTACCTGGAAAATGACGACTCAAGTATCTTCTCTGCCTGAGTGGCCGATGAGCTGAAGGAAACAATACTTCATTGGTGAAAAACTATGAAAATAAAGGATTTGAGTTTCAGTATGGTGAGTTTTATTATTTCTTGTTTGTGTCATTGCCTTGATATGCTGTGTTTTAAAGAAACAGTGCATAAGATTTAGTGGCATCCAGCTGTGAGGGCTGCAAATTATAAACATGCTGAAACTTCTCCCATGGCATGAACTCCAGGTTAGGATTCCTTCAATGTACGTTGCTCAGGAGGTTTTTACCAGGAGCAGCAGAGGTCTCCTCCTCTCTAAAACAAACTGACCTGGTCATTTCAACCAATAAAAACACAGAATGAAGCAGTTTCACATCACAAATCAGTGTTTCTCTGATGCTGTTCAGCTCATCAGAGATGATGTGCTGCTAATGTGTGCTCACCTTCTTTCTCTGATAGCTTAAAATTCAGATGCTCTGAAGGTTTTTATCAGGAGCCGAAGTATCCACAGATGTCTCTTCCTCTACTGACAAAATGGACCTGGTGATTTAAGAGGACAAATACACTGAATAAAGCAGTTTCAAGTTACAAATCAGTGTTTTTCCAATGCTGTTTTGCATGTCGGAGATAGGCAGCTAGCCCAGCACCTCCTAATGTGTGCTAACCTTTTTTCTCTGATAACTTAAGATCCAGACGCTCAGGAGGTTTTTATTGGGAGTCTATTTATCCATAAAGGTCTCTTCTTCTCCAAAACAAACAGAGCTGGTGATGGAAAAATTTGTGTTTTTCCAATAGAGGGCCTACTAACTATGGTGGCCAACAGGAAAACACAAAAACACATAGACGCAAAAAGCAAATGGCCCTCCAGAGTCAGTATTTGGTTTGTCTGTTTCTGCCAATGTATCCCTTAAATCCTACACACTGTACCTTTAAAACACTGAATGAACAAAACACCTACTGACGAATTCATTTGTTTTCCATATACAGTGTTTTTTAATGAATACGACATGATATGGTCATGGGCACAATATTTTTGAATTCTACAAAAACACTTGGTTTAAATTTAAGCTACTGATTACACAGCGAGATTCCAACAGTTTCCAGTAATGGCCTAGTGTTGGCTTTTAAACAATAAGAGGACTGGGTGTAAAGGAAGCTCAGTCTGAGCTGTAAAAACAGCATTGTCATCTCTCAGTGTCATCCAAAACAAAATGATCCCACTTTCATCATTGGTCGTCTCTTCCCAACTCCCATGACTATTACCTATGTTTTGAAGTGCTTTGCCTCTTGCTTAGTGACCTCTTGTCTCGTGCATAAAGCTTATATAATCCTGTAAACACAGTGTGGAAAGCCACAGTAATCCTTGACTGAAAGGCCACACCTAATGTATGCAGGCAAGAGCTCTGTGTCATTGTCCTTCTGCTGAGACGTTGCGTGAGTTAAGGGTCAAGGCAGTCATATGGTCCAGCGTTGTCTTATGTCATAAACATTATGAGCTCAAAGAAGAAATTTCATGTCTCCATTTAAAGACCCCAGAACACTTCATCTGTCGTCATTTTGAGAATTATGTTTTACAGCAAGACAAAAGACCATCAATCATATGACTGCACACATATGGCAGTAAACATCACCAAACCATGTTGGTGGTATCGTGTGACAGAGGAAAACATGTAAGACGGCAGCAAAGGTAGCAGAGAGAAATAAATGAAAGGATCCCATCAAGGTTTTGACCTCAGTCCTGTTGGACAATTAAAACGTTAGACTGTTTGAAAGTGGCTAACAAACAGTTGGGTACATAGAGCCGTTCAGATCACTATGATCTTGGGTCCCACTCTGGGAGAAAGACTTAAAATTACAGTGCCTTTCTCTCCCTTTACTGCCTCTCAGCCACCCACTCATTATCCAATTGAAACACATCCTCATGTATCATAGCCTCCATTATTGGCTATATATACATGTAAGGCTTCAGTGGGGAACCCTGCACGTTGTTCTCTTCGCTGCGGTGTCATGCACACACCCAAGACCTCTGGTAACCCCCAAAACACATTTCTATTAACTTGTTATAAACTAGGCCTTCTGGTCGCTGAGTCAGCAAGTAGAGAGCTTAATGAGTTACTGCCAGACATACACTGTTGTTGTCTGGGATCAAAGTTACTTTTCCAGGCACACACATTTTGTGACTTGTCCACCTGATGCATTTGAGAGTCTTCTGTGGATGGGAAGGCTTTTTTAAAGCCACATTGGCTTCCAACCTTCTCTGTATCAGTTACACATGAGGACAATATGCAGCCTGTTTGATACAATCGATCCTTCCCTTACACAAAAAGACTTGTGTGCTTAGATGGTTTCAGTTGTATCCAATTAAACTGGGCACAAGAGTCAGGCCAGAAGCTAAGAGATCCAGAACAGAGGGTCAGGACAGAAGGTCTTTCTTTGCACTCTTGAGGCCAGGGGTTGTCAGTGTTTTCCAGGCCAAGGACCCCTCAGCTAGAAAGAGAGAGCAGGGACCCCCCACTTCATATATTGAGTTGCGCTTGAGATATTTTCAGGTCTTCTATCCTTCAGCAGCAGTTCTAGCATGGCTAGGTGAGTTAGCCTCACTGCCTGCAATTTCTACTGTGGCTCACAAGAATGTCTGTACACTTGGAATAATAGTACAGCTAATTGGCTCATATGTTTCAATAGTGCGTAACCGTAATGAACTAATCAGTGAAGATTCTCAGTCATCCAGGTCATGGTAATCGTAAGTGCTATATCATAGGCAACTGGACTTGACTGCGTTTCTTGAAGACGTTTCGCCTCTCATCCAAGACGCTTCTTCAGTTTGAAATGACTGGTACGAAGTTGCAGGCTATAGATCCTGTGTGGGTGGGAACCCTTGCAGAGTCAGTAATGAACTAGTGATTTAGCATTAGCTAACTTACATGATTGCACAATAGTTAGCCTGTTAATAATTTATGTAATGCTTTTTTTTTAATAAATAGGCTAATTTAACATTAAATGAAAACCTAAATCAAATTATTAAACAGTAACAGTAATTTGGTGCCCCCTCCTGCAGTAACTCTAACAACCCCCTAGGGGTCGCCCAGGGGGTCCTGTTGAAGACATACACTTTCGGCCACAGTACATTCATACTGACCAGGTTAATAAACTACTTACACCTCTTATATATCTAGATCTCTAGAGAGTTAGATAGATAGACAGATCTGTTACTTCTCAATATTTATATACATTTATCCCTGTTAAAATTACAGTTTAGTTATTTTGCAATCACTGTGACCTGTAAATACATTTTTTATAGGCTTATGTGTATATATTTTAACTTTGCACTATGTTATGTCTTATTTCCATTTTTTACTCGCATGTTTTCTTTTTACATGTAGGCCTATTTAATGAGTATTGTTGGAGGGAGCCTGATATTTAAGATTTTCATTGCCAGCAACTGCTTCTCTGTAATTGTTGTTCTTATGACAATAAAGAACTTGAAACTCCTATGCCTTTACAATCTATCATTTCAGCTTATACTGTGCCGTACCGTACCGCTGAAATGTGCAGATTCCTGAATTTATTTGTGTTTATTCACATTAAAGGACCCCACCATTCATATGGAGCCATGTCATATTCCAGCAAAAGAAGGAATACGAGGAGGGGGAGGAGTTGGGTTTTAAGGGACATGTCCATCAAAGGTATTTTGTTCTCGAAGCCATTGTTTATTTGTAATTCTTCACAATGGAAGCGCCGAGTATTAATACTACAGAAGCAGTGTGACGAGGCATTGAGCATTTATTCTGCACTGAGTGCTGCATATTTGGCTTTTTTGTCTGAGTGCCAAGAGTTGAAAAACATTCAGCTTTTTGTTAAAAAGCTGCACTCGTCACTATTACTTTTTACTTAGCCATCCAATCACAGTGGAGGAGGGGCGAGACAAACACCACAAAGACCAGCTGTCACATTTTACCCCTAAGTGCATAGACTGATGAATCTTCAGCCTTTCCTTTATCCAGAGCAAGTATTCTACCTTGCACCGACATTTTTCTTTAGTAGATATTCTGTATAGAAACCAGACACAACCAAAGTGTCTCAGCTGAAAAAAAACGCTGTGCCTGCAAAGTGCACTCAAGAACCCCCAGCTAGACATTTCCTACAGAGCGCCTGGCGTTTTCAGCAGGAAAAAAAAAAAAAACGCTTCAGTGGGCCCCTTAATAGGCCCCTTAGCAGATCAATCCAGCCTTGCATAAATCATTTTCATGTTTATTATATCATTAAGTGACAGGTCAAGACCTCTGTAGACTGGTGGCACTATCATCCAGGAGGACTGAGTTCATGACATAATCTTTCAAAGTCGCTTCATGTTTGTTGGTTTTTCTGTTTTTTTCTTAGGGACTCTTGCCAGAAAATGCGCTCAGACCTATTTCACCTTAGGGAACATTCTCCGCTTATACACTTGTTTTGTATATACCACACACATGCTCAAAAACAGGGTAAAGGATGACTCATTGGACTGTTTGACCACAGTTCATGTGTTCTTTGCACCGCTTTACTCCACAAAAAAGGCATTTTTAGGTGTAATAAGAGACTAAAGCAGTGCAACCCTACTATTGTGTCTGTCTCTCTGAAGTTCTCAATAGACTGTTTTGACTGCCCGCTCAATTGAGCCCCAGATTGACATTTACAGTCGGCGGATTCAAAGTTTCCTATCTGTTTTTCTCTTGCATGTCAAAACAAAGGTCATTTTGGTTACCAGAGAGCGTGCGCTTCCATCCCAAAGTGCCTCGCTGTGATGTCTTTCCTTCAGACCTACAGGACAGAATCACCTGATGCTGATTGTTCAATGTAACAAACAAACTGCAGTTTTTCTCTCTTACAGCTTGTTGCGAAAGAGATCTTTGTGATAATTTTCATGTCCCATTAGCCAGAACAAATGACAACTGAGCCCAGCCACCACATTACATTGTAGTAAAGTTACAGTATTTGTTATTACAATTTCACCTGTGTGAAACCACTTACCTTTAATGTACTTTGTTTCCTTAGTTTACATTACCTGAGAAAGTCTGTGACTAAAGATTTGGACTTAAACTTGTCCTCCTAGAAGAGATATAAAAACTTTAAAATAATCTTTGAAAGATTCAAAATTACACTTTCATTCTCATTTTGCTTTTACTTGCGTGATTTCCTTTTAATATATATTTAATGAGCATTGTTAAGGGGGGAGCTGAGAACCAAGATTTTCACTACCAACGACTGCCTCTGTAATTGTTGTCATATCAAATTAAAGTGCTTTAAACTCTTATTTGGCAGAATCTTGTCCTACGCTTACGGTGAGCTACACTTAATTAGCACTCCTGAGATAGATAATGGGGTTTTTAATGGCATACGAATCTTAAATTCATTAGATTCTACTTTTAAAGATCACCCTGAACAACCTCTTGATTACTAATATAACTGAACTGAGGGAAGCAGCGATTTAAACGACCTCTATCTCAATACCCCTTACTTCTCAATTTAAGGGTACATTAAGAGACTCATGGTCTTTGCAAATAGCAACAATTAATTGAATACATCTTTAATTAAAGAAATTTACTTTACGCAAATAATAGGTCTTTAGATTGTTAACTGAAGTGCATTTATAGGTAATCATTTAGGGGTCATTTAATGGACCTTGTTCTTAATGGGTCTAATAATGGCAGCAACTTATTATTAACCTTGTAAACCATTAACAAAGGTTAACAAATTATTAATTACCAGTGCCTCATGAATTCATGATTTTTCCTAAAAGAATACGAAAAGTTGGGCTATGACATTTTATATGACAAATTAATTGAGAATTTAAAGATAATGTGTTTCGGTGGTGATGTTGAAGTGGAGATTAAACCATCTCTTCTGTATAAAGCTTTAATGCTTATTTATTCATGTTATTTAATTAATGATGTGATATGTTGATATAAAGACCTTGAAACGCACTGACACATCTCTGAGAGGAGCTACTGTGTGACGCGTTTGCATGTTTTATAGGGAATAGCTCCATCTGTTGGCACAATGCAGCTCTAACAGCAACATCTCGAGTACAGGGATTATTAAATCACATAATAATACAGTTTTTATCAGTGTGTGTGGGATGACTTGACACATTTCAAATTAAAAAGGAAAGACAGAGAGCTAGAGTTTTTCCTTGTTTTCAAAACTGTGTGAGAATAAAAATATAGTTGAGTTAACATGTCACCAGGTGTCTCCTCACGTGTTGATCTATAGACAGTTGCTAAAACTTTATAAAATGTGGCTGCTTTCTTTGAAACAAGTTCTCTAAGCAAATAAAGATACTGGTTCACGGAGAAACTGAAACTGAAAGAGAACAAATTTGTCCCTAGGCTTGAGGTTGAAACGTGGAGAAATCACATTTTTAAGACCGCACTTCCTACAGTAATGTGACCGTCTGGTGACTCACAGGAAGTGCTTTCCTCCGCTTGCCTCATAAGAGAAGTTTACAACACTTTACATAAGAACACACACACTGACGGGGACCCTTGACCGAGCAGCAACATTCAGCGGTGCCCAGAGCTGTAACTGTACCTAGTGAATCATGGAGAGCAACACACAGAGCTCATCTGTTTCCTCATGGAGAGAATGTTCCGTCATACAGCGGATCCGCATGTTGGTCCCTGTTGGGTTCAAGGCAGAAATAATAGAGCTGTGTAAACTGGCCGGACCAGTGGTGAGTAACCTATGGGCCTATTTTAAATATACTGTCTGTGTCCTGTCATTGTTGATCTGAATGATTATCCAAATGAAATAGGTTAAAGTACATTTAATAACTGCACTGTTATTGACGATTGTAGAATTTAGTGTGTGGGGTGGGCCAGGCTGAAATAATATAAGTTATAAATACATATGGAAGTCAATTTCTGAAAATAAATAGATAAATAATAATAATAATGACGATGATGACGATAATAATAATAATAATAATAATAATAATAATAATAAATCCTGTAAGTCATTCACAAGGAGACATTTATTCGAAACACTGATTTACCATGTCAGTATAATCAATTAGCACCCTAAAACTTTATTTTATCAAAAATAATTTATATCTTAAAATAATCAGTTAGTACCTCAAAATTATTGAGAAACTTGTAAATGTTACGACCGGCCTAGGGGAACCGGTACATAACATGAAAAGATGCTCCCCTCTTTCCCCACTCCCAAGGACGACCAATGTCACACAGCTGCAGTCCAACAAAAGATAATTTATTTAACACTCAAAGAGAAAGGTAGAAATAAGCTTCAGGGTGGGCGTGGCCCAAAACAACAAACAAAACAATCTACTTTCCAAAACTAACTTACCTACCCAAAAGTAAAGAAAATGAAAATACAGGTCTCTCACCTGACTCCCTAGAAATAAACAGGAGAAAAAGGATTAAACAAAAAGGGCTACCCACCAATACGGCTACCTGGACTGCTGGACTAATATCACAACTGACTCAAATTTAACACAGTACAAGGAAGCATGGTGCAGTTGGGAGTAGGGCCAAGAGAAGAGGAAGAAACTAGTGTTGTGTCGTTAGCGAACAAATCGTTCAAAAGAACGAATCTGTTGAGTGAACGTACTGAACTGAATCACCTCTAGAACTGATTTGTTCATTTCTCAATTCAGTTGAGCTCAGCAGCGAGCGTGCAGGCCGGGAGTGGAACTGCCGATTCCGTCCGTGCGAAACGATGAATCACTCGCGAGTCGCGAGACAGCCAGGGTGCAGGGAGGGACTGCCTACCCCGTGACGAATCACTCGGTGAACGATGTAACCCCGATCCCTCAGTGATTCAAATCATTTCTTCTCAGCGATACACTTTCATAGGGACCATTTCTCCAAGCGCCAAGAATCAAGCCACATGAACACAATCACACACCTCCCCATTGTTTTTTGTTTCTTTCTGGGCTTTTTTCCTTTAATTGACGGGACAGTGTGTGAAAAGGGGAGACAGAGAGAGAATGGGGACTGACACGCAGCAATGGGTAGCAGGTCGTACTCAAACCCGCGATGCCTCTGTACATGGGGCGCTGGCACTATTCACTTCTCTACCGACGCCCCACCTCCCCATTGTTTTAACCGACTTAGTTTCAAGAAATACAAACTTAAAATGTTAGGCTGGCCAGTAATGAGACTTGGACACCAGTGCAGGGCAGACGCAGCAGCAGCTCAGACGTGTATCAGTTCAGTGAGTCTGACTACGAAGTACACAGTCAGGTCTCCTCCCGCCAAGCACTGAACGATTCGATGAACGAATCTTTTGAACAAATCTTTTTTAATGAACTGATTCTAGTGATTCAGTAACATCTAAAGAACTGCTTTGCCCATCACTAGGAAGAACAGCTCAAGCAGCAGCTCCACCAATCTCCAACCACCAATCAGCAGCCAGCACCTGGAGAGAGAGAAACACACTAAGGGTGGCAGGACCACCCTCAGGCAGGGAGGAACAGCAGAGTAGCAGAATCACAAATAAATGACCCAGGGTCATAACATTAAAAAAAAAAGAAGAAAAAAAGTCAGTATTTCAAGATACTAAGAAACTTCAAATAATGACAAACTTGCCCAGTAGCTCAGTGGGTTTTCGCCCATCTAATCAAATAAAGGCATGAAAAGAAAAAAAAATCTTAGACATTTATAAAAGTAATGAATTAGTATCTCAAAAAAAGAAAAAATATCTCAAGATAATAAGAAACTTTCTCAAAATAATGAGAAATTTTCTCAAAAGATTTGTTGGTATCTCAAAATAACGATTAAGTATATCAAAATAATGAGATTTTTTTTTTTCTGAAAGTAGGGATTTAGTGTCCTTTATCTTTTTTTAGATACTAAGTCATTATTTTGAGACATTAACCACCTAAGACCTGAACTTTTGTTTGGTATGCATTTTTAATTTCTCCTATTTGGGATCAGTAGGACCTGATAAATATAAAAACCAAAACACTGTCAACAATAATAAAGTCCCGATGTCCTTCAGGGAGTTAATGATAAATTCCCAGTGTCTTCAGATGAGCACTTCCCAATTAACAGCATCTTAGCTTGTTACTGTTGCTAACATTGGTCAGATTTGAATGGTATATTAAACTACAAATGTTATTAATCTTAAATAAACATGTTTCACCGATGAGTTTGATCAGGTTTTGTACCTTGTCCGCTTTTGGGTCGGGATCGGCTGCAGACTGACTTTGCAGAGATGGCTGCCATCTTGTTTTTAAATGGATTAGTGTATTGTGCGGTGCAATGTGGATTGGGCAGCAGACCAAGGCGGGGGCCTTGGCGGTCCGATCCTCGGTTACAGAAGTTGGCTCTTGGGACATGGAATGTCACCTCTCTGGCGGGGAAGGAGCCGGAGCTTGTGGAAGAGGTTGAGCGCTACCGGCTAGATATAGTTGGCCTCACCTCGACACATAGTTCCGGGTCTGGAACCCTAGTCCTTGAGAGGGGTTGGACTCTCTCCTTCGCTGGAGTTGCTCCGGGTGAGAGGCGGAGGGCCGGGGTGGGCTTCCTGATAGCCCCCAGACTCTCTGCCTGTACGTTGGGGTTTACCCCGGTAGACGAAAGGGTTGCTTCCCTGCGCCTTCGGGTCGGGGAACGGGTCCTGACTGTTGTCTGTGCTTATGCACCGAACAACAGTTCAGAGTACCCACCCTTTTTGGAGTCCCTGGGACGGGTGCTGGACAGCGCCCCGACCGGGGACTCCATTGTTCTGCTGGGGGACTTCAACGCTCACGTGGGCAATGACAGCGGGACCTGGAGGGGCGTGATTGGGAGGAACGGCCTGCCCGATCTGAACCCGAGTGGTGTTCAGTTATTGGACTTCTGTGCGGGTCGCAGTTTGGCCATAACTAACACCATGTTCAAACATAAGGATGTCCATCGGTGCACGTGGCACCAGGACAGCCTAGGTCGCAGGTCAATGATCGACTTTGTAGTCGTATCATTTGACCTGCGGCCATATGTTCTGGACACTCGGGTGAAGAGAGGAGCAGAGCTGTCAACTGATCACCACCTGGTGGTGAGTTGGATCAGATGGTGGGGGAGGACGCCGCGCAGACCTGGCAGGCCCAAACGAACAGTGAGGGTCTGCTGGGAACGCCTGGCGGAAGAACCTGTCCAGATGATCTTCAACTCCCACCTCCGGGAGAGCTTCGACCGCGTCCCGAGGGCAGAGGGGGACATTGAGTCCGAATGGGCCTTGTTCCGCTCTGCCATTGTCGAGGCGGCTGTTGTGAGCTGTGGCCGCAAGGCCGCTGGGGCCAGTCGCGGCGGTAATCCCCGAACCCGCTGGTGGACACCAGAGGTGAGGGGAGCCGTCAGGCTGAAGAAGGAGGCCTACAGGGCATGGTTGGTCTGTGGGTCTCCGGAAGCAGCTGACGGGTACCGGCGGGCCAAGCGGAGCGCAGCAGCGGCAGTCGTTGAGGCAAAAACTCGGGCGTGGGAGGAGTTCGGTGAGGCCATGGAGGAAGACTATCGATCGGCTCCAAAGAGGTTCTGGCAAACCGTCCGGCGCCTCAGGGGGGGAAGGCGGCAACTTGCTCACACTGTTTACAGTGGGGGCGGGGAGCTGCTGACGTCAACTGAGGACATTGTCGGGCGGTGGAAGGAATACTTTGAGGAGCTCCTCAATCCCACCAACACGTATTCCAGTGAGGAAACAGAGACGGGGGTCTCGGGGGCGGGTCGTCCAATTTCTGGGGCAGAAGTTGCTGAGGTAGTGAAACAACTCCGAGGCGGCGGAGCCCCGGGGGTGGATGAGATTCGTCCTGGATATCTCAAGGCTCTGGATGTTGTAGGGCTGTCCTGGCTGACACGCCTCTGCAACATTGCGTGGACATCGGGGGCAGTGCCTCTGGAGTGGCAGACCGGGGTGGTGGTTCCCATTTTCAAGAAAGGGGACCAGAGGGTGTGTTCCAACTACAGGGGGATCACACTCCTCAGCCTACCCGGTAAGGTTTACTCCAGGGTGCTGGAGAAGAGGGTCCGGTCGATAGTTGAACCTCGGATTGAGGAGGAGCAATGTGGTTTTCGTCCCGGACGCGGAACCGTGGACCAGCTCTTTACCCTCGCCAGGGTGCTGGAGGGGGCATGGGAGTTTGCCCAACCAGTCCACATGTGTTTTGTGGATTTGGAGAAGGCTTACGACCGTGTCCCCAGGGGCATCCTGTGGGGGGTGCTCCGGGAGTATGGGGTTGGTGGCCCCTTGCTAAGGGCCATCCAGTCCCTGTACCAAAGGAGCATGAGTCTGGTTCGCGTGGCTGGCAGTAAGTCGGACCTGTTCCCGGTGAGGGTTGGACTCCGCCAGGGCTGCCCTTTGTCACCGGTTCTGTTCATAACTTTTATGGACAGAATTTCTAGGCGCAGCCGAGTGGTGGAGGGTGTCAGGTTCGGTGACGGGAGGATCTCGTCCCTGCTTTTTGCGGATGACGTGGTCTTCCTAGCTCCATCGAACAGTGACCTCCAGCTCTCGCTGGGGCGGTTCGCAGCCGAGTGTGAAGCGGCTGGGATGAGAATCAGCACCTCCAAGTCTGAGGCCATGGTCCTCAGCCGGAAAAGGGTGGATTGCCCACTCCAGGTCAGGGGGGAGGTCCTTCCTCAGGTGGAGGAGTTTAAGTATCTCGGGATCTTGTTCACGAGTGAGGGTAGGATGGAGCGGGAGATTGACAGGCGGATTGGGGCGGCGTCAGCAGTGATGCAGGCGCTTAACCGGTCCGTTGTGGTGAAGAGGGAGCTTAGCCAGAAAGCGAAGCTCTCGATTTACCGGTCGATCTACGTTCCAATCCTCACCTATGGTCACGAGCTCTGGGTAGTGACCGAAAGAATGAGATCGCGAGTGCAAGCGGCCGAAATGAGTTTCCTCCGCAGGGTGGCTGGGCTCAGCCTTAGGGATAGGGTGAGGAGCTCAGACATCCGGGAGGGACTCGGAGTAGAGCCGCTGCTCCTCCACATCGAGAGGAGCCAGTTGAGGTGGTTCGGGCATCTGGTAAGGATGCCTTCCGGACGCCTCCCTTGGGAGGTGTTTCGGGCATGTCCAACCGGGAGGAGACCTCGGGGCCGCCCCAGAACACGCTGGAGGGATTACATCACCCGGCTGGCCTGGGAACGCCTTGGGGTTCCCGCGGAAGAGCTGACGGAAGTGGCTGGGGAGAGGACTGTCTGGGCTTCTTTGCTGAGGCTGCTGCCCCCGCGACCCGGACCCGGATAAGCGGAGGACGACGAGTACGAGTACGAGTACGAGTACGAGTAGTGTATTGTGGTCTTGCTACCATTAGATGGCACAAAAAAGTGTCCACGAATGAGGACAACAGGTCTAAGTTAAGCAGAATGAAGTAAAAGGTCCAGTAAACCCAAAATGTAATGTCTCAGGAGGTTAAGACTTTTTTTCTGGGAAGTAGCTCATTATTTAGGGATACCAAATCTTTATATTAACCATTATTTTTTAAGATAAGTCGGTGATTATTTGAGAAAAGATTCTTTATTTGTTGAGATACAAAGTCGTTATTCTGAGAAAGTTTCTCATTATTCAAATCATTATTTTAGGATACTTACTAATGTTTAAAAAGTTTCTTGTAATTCTGATGCACTTAATCATTATTTTGAGAAAGCTTCTGATTATTTAGAGATACCATGTCTTTATTTTGAGAAAGTTGCTTTAGTTTTTGGGATACAAAGTCATTTTTAGGAAAAATTCCAATTATGATAACATAAAGAATCCTGTTTTCCCCAGCCACTTTTCATTAATTGATATTTTTCTCATCAGATATTGGCCCAGTCCATGACTTTTGCAGTGAGTTTTGTCAGCACTGTATTCTGTGGCCATCTGGGGAAGACAGAGCTGGCAGGGGTGTCTTTGGCTATAGCAGTAAGTACAGTAGAATAATGTTCTTACAGTGAAAGTAACAGAATCTAATCCACCAATGTTTGTGTTATATCCTCAGGTTATTAATGTTACAGGTGTATCTATTGGAGCTGGTTTGGCTTCAGCATGTGATACTCTGATTTCTCAGGTATGAGTCTTAGTCTGTCAATATATTACTATTTTTCATCATGTATGACAAGTATTGACAAATAAGAAAATGCTCTCTGGTTTTAGACCTTTGGGGGCCGCAACCTGCTGAGAGTCGGAGTCATTCTGCAGCGGGCGATCCTCATTTTGTTACTGGCATGTTTCCCCTGTTGGGCAATCCTTGCAAACACAGAGCTCATTCTGTTGGCTGTCAGACAGAATCCAGAGGTGGCCAGGTAAGCCGTGTCAAAACCCACAGATCATCTTCTGCTGCATTCTTTCATTTACATTTGTGGTTACGAAGAATATGTACTTGTATCTCAGAGCATACTTCTTGTTGATATTGATTGAAAATCTCTCTCCAGGTTATCTCAGGTGTACGTAAATATCTTTATGCCTGCACTGCCCGTGAGTATTACAAACCTCTCAGTGTGAAACTCATCTTCCTTTTACAGTAAAAGCCTTGGTGTTTACTGTGTGGGGTTCACTTGCTACGCTTTGCCAAGTGCATGCTGGGATGAGGTGTTATGAGTAGGAATGAGCTGTTCTAAAAGATGATATATTGATATCTGTTGTGCAATTCAGGAATGTTTTTCTTCTTTTCTATCTAGGCTACATTCATGTTTTCATTACAAACAAGATATCTGCAAAACCAGGTGAGATCCTTTAATATTCAACATTAAGTAACAGGACAGAGACATCATTTAGTTTGTGATTTGCTTCCTTTTTCTCTGAAAAAAAAAGAATAGAAGTAAAACACTTTTGGTCAGACTATTATTTATTTATTTACAGCATCGGGTACAGAGGTATCATACGTGTTCTGTCTGTTGAAGTCAGGCTGACACATTGGTGGAAAACCCTGAAAGATCTCCTGTTGTCATCTCTGGGTTCTAACTTTGCCTGCTGTGTCTAATAAGAATAATATGCATCTCTTTCAGGGCATCATATGGCCACAGGTAATCACTGGCGTTGTGGTCAATCTTCTTAACACTCTCATCAACTACATCTTGCTTTACGCATTAAAACTGGGAGTAGAGTAAGTATTGCCTAATCACTCTTTTAGTAATATCAGTATTGCTTTTATCACACGACCAGTCCCATGCAGCAAAATATTCTTTACAGAGGTTCTGCTGTCGCCAACACCCTCTCCCAGTTCTCCATGGTTGGAATCCTCTATGCATATATCTGGTGGAAAGGCCTTCATAAGGCCACCTGGGGAGGTGAGTACCATATTTGCAGGAGGATAGAGATCCAGTCTATAACTGGAGGCTCCAATTGTTCCCCTAAAGCTGGTGTTAATTAGATTTTGTAGTGATGAAGAAAGTTCAGAGTGGGAGGACTGTGGTTTGAGAATTTAATAACGCTGTAAGCTCAGGAGAAACTTCATGTGTGGAGAGTTTAAACTCAGTTTTGTATAAGCAAATGCATGAGTAGTGCTCCCAGACTATTTAGATGTTCTGTTTTGATTATTTGACAGTTCATTTTAAAAAAGGCACTTACATGGTTTCAACGACAATGTACAGGCACAATTAAAAGAGCAGTAAGGATGACACAATAAGTCACAGGACTTATTTCAGCCCAGTTGCCTGAAGAAAATGTTGCCATTGTTTGTTTCGTAGTATATGAGCTGATTTTGTCACAGGGAAGTGGAAGGGATGGTGAATAGCGTCACAACAAGGCCAGATGCCTGTCAAGCTGCAGACCACTGTTCTAGACCAACAAACTAACAAACAAGTGATTTAATGAGTCATTGGATAGTTTCCAGCAGCTTTTTAGGCACCAAATATGGGTGTTTGTAGCAACTTGACACTGTTTTTGCGGCAGGGATAGTGCCACGAAAAGCAGTTGTTTTTTACCCAGACATAGCAGCTTTTCATCCTGGGATTGTGTCCCCAATTGCCAGGTATTTTAAGCCAAAACATGATCTTTTCCTAACCATAACCAAGTGGTCTTTGTGCCTAAAGCTAGCCACACACCACCACAGCATTTTTGAAGTCAACTTTCAACGGATCTGCTACATATGGTAATAACATACAAATGTAAGGCATCTGTGGTTTGCAGAAAAGCACAATGGCGATATTTGTTATGCCAATTTTTGTTTATTTCATTGCGGTCTTTGTTGTAGTTGGAGGTTGTAGAGGTGTGTGCATGGACATACCTGCACAGGGAGATAGTGTAGTACAGCATTAGTAGCATATAAAGCACAAAAAACATCCATATACAAAAAATATTCACATTGGGCATTTTTTTTTTTTTTTTTTGCGTGGACTGGTGGCTGGAGAGGTGCCAGTTCACCTCCTGGACACTGCCGAGGTGCCCTTGAGCAAGGCAGCCAACCCTCCAACCGCTCAGGGTGCCTGTCCAAGGCAGTCCCCTCACTCTGATATCTCTCCACTTTGTGCATGTATAGGTCCTGTGCATGTGTGTGTCTTTCAGACCTGTGTGTTAATGACAAAAGAGTGAAGAAATTTAATTTCCCCTCAGGGGGATTAATAAAGTATATAAAATTAAAAATTAAATTAAATTACTGAGCATTATCCTGACAGCAAGCCAAAGAGGCTATTTAGCTATTTGTGATAAGCTATCTGGTTGGAAAACAAACATCTAATCATTTGTGTTAAAGGTGTTCAAGAAAACGTAACACCCATTTTCAGCGACAGACAACTGTTCATTCAAGGAATTCAAGAATTTCATAGTCGGTCTAGGTTTCAAAATAAATCATGAGCCTGAATGCAAATACCCGTCTGATCTGATATATTCCCAGGAGAGCTCCTTGGAGTAGGTACAAATCTGATTGTGGAGAAAAAGACACTGACATAATCTAACCATTTTTGTACATGTGAGTAATTAAATGTTCATTGTTTGTCCACACAGGCTGGTCTAAAGAGTGCATGCTGGACTGGGGCTCGTACCTCCACTTGGCCATCCCCAGCATGGTCATGTTGTGTGTTGAGTGGTGGACGTATGAAGTTGGAGGATTTCTGGCAGGTAATGTCACGGGCCACTTTGGGGTTTCAAAAGCATCTTTGTAAAGTTGGTTTGAAATCTAAATGCTGTTTGTCACTGACAGGTCTGATCAGTGAGGTGGAGCTTGGAGCTCAAGCAGTTGTATACGAACTGGCAAATGTTGCATACATGGTAATCTTACCTCTACCAAACACTAAATATGTATCAAATTGTTATGGTTTGAAATAAATCACATATTTGTACATGCAGAGTAACAAAATGTTAATATGGTATTTTTATTGTTTTAGTTCCCTATGGGTTTCAGTATAGCAGGCAATGTACGAGTTGGAAATGCCCTGGGAGCTGGAAACACAGAGGAAGCTAAGCTGTCTGCTAAACTGACAATGTTCTGCTCAGGTCTGTGTGCACTTTAACACCATTTCTAAGCTATGTGTTAATATCATAACGAAATGACATTTGAAGTTAAGATGATTCTAGAATCACTGAATAAAGCAGTTTCACGTTACAAATCAGTGTTTCTCTGCCGCTGTTTGGCTCATTAGAGACGGGCGCTAGCCCAGCACCTGCTAATGTGTGCTAACTTTTTGTCTCTGATAACTTCACATCAAGACGTTCAGGAGGTTTTTACCAGAAGCTGAATTATTCGCAGAAATTTCTTCTGCTGCAAAACAAACCAACACAGTGATTTAAACCAGCAGAAACACTGAATAAAGCAGTTTCACGTTTAAAAAGTTGTGTTTTTTCTATGCTCTTGTCTCAGAGTGGCTGCTAACAACACAAAAACATGAAAACACAAATGGCCATATCTACAGCCCAGGGGTGATTGCTCTGAGACAAGGGAGGCTGAACTTCCCCTAAAATTTCATAGAAGAAATGGTCAAATATGCACTATTGAATTTACATTAAAATAAGAATCTACAGTGCATTAAACGTGCGCTAGGATGGTTTAACATCAGGCTATGATGTTCAAACGTCAGCTGTTTTTCACCAGTTTTCAAACACAACCTCCCTGTCATACATTCTCGTGTCAGCACGATGGATGCGGAGCCTCCATGCATTCCTATGAGACAGCGCTGAGCAGGTTTTTTTTCATGCAGCAAAGCGAGACGGTCATTGGATAAATGCGACAAAATCGTCACTTCCAGGGAGGCTCAGCTTCCCTGGGACCTAATGGAGCGGTAGGTCGGAGAGGACGCTCGATGTATGCATGATGATTGGAGGAACTGTCTGAAAGGCTGAACCCCTTTGTGATTGACAGAGCTTTGGAAATACACACCGGCATTGTCGCAGTATTTCGAGCTCAGTCCCATGCGAATATTTGCGAGTGGAGTCTTCTGACAGAGTGCCATCCGGAATGCCGTCCACAGTGTGGTTCGATGGCATGAGTGTGGTTGAAAAACGGCTTTAATTAAATGTTCCTTTTATAAGTTGCTGCCATGCTACAATATGACAAATTTTATGATGTAAACTTAAAGTGAGCTCCCCCTGTTTGAAAGACCAGCAGCCGCCACTGCAGTGTTTGGTTTGTCGGATTTTTTTTGGCTATTGTAGAAACATAATGGTGCAAAATGGGGATCTCTGCGGACTAGGACCCACTCCATATGTAGATGTGAGGTATCCATTGCACACTACAGAATACACTTACTATATTCCATTTCTGCCAATATATCCCCCTAAAACGGACACACCGGATCTTTAAACTAGAAAGTAAATCAAAAATCGTGGAGCTCAAAGTTGGTGACATCTGGAACTTGCTAACTGTGACGACAGATTCCAAAACAAGAAGTTATTTAAGGAGGTTTTCTCTGTTTGATAAAAGACTTTACTATTAATTGACTGTCAAAATAATTCATTCTCCATTCATTGACTAATCAATTATCATCTAGGCCTAATTGTTTCAGCCCCAGTTTGGTCAATTGTTGTTATATATTTCTAATTTCGCCCTAGAAATTACTGCTGAAGTAGCTTAGTTTTTACTGAGAAGAAACTGAATGATGTAACCAGTGGAAATAAAGTCTGTCACTCTTTACAACAGGGTCAGTCTCTGTATGTTTGGCAGTTCTCATTGGGAGCCTGAAGGACCATATCTCTTATGTCTTTACATATGACGAGTGAGTATATCTTTAACATATGTTTTTTTTATAACCAGAAGTGTATTTATTATCTTTGTTTAAAAAAAAAGAGAAGAAAAACAGGGTGTGTTATGTTAACATTTGCTGAGTCACTGTCAAGTCTGCTTGAGATAGCTGCTCCCTTCAATGACCTTTCACCATGATGTCATTTGTTACCTAAACACAGTGAGCTTTGCTGACAGTATGTTGTTAATATTAACTTGAGGTGAATGTTGTGCTCTGCAGCGCTGTTGACAATGTTAATTTGTCTTCAGTCAGTAATACTAGGATAATATAATGTGTGTCACAGGGGTAAAATATAATACACATATCTCATGATTGTGTCATTTTCCACCTCCTTTACACTGTAAATTATGAGTCTCTCTTCTTTCAGAGAAATCAGGGAGAGGGCTGCAGATGTAATGGCTTTATATGCCTCATTCATGTTCCTAGATGCTATATCAGTAAGTATGTCTAAAATTACGCCCAAACATGGTCACATGACAGACACACATACAAGCATCAGCCCATTGCGTTTGCAAAAATATACCAAGTGCTTTTTTGTCCAGTCTAACTGCCTCTTTACTGTGTTTGCGTGACTAGGCTGCTTCAGGAGGCATTATAAGAGGAGCAGGTAAACAGAGGATTGGAGCTGTTTGCTACTTTTTGGGATATTATGGTGTTGGTTTTCCCATTGGGGTGTCGCTGATGTTTGCAGCCAAATTAGGAATCAAGGGTAAGATGTACAGCATGTTTTGTAGATGCTCTTTTTTGCCACATTGATGCCTAACTAATTTAAATAAAAAATTTTAAGTTTTGTCCCCAGTGTCTGTTTTGAGCAAGAGATCCACCAGGGCATCAACATCTCTAAAGCTGAGACGTAAAACTCTTTATCTCCCTCAGGTCTGTGGATAGGCCTGTTTACCTGTGTGGCTCTGCAGTGCACATTCCTGATTACCTACCTTGTGAGAATGAACTGGAAAAAAGCTACAATCGAGGTTAGTATTCAGGGGTGAATCTTCCCATTCTGCATGGCCTAAGGTGACTTCTTTATGAATAAACGTTCACATATTGTTTTTCTTCCAGGCTCAAATCAGAGCGGGAGTGCGTGGGAGCTCCACAGACACAGGTAAGAGACATTGTGTAGAAACTAAAGCTTTTTTTTTTAACTAATATTAATTATTTATCAGAAATGCATTTACAGAACATTCGCAGGATTGAGGTTCAGGTCATTTTTGATCACAGGAGTAAAAGACTGACCACAAATGAGGATTTTCCTTCGTAGCAAGCGCAAATATTGGCTCATTTTACTTGGATGACACTCATACAATCAATACCGGATACTTGTTTTATCTGAGTATTCAGCCTGGTCTCACTCCGAAGTCGTCGAAATCTGGCTCTTGGGCAGTGACTTGCACTCGGACACTGACAAAAAAAAGCTGTCCTTTATCATCAGCATGATACACGGCTGGTCGCTGTTATAGTTCAACAGGACAAGAACTAGGTTAACAAAAGTCCAAGTAGTGCAGGCGGGAGGGGCACTGGATGGGTCCATAATTCCATAAACATGGAATTTCACCCTGTAGAGCGGCGTTCGTGTCCCCTAAGATTATAAAGCCACACCCTGTTCTTTTTTCCTAAACCTAACTACTTGCTACAAAAACATCAATTGGCGATGCTGTACTGACATAGTGCCTTTATTTTGAAAGAGACAGTATGTAAACGTCACATTTCCTGTGAAAACGGAAATGTATTTTGAAAGAATACAATGCATGTAACAGGCCTAACTTGACACGGTGTTCCGGAACTTCAACAACCAATGCACCCAGGGTACCTTGCATGTCATATGTGGATATGGAAAGTCCATGACCAAATGTCAATGTGTGACGAGATTGAAGTGAGAATGTGTTGGAGTATTTTGCTCAACCCTAATTCCTACACATTAAAATTCTGGTCATCAACTGCTGTCATCTCTAGTAGCAGTAGTAGCCCCAGTAACTTTGAGTTACTAACAATAACATTAATTCTGGCTAACAAGCATTAGCGCAGGCTGTGTTGATATTAGCAAGCTAAGTTCTGGTTTCACTTGGGCTCTCTATTAATGCATATAACTAAAAATAAGCATAGTTTAATGTGAATAACTCTTTTTTTTTCAGAAATGTCAGATAGAAACTGTAATTCTAAAGTAACAATATAATAATTTTCAGTGAAAACATTACAGTCATATTTTTATGTCCAGATCCCCAACCTGATGATCACGGCCAAACAGACATCCAGGACCTAGTTGACGCTGAGGCGGCAACAGCAGTAAGAACAGTGGGAGAGGAGCTCTCATATAGTACTCTGGTTCTGCGTAGGGGCCTTGCTCTGGCTGGCATGCTATTCATCCTGGCTGCTGGAATTATTATAAACCTGCTTATCATGAACTTGGATACATGAACATGAGCAAAGTCTACTGTATTCAGTGAAATAATACTTTTGCCACTGGAACATGATGTGATGCAGACATCTGCAGGAAAGGGTGTCAGAACATGAAGAACAAAGGCACACGTGCAGATAGGCAGAAAGTAGGCAGAGCACAGAGAGTGAAATGGTGTATGATCAATCAATTAATCCACTGAAGCCAAATATTACTGTCAAACATTAATTTGCAAGATTTTTCCAGTGACTCTGCCAATGTACGGCTCACAACCACACACTGTTAAAGAGAATGAGTCAAACTGAAGACAACCTTTGTATTTAACACATTAAACATTGTGGTTTTGGACTCTCAAGGTCAATCTGACTCTTCCTTTGGGACCAGTGCAGTGGAGAGAATCTGATCAGGAGTATATGTCGTATTGATCCAGTCCGAAGTAAAATTGGTCTCTGACGGCAGGGTCTTTGGCAAGGGCACAAGGAAGTGCACACTTGCTCCCACAGCCAGAAGAGCAACTGCGGCAAACATAGTGAGGCCTCGCCTGATGATCAGCTGGGTCATGGAGAGACGACCTCCCTTCACATGCTGGACTGCATGTCCATCCTGTGTCTCTCTGTTGCCATCATGGCACTCTGTGCTCACAGTTATGTAGCCATCCACTGACTTGGGAGAAAGATGTTGCCCATTACTTTATTTTGTTGAGTCGTATGGAGAGCAAGCAGTGTCAAACTCAGTCAAAATGCAAAAGCTTTACACAGAAATATGAATGTCAATTGATTAAAATACCTTTAGATCAGCAGGCCACTTACATTTCCATGACTGGCTGTCTGATCAGCGGTGTTGTCAGCTGTAGCATCTGACTGGGCAGCTGTGCTCAGTAATGTCATGGGAGTGGTTTTCTGTGCTCGGTTTACAGCCTGCAAACAAATACAAACAAAAACCAAGTAAAGTGCACTCAGTAGAGCGCACATCTCCGCCAGGCGGTTGCCCTGGCTGGTCGTGGCCACTCTAGACAATTCTTATAATTCAAACAGATGCACCATTTAACTATTTCGCCTGCTTACTTACTTACGTACTTACTTATAGTAGAAGTACAAATTTCAAGTAAGTCTACATTATACAGGCAGGCAAAACACTCCACTTCTGAAATGCTCCTAGTGTGATATGATGCTGTACACAGCAGCGGCCAGTGTAACTTTCCATTCTGACTCCCTTACAGTGAAAATGGTGTCAAAGGTAACAGAAAATAGGGATGGCAGTTTTTGAGCCATGACGAAGGCAAAAATGTGGCCTCCGACAGATGGTAAGGTTTTTTGTTGCTAGCCAAGCTGATTTCTGGAAAACGTGTGGTCCCCACCAGCCAGTTAAGAGGAGTGAGGAGTCAGATGTCAATGACGTCTGGCAGAGATAATAACCAACTTCCATTTTTTTAAAAATATTTTTGCATGCAACAAATAGCTTTAAAAAAACACAATTTATATCAGAAAGTCCAAATTCTGAGGCCCTGCTCAGCGTACCTCCTCTGTCATTCTCTCCCAGTTCAGCTTGAAGATGACAATGATGCAGAAGGTGGATTGTAAAATGACACAAACAAGCAGTCCCAGCCAAAAACCTATGGCGAGAGACAATATAGTTATGTAAGTGCACTGCAGGATTCATTTGGAAAAATCTATTTGTAAAAGAAAAAAAAAAGGTCACCTCATATAATTACCTAAAATTCTCAGTTTTGCAACAAAAATTAAAGTAACGCTCAGTGGAAGTCCGATGCAGTAGTATCCAATGAAATTGGCCACAGCAGGTATCTTCTGTTTGCCTGTGCCCAAGAAGATGCCTGTAGAAACACACTAGAATGCAGAGAGACAAATCTCTGATTATTACACAGTTTTAGCCCACTGGCCACCATGTGCCAACTTCTACTGTAGATACTTCAACATCTGCCGTGCTAGGTAAATGAATAAATGAAACTGTTGGACTCACCGCAAGGGCTTCAAAGAACTGAAGGAAACAGTAAGCATTCATCAAGTGTGCGACCAGACCTATGATCTTCCTGAAATAAGGTTTTATGATTAACATGTATTCTTATTTTTCTAGGCAAATCTTTGTATGTAGCAAAAGCACTTTTTTTTTTTACTTCTATTAGTTCTTGAAATGTGAGTGTGACTGCAGAGACTCACTCATCAGAGGTGAAGATGAAGCCAATCACTGATTTAGTAGAGCCGAGTACAAGACCTTCAACAACTGCAAAGCTACCTATAAAAGAGGAGGTGGGAAAATGTTGAAGAAATCAAACATCAAAAGCTGATTTGTTAATATAACAAGTGAACATGTTTATAACTGACCTGCAAGAGCGAATGACATCTTGGTGGTGAGAAGCGCCCTGGCAGTGTCTCCTGCACCGAGAGCATTACCCACTCTGGCACACGCCGCAACTTGAATACCGAGGGGGAACTATGGATTCATCATTTTGCAAAAATAATATGAAAAAATACATTAAAAGAAGTATGAACAGAGATAGAGCAGTTTCTCCTGAGAGTATTTAAAAGCTACTGTAAACCATCACTTTAACTGGTGAAAGTTATTTTTCATTTGCTTATCCTCTTAGTGGGTCACGGGGGGGCTGGAGGTGATCCCAGCTGGCATTGTGCGAGAGGCGGGGAACACACTGGACAGGTCGCCAAACTATCACAGGGCTGACACATAGAGACAGACAACCATTCACACTCACATTGACAGACAACCATTCACACTCACATTCACACCTACGGCCAATTTAGAGTCACCGATTAACCTGACTTACATGTCTTTGGACTGTGGGAGGAAGCCAGAAAACAACAAAGAACATGCCAACGTGCTGCCCTAGTTGATTTTTAACTAATCTAAATCTGAGAAATGTTTGGAGAACACTTTAAATGTGGGAATGTAACGCTGTGACTTGTAGTTAGTACCATGTAGGTTATGAATACCACCATCATCACAGCATGTTGGGCTGCCAGCTCATCTTCACTCAGTATTCCTGATCATTAGAGACAGAGAAGAATAGTCATGACTCAGAGTTTGTATCTGGTTTGTCAAAATGAAATGTCTTACCAATAGAGCTGCAATGATTGATCGATTAGTTGTCAACTAAAGCCCCAACCTCACTTGAACACTGTGGGGGTACACACACATACATAAACGTCCCGAACACAGAGAGTAAGAAGAAAATATGGGGAAAATACTCTGATTCCAGTGTCTCAATGTGAGTATTTTCTGTTTGTTTAGTATTTATTTTTTATCTTTGGGTTGTGGACAAAACATGACATTTGAGGATGTCATCTTGGGCTTTGGGAAAGACTGAATTTTTCACTGTTTCCTGATATTTTGTAGAATAAACAACTAATCACTTAATAGGAAAATAATCATTGGTTGCAGCCCTACTTACCAGTATATAGTACTTGAATTACCTGCAAAGAATCCCCCAAACTCATAAACCCACCACTCAAAGCACTTCATTAATGTACTGGGGATGGCTAGTTTCATGTAGGAGCCCCACTCCTGCAGTGATTCTACAGACCAGCCTGCAGGGGGAGAGTCCTGCAGTGATTCTACAGACCAGCCTGCAGGGGGAGAGAGAAACTTATTTTTGTAAAAACTTGATGGATGAACAAAGTGGTCCATGAGATCACAAGATCACCACAAATGTTGCCTCACCTCCCCATGTTGTGACATGGAGCTTCTTCCACCAGATGTAAGCAAACAGAAAGACACATTTGTAAATGTGAGACAGCGCGTTGGCTGCTGCAGATCCACTGTATGCACACAGACAAGCTGACATCAGTGCGTGCAATAGCTTTAATCAGATTCAGAAATCTCTATAGTGCATGTGCGAGTACACCTACCTAACACCAAGATCCAGCCAGTATAGAAAGATGTAGTTTGTCACCACATTTGCTATGTTTGCCATGGCAGCAGCATACATTTGTGGCAGTATTATACCCTGAGTACAAAAACATGGGCAATGTGATTACCACTACTCATACCTTTCTCCTCAGAAATGATATTATTATTGTTCAATAAGATTCACAACATTTGTATACACTGAAATAAGATACAGGACGGCACCAACTCAAAGAACTGGACTTGGGTTTACGACAAATATGCACCTGGTTTTGCAGGTAAGACACCTGGAGACGTTGCAGAACCATTACCTACAGAGACAGTTGATTTTAATAAGGTGTTTATAAATATTTAGCAGCTCATTGAGCAGAAAAACAAAATAACAGAAAACAACAGAAAAACTTGTTGAATTTTCATTGAAAGGTGAGAGAAAAGGTATGACTCACTGGTACTGCAGGAAGGAAGCATGTGATATACTGCTGGGCTATTCTGAAATCAAGACAATGTATTCGATTCAAATTAAGGACAAGCAAGCACTTATCAGTTCAAGGTAATATACACTGATCAAAGTCATCCAATCTTATTTATTTTTATGGCCACTCAGAAGCAGGATGTGTAAAAGATTTACTTATTAAAGGCTCTCTAAGTCTTCCTAAGCTTGAAAAGTTTTTGTCACATACAGCAAATATCTCCTCACGATCCGCTAGCTACATGTCCTCTGAATATGCTGTGAAAAAGTCCGGTCTCTGTAGGCAGCCCAGGCTCCGCAAATGGCCAACAGAGAATTGTTTTCCAACTCTGCAGCCCTAGAGAGCTTTTTTGCCTTATTTTAGCACACTCTTCTGGTTTTTATACCCCTCATGTCTATGCTATTGTCAGTTATGTACAGTGTGGTAGCAGCAGCAGGCAGATGGGTCTACATTCATCCTGATATACCCACTGTACTCTTCATTCCCAGAACGCCTAACAAAGTTAGTGAGTAGCTGCTGAAGCAACATGTTCTCATTCCCAACTCATGTCAATCCCAATAAAGAAGGAAGCAGTCAGGTTGGGGTGGTAGATTGATTGCAAAACACAGGACTTTTCCACTGGACTTGCCCCAGGACACTGATATTCAGAACCATGTAAACTTTAGGTCATTTTAAAGTATGTCATCACAGTGTTTCTTTTCCTAAACCTAACCACAGTTGCTTTACTTGCCTGAAGCTAACCTCCGTAACTTTACTCTAAGTACATAACATTCAGTTACATTGTAACCTTGGTTCTCTGAGTGAGGAGATTATCTCCCTACCCAGTAGTTATATCATAACTATGGGAATTATCCCATCTGGGGTAATCGACATGGAAAATCAATCATCTTTAAGACACACCACTTTAAATGCGCCAGGCTATAAAAGCCTCACCTTGCGCATGCACCCACTGATTAACATTAATTGGAATGGGTACCAGCAATGGTGGTTTTAGGGGAGGGCCAGCAGGGGCCAGTGCCCCCGTAACTCTGAGTCCAGCCCCCCCTGTGACCCCCCTGCCGAAGAGTCGGAGGGGCAACGCGGAACACGGAACGAAATCGTCTCAACAAGTTGCCGGTCGGACCACCTAAAGCGGCGCACCCACCGAAAACGTCAGTAGAGAATTGTGTGGCTGTATTTAAGACAACTCTGAGCCTGCATGGCAACACACAGCACCATTGAAGTAAGCTCTGAAAACTTTTTCTTTCTCATTTGGCTCATGGTAGTTACATGTCACATCATGTTGATGGAGGAGGATGGAGGGAAGCAGAAATTTGTGTCTGTTTGTGTGTAATTGCCTTACCTTTTGTTTTCTTTTCGTATTGCGTATTTTGTATTGTCTTGCGTATCTGTAACTGTGTTTGTGAGTGAGAGAGTTTTTAAAGAATATTTTGTCTGCACATGATTTAAAATAATAAAATAGCCCTCCCGAGGCAGATCAGTACATTAGTCATTTTTCTTTTGATTACTGAAATGTTTAACCACTAATCCTTAGCCGTATTTTAAGTGTAACCCGTCACCATCACATACATATACATATACATATACATATACATACATATATATATATATATATATATATATATATATATATACACATATACATATATATATATTTAAATATATATATATATACATATATGTATATACACATATACATATATATATACATACATATAGTATATCTTATTGTTCAGACTTAGATATTTGACCCTACTTGTATGTGACCCTGTATCAAAAGGACTGGCCCTAGCTTGGCCCCCCCATTGAAACTGGCCTAGAACCGCCACTGGGTACCAGGCGGCCTTGAGCCTGGGGAGGTAGTCTACTCACTCAGAGAACCAAGGTTATAATGTAACGTTCCAACCACCAGGTGCATTAACAACAGAAAATACCCAATAGGTGTGTATATATGAAAATACACCAATGAACTATAAACAAATATACAACATCATCGCCAGAAGCTGTGTGAGGTTGGGTGCAGGAAGACTGCTCAGTTGGCCAGCCTGCTACCAGGCCACTGACAATAATATACGACTTCACCCCAGCTGAGCAAGGCGTCGGTAGCTACACCTCGTGTTGAATGTGCCCGTCACCCACCATTACTGGCATGCCAGCCCCTCTGTAAGCCTGCTGAATTGTCTCCACGACCCAATGAGACAGCCTAGTCTTGACACTGGCTGGCTCTGGCACTGGACCTTAAAGCAGACATAGAGTTGGTCTGTCTTTCTAATCGCTGTAGTGCGCCAGACATAGACCTTTAGGGCTCTAACAGGACAGAGATTTGAGTCTTTTTGACCCTCACTACCCTCCCTGGAGGGGTTGTAGGGTTGCAACGCCACCGACTGATTCCAATGAAAGTCTGTGAGTACTTTTGGCAGGAATGCAGGGTTTGGACACATCATGACACAAGTGTCATCTGGCAGGAAACGACAACAGCTCTCATCCACTGACAGAGCGTGCAGTTCCCCCACTCTATTGGCTGATGTCACTGCCAAGAGAAAAAACATTTTAAGAGACAGCAACTTAATGCTGACTGACTCCAGAGGCTCAAAAGGTTCCTGCTGCAGGGCAACCAACACCTGACCCAGGTCCCACGATGGAATGACCAGCCTCCTGGTATGCAGTGCAAGCCTCTGTGCACCCCTCAGGAACTGAGAGATGAGACTGCAGTCACCTGTGTAAAGGGATGGAACAGGGCCCCCTGTGCCTGACTCAGAAGGTCCTGCCGGACAGGCAGCTCCCATGGCCTCCCAGCCACGAGAGGCACCACCTCAGAGAACCATGTCATGTGGGGCCAGTTCGGGGCCACCAGGATCAGCTGTACATCCTCCTTCCAAACTCTCTGCAGCAGATGTGGGAGAAGAGTGAACGGGGGAAACGCATACAGCAAGCCTTGAGGCGACTGGTGTGCCATGGCATTGATGCCCAGGCGGGGAGAGTCCCACCCATGGAAAAGAACAGTGGGTAATGGGCATTGTCCCAGGTTCCTGAGGGACAGGAACCATGTCCATGCCCAGGTCCACAGCCTGTGTGCTATTCTGCAGAGGTTTGGGGAGCCCATGCCCCCTTGCCTGTTGACATATGCTGTTGGCTGTGGGCTGAAGAGATGCCTCTGGACTGGACGCATGTGTAGAAGAGCCAATGGCACCACTTATACCAAGGCTGCCATAAGACCCAAGAGGTGGAGACACAGCCGCCATTTGATCCTGGCACCCTGCTGAAAATGAGAGAAGCCGGTCCTGATTGAAACCTGCCTCTCCTGTGACAGCATCACCAACCCAGCTCTGGCATCCAGCCATATGCCTAGAAACTGGGTGGCCTGTGCAGGCTGGAGACTGCACTTTTTCTCGTTGATGCACAGCCCCAGACCCTGAATGTGATCCAACAGCACAGACACATGATGGCGGCACTGCTCCTTTGTCTGTGCACATATTAGCCAGTCATCTAAATAGTTCAGTATCCTGAGACTCTGCTGCCGCAGAGGCCCCAAGGCTGCATCCATGCACCTGGTGAAGGTGTGGGGTGCCAGTGAGATGCAGAAGGGGAGGACACAGAATTCGAAGGTTTTTCCTTCGAAGGCAAACCTGAGAAACCTCCTGTGCCCCTCCCAGATCTGGATTTGAAAATAGGCGTCCTTGAGGTTGATGGTTGCAAACCAGTCACCAACCTGGACAGCCTGCTTGACCCTGGACACGGTCAACATTTTGCACTTCAGGGGTCTGAGGAACTTGTTCAGCTCCCTGAGCTCTAAGACAGGCCTGAGTGCTCCATCCCGTTTCGGAACAAGAAAATAGCAGGAATCAATCCCTGCCTGCTGATCTTCTTCCTTCACTTCCCTGACAGCTGACTTCAACATGACAGTGAAGATTTCCAAGCACAAGCTCACACAGCCATACAATGACAGAACCCCAACCAGTGTGCCCCTGCCGTTGGTGTTGTAAACTGACTGCTGACCACCTCCTTGAAATAAGAAGGGAGAGGCATAAGGAGCCGTGTGGGTCGCCCCCTGTTTCGTCATCGAAACGGGAAGGGGCGGGAACCTGATCAGCTGGCAGGTCAAGCCCCAGAGTCAAAGCAGCCCAGCCAATAAGAATGTTTATATCCTCCTCCGACCCTGGGAAGGAGGGGCTCCTATGCAACCCAGCAGAGGGCCCAGGAGCAGGGAAGTTCCTATATGACACAGTCCGCTCACCCCCTACTGAAACAGTAATAATGGAAAGCCTCCGCAGGTGCGAACAGGAAAACCAGCTACACCTCATGGTGGCTAACTGTGGAGGTTAGCAACGAAAGGCAACGAAACCCCTGAAGAAAGTCGCAAACTGCCCCCTGACGCTGTCGGGTTCAAGCAAACAACTAAACCCCCAAGGAACACTATGCCTCAACCATGCATAAACAGACAGCTTTAATACACGGATATGGCACCCTTCTCAACTGTTCCACTCCTCATTGTCAAAAAGAAGAACTGTGCTCTCAGTTCAATAAAATCACTGAATCAGTGGGTGCATGCGCAAGGTGGGGCTTATAAAGCCTGGCTCATGCCGGCCATGTAAAGTGGTGCGTCTTAAAGATTATTAATTCTCCATGTCGATTACCCCAGATGGGGATAATTCCTATAGTTATGATATAACTACTGGGTGGGGAGATAATCTCGATACGACTGAGAAATTTCCATTAAATATTCAGTGTGTAGGATTTAGATTGGCAGAAATTGAATATAATATTCAAAATTATGTTTTCTTTAGTGTATATTGACCTGAAAATAATATTCATTGGCTTCATTACCTTAGAATGAGCTATATTTATATCTACATAGGGAGCATGTCCTCCTTCCATGGAGTCTACCATGTTTCTATGGAAGCCCAGAACACACAAATCAAACACTGTGTTTTTACTTTACCTGAAGGCCACTGTGGATTCTCTACATGCTTGGAAAAACAGTGTTGAGCAGGATAACCCCCTGCTCACCACAGTCACAAAATCATACACACTGCACTCCTAAGTAATGTAACATCATTTATGGGGAGCTAATTCACAGGATATCATACAAACCACTGTATAAGCGCATGTTGAACATGACATTCTAGGTACCACTCTAATGTCAGTTTTGGACGTGGCAGTTTCTGCTCGTTTCATGCATGCAGCGTCTTTTCAAAATAAACTTCCTTCGGCATAGGCACAAAAAAAACATTTAGTGAGGTTTAGATAATAGATCAAGGTTTGGCTTAAAATGACACTGACTTTTGGTTTTACACAGGACACAAACAGCTGTCTTCTGGGTTAAAGTCCTGTGTTTGATTGACCCCTCCACCATCAGACTTGCCAACATCCTTTATAATGGTATCAACAGTATCGCTATATGTTTGGTGCTGTTAGTTACCTGGCCACCTCAGGGTCCTGGCCTATGTATAACAGGATGGCCTGGGCATTAATGAGCAGACCCCAGCAGGGCAGACAGAACAACAGCAGGATAATGATGCCCCGCTGAAGGATCACTCCCACCCGCAGCAGGTTCTTACCACCAAATGTCTGCACAACATAATTCACATTTTAGAGAGAGGGCCAGAAATAAACAGGAGGAGAATATAAGTATTTCCAGTGATTTATATCATCATATCAAAATGGATTTTCCACACCTGAGACACCAAAGTATCACATGCCAGTCCCAAACCATATCCTGTTGCTGCAGTGGTAACATTGATGGTCTGAAAATATTATGAAACATACTTAAATGAGTCTGACGTACACTTGAGGACACTGATGTAACCAGTATTTCTGTGACTCATGAAATGTGCTACATGTTGATTAAATCTTTAGGCTTGTGAGACAATTGTAAAAGCTATCTTGGTGAGTTTATAGTTGTATTAATTCATTTTCTCCCTTGAAATTACATTTCCACGTCATTTCCTCATGCTAAACTCCGCAAGTCTGTGGAGCATACAGCTCACCACTTACAGCAGAAGCTAATCCATAGCCAGCCATCACTTCATTTCCCAGACGCCCACAGAACATTGTGACCACGAATGGAAGCAGGTAATTGAGGATTAGAGAGAGCAGCTGCAAAGACAAACATCGACAATGGTACACTTGATACAGCTACGAGCTTGATACATTGCGAATTACAGCAAAGTTGCTTTTAATTAGCATGGCGCTTAGACTGTGTCTTTGCAAATAATCATACTGTCATCACTTTGACAGGTTGCAGCCACTGTTTGAAATCTGCCAAATTCTGTTTTAGGTCTATTGATTTCTGCTTCGAAGTCTCAGACACAAAAATCTGTTACCTGACATCTCAACCATTCTTTGGCAAAAGAAAAAAACTGTCATCAGTCATCTGTTGTATAAGAAAGCTTTTCAGCAAGGACAGCCCTAGTCCTCACAGTCCCTTACAGACAGAGCAAGGTACGTAGCAGTGCCAATCCTTACCAGAGGCCCTGTCATCCTCAGCATGTGGTACAGTTCCTCTCTGTGGGCCAGGGGAACCCTGTGGCGCATCCACCTGCAGCAGAAAAGCTTGTCACTGGCTGCCTCCATGTCTGCAGGACGTGATGCTAATGCAGGTTTTTGCTGGAGTGTCCGTCGTTTCTCTCATGGACTTGTCTTAGTTGCTCTTCAGGATGTTGGAAAGTGCAAAATAATCTTTGCTGTGGTCACAGCTGTCTTGGAATTTAGGCCAAGGCCAGCTGAAACAACACAGATTTTGAAAAAAACAAAACAAAACAAAAAAAAAAACCCTACAATCACAACAAAGACTAAAATGAATGACTTGAGAGCAATAATGTTTGATCTTGAGTGAAGTAGCATAATACCTTTACACGGTCCAAGCAGCATATTTTAAGTTAAAACATTTACAAAATGGCAGACTAGACCATGGGAAATGATGGAGACAATGTAATAATTAACCCCTTTCACATGTTACAAAATGGTCTAATGGTCTAAGGCATCCACTCAGCCCTTTATGTACATGGTTTGTCTTGACCTGGGTCTTACCATCAATGCTCTATTTTTGAAATACAACTTGGGACTATAAGGAGCTGTAATTAACTTAGTGGCCCTAATTTAATACCCCACACCTTAATTAGCGTTTTCCTTTTACTCTATTTCACTTTTCCACTAGGCAACTTTGTAGCATGACAATAGCAGGATATCACAGCTATTTTACCTCCATAGAGGCATCTGACAAGGCTGCTTGTGCTTGTCGCATTATTTAATCTATGCATTAAAGTCTTGGCCAGTGAGATCAGAACAAACTCTGATTATAACCCTATTCAAATACATGAAACGAAACATCATCTGTTACTTTTTGCATTTAATTGAAACTTTCAGAGGTCTTTCAGGGTACTCTTTTAACTGGGAAAAGAGCAAATTACTTCCAATATCAGATAATGTAGACTAAGAGTTTCTGGGCACAGAGCCATTCAGATTTGTAGATAACCAAATTAAGAGTTTGGGTATTACTGCAACCCGAAAATATGGTGATCTCCTTAAGTCCAATTGGGAAAACAAGATCCAACAACTGAAGAGAAATATTGAATACTGGAATACACTGCCAATTTCTTTAGTCGGCTGCATCAATGCTCTAAAAATGGTTACGCTCCCCAGATTCTTGTACACCTTTCAATGACTACCTGTCCACATACAATTATACTTCTTAAAGAAATTGGACTGTATCATCAAAGCATTTATTTGGAACAACAAAGGGGCCAGAAAATCAAAGCAACATCAGGGACAAGTTCAAAGGTGGTTTTGGCCTCCCCCAATTTGGATTTTACTTTTGGGCCGCAAACCTGAGAGTTTTATCCCTTTGGCGCAATAGCTCTTCGTCAAATTCCACCACACCTGCCTGGCTTCAGATTGAACAGGCAGACTGTGGGTATACTTCTCTTCCTGCGATTTTGAATAATCCCGCTAAGGTAAGGATTCCATCGTATATAACCAGCCAGATTATTCTAAATACGTTGAGAATATGGAAGCAAATTCAGTCCTTTCTGAATTTACCCACAGTATATATAGACAGCCCTATCTGCAAAAATCATGCTTTTCCTCCAGGTTTGGTTGATCCAGTTTTTTCTGTTCTGAAAGACAAAACTATCGCCATAACTGGAGACTTATATATATTGAGGAGAAACTCGTATCCTTCCAACATCTGCAGCAGTTTTTTCTTCTTCTTTAGATACCTCCAAATAAGAAGTTATATCAAAACTCATTTACCACATTATCAAAACAAGCCTAAACACACCACACTTGATCCGTCTCTTTTGCTGTACTCATCCTTGCAAGGTCATGTTAAATTGTCTGATGCCAAACTAAGGAGTGCTTGGACAGAAGAGCTGGTGATACTGATGATACTTGGAGGGGAAATTCTCGTCAAGATATATAACAGTTCCATAAATGTTAGACACAATCAATCAGTCAATCAATCAATCAATCAATCAATCAATCAATCAATCAATCAATCAATCAATCAATTTTATTTATAAAGCCTAATATCACAAATCACAATTTGCCTCACAGGGCTTTACAGACACAGACTTATACAATTCATGATTGTGCATAGACTCCACTACACAAACGCAAGACTTCATGCAATATATCCCAACGTCTCCCCCTTGTGTGATGAATGCAAACAGGACACAGGCACGCTTACCTATCAACTATGGCTGTGCCCCAAGCTCTATTCCTTCTGGTTGCTTATATTTGACTACAAATCAAAGGTTTATAGTAAAAAACAAAATAACGCCAGACCCTTTTCTCGCCATATTTGGGTTACCTGTGACCTCTGTCTCTCTGTATTCTGCTAGCAAAATACCTCATTTTACAACATTGGAAGTCATAGTCCAGCCCCTCTTTCCACTGATGGCTGAGGGAGCTTGGCAACGTGATTCATATGGAAGTGCTTCGATATAAACTTGCCAACAAAGAAAACATCTTCCTAAAAATCTGGAAACCAATTCTTGACAAATGGTCTACAACCCAGCAAAAGGGAATTGACTCATAGCTTATGCTCTTGACGTTATGTGATAAGGGCCCATCCGTGGTGCATCGCACCCTCATTTTTGTAACATTTTGGTTGCCAAGATGTGTATTTTGTTTTTTGTTGTCACTTTCTTGTTTTCTATATTTGTCTCTACTGGACATTACCTAATTTTGTCATTGTGTGGCATTTAGATTGCTGTTTCTGTAATTTGCACATTATCTGTCCTAAAAAAAACAAACAATAAAGAGACTTGAGAAAAAGAAAAAAAAACAACTTGTGTATTGCACCTGGTGACCGGAGACCTTGGACCCAAGAGAGTTCAATTATTTATTACAGAAGCTTACAGAGTAACAAAACAGACAAATACAGGGTTACAGAAGCTTACAGAGTAACATAACACACAAAGGTAAAAACCAGAAAGCCAGTCTGACAGGCAGACATAACCGCAAAGAGTTAGGGAATCACAAGTTTGAGAATCAGGCAGAAGGTCAGGCAGACAGGTAAAGGTTACAGGTAACAGGATCAGCGGCTCATAAGGAAACCATGCAACAAAGCAACATTACAAATTTTTAAACTGGCCAGGAGTGAGAGAAAAAGGGCTGATTATTTAATCATTCATTGATGACCAAAGTGGGAACAGGTTAACAGGTGGGCAGGGAAGGTCGATGGCTGGGACCAGAAGGAAAGGATTATTACAGGGCAGGAGAGGATGACTGGATGTGAGAGATGGATGGGAGAGAGGTAACTGGGACAGGAGAAACAGCCTGGGGACATCTGGTGGACTGGAAGAGAATGGAAATGAATGGGTTTAAGAAAGTGGGAATGTGGCTGAAGTGAGTTTTTATTCTTCATTCAATAATAGTTGTAAAGTTTAAAGAAAAAAAAAATTGTGGAAGATATCAACAGTGATTTAAAATTTAGTATTGCGTCAGTAATTTTCTAACATATTTTGATTGACGATGTATACATAAATAATTTTGTATTCTCTTCATGTTGATGACTGAATAAGCTGCTCATATTATTTTTAACTTCTTTGAGTATTAATGGTCTGAAGTCATGGATGTATTACTCAAGGGGCCTACGGGTTACATGCCAAGGGGCCCAAAGTGTCCGGGACCCCTGTGGCCTTCACCTGCAAAATGTCAATCTCAGAGACATGTAGCGACCTGGATGAGACTTAAAATGACCACAAAGAGACACATAAAGGCTACAAAGAGATTCGAAGGTACTGCAAAAATACACAAAATGACCTCAAAAAGACATAAAACCACACGTAAACACAAAAAAAGTATGACACCTACAAAGCTCATGAGTAAAGTGAATGCCTACTCTTTGCAGTGCATTAGGCCTATTTTTCTTCCACTCTTCATCCCAGAACTCTGACATGATGCTTTTATAACACTTATTAATATTCAACGAAATAGGACATCTTTTCACATTTTATTATTTTATTTTTATTTATTTCTACAACCGCCATTATGTTTTTTTTGTTCCATAAAATGAGAGGTGCACTTACAAATGCTCTGCAGAGCCATTAAAAACATTCTCCCCTTAAAGAAAACAGAGCTGCATTACAGGTCAACACGACACAAGCCTAGATAAGGAAAAAAGCAGACGGCATCTAAAAATTTAAATTGTCTATAACCAAAGAATAATTTCATCTCTTAAAGCAGAACATTAGTTCAACCAATCATCCACTTATTATTATTTTTTTTAATCATCCTGGCTGCTGGAATTATTATAAACCTGCTTATCATGAATTTGGTTACATGAACATGAGCAAACTCTACTGTATTCAGTGTATTCATTGTAATTAACATATTAAACAGAAGCATTGTGGTTTTGGACTCTCAAGGTCAATCTGACTCTTCCTTTGCAACCAGCGCAGTGGAGAGAATCTGATCAGGCGTATATGTCGTATTGATCCAGTCCAAAGTAAAATTGGTCTCTGACGGCAAGGTCTTTGGCAAGGGCACAAGGAAGTGCACACTTGCTCCCACAGCCAGAAGAGCAACTGCGGCAAACATAGTGAGGCCTCGCCTGATGATCAGCTGGGTCATGGAGAGATGACCTCTCTTCACATGCTGGACTGCATGTCCATCCTGTGTCTCTCTGTTCCCATCATGGCACTCTGTGCTCACAGTTATGTAGCCATCCACTGACTTGAGAGAAAGATGTTGCCCATTATTTTGTTGAGTCGTATGGAGATCAAGCAGTAGTCAAATAGCAAAAACTTTACAGAGAAATATGAATGTCAATTGATTATAAGAAAGACATAATGATTTAGAAGTGTAGCTGGCCACTTACATTTCCATTACTGGCGGTCTGGTCAGCAGTGTTGTCAGCCGCAGCGTCTGACCGGGCAGCTGCGCTTAATAATGTTATGAGAGTGATTTTCTGTGCTCGGTTTACAGCCTGCAAACAAATACAAACAAAAAACAGAGATGCACCATTTAACTATATGAAGCTCAGCATAAGTTCAATCAGGAAGATTTTCTCTGTGCTCATCCGTTCGCATTTCTCTCCATCCCAATCTCACTACTCTCTCAAATCAGCTGACTATGGGTGTTCACTCTTCTAATTATCCAGTCAAACTTTGCCACAATCTCTCTCAGCCAATCTGGATGCCACTGCAAAATTTTAAATCTGCTCTCTTTTCTGCTGCTGTCAGCCATCATTTTAGGCAGAATCATTCCAACCTCCTCCACTCCATTCACCTCCAGCCATCGTATCCAGAGTCCAGGACAAGCTCATAAAGATTCATTCCTCTACCCATCCAGATCATCAGCACTTCTCCATCTTCCTCTTATCTCATGTGTATGTTCACACGTTAACAAATATTCTTTTACCATAAAAACAAGTCTCTCCTGATTGAAATAGCCTGCTTACTTAGTTGTAGTAGAAGTACAAATTTCAAGGAAAAACAACCAAATCAACAAAACATGCAAGTCTATATTATACAGGCAGGCAAACGCTCTACTTCTGAAATACTCCTGGTGTGATATGATGCTGTGCAGTAGAACAAAACTGGATCGCAGCAGCGGCCAGTGTAACTTTCCATTCTGACTCCCTTACAGTGAAAATGGTGTCAAAGTTAACAGAAAATAGGGATGGCAGTTTTTGAGCCATAACAAAGGCAAAAATGTGGCCTGCAATAGATGGTATGGTTTTTTGTTGTTAGCTGAGCTTCTTTTTCTTCTTTTGGCTGTTCCCTTTAGGGGTCGCCACAGCAAATCATCTGCCTCCATCTAACCCTATCCTCCACATCCTCTTCTCTCACACCAGCTGACTTCATGTCCTCTTTCACTACATCCATAAATCTCCTCTTTGGTCTTCCTCTAGGCCTCTTGCCTGGTAGTTCCAACCTCAGCATCCTTCTACCGATATATTCACTATCCCTCCTCTGAACATGTCCAGACCATCTCAGTCTGGCCTCTCTGACTTTATCTCCCAAAACAGCTAACATGAGCTGTCCCTCCGATGTACTCATTCCTGATCCTATCCATCCTCGTCACTCCCAAAGAGAACCTCAACATCTTCATCTCTGATACCTCCAGCTCTGCCTCCTTTCTTTTCCTCAGGGCCACTGTCTCTAAACCAAACCACATCGCTGTTCTCACCACCGTCTTGTACACCTTTCCTTTTAATCTTGCTGGTACTCTTCTATCACACATCACACCTGACACTTTTCTCCACCCGTTCCAACCTGCTTGCACACATTTCTTCACCTCTTTTCCACACTCTCCGTCGCTCTGGACTATTGAACCTAAGTACTTAAAATCCTCCACCTTCTTTATTTCTACTCCCTGTAACCTCACCGATTCACTTGGGTCTTTCTCATTCACACACATGTATTCAGTCTTGCTATGGCTAACATTAATCCCTTTCCTTTCCAGGGCATACCTCCACCTCTCTAGATTTTCCTCCGCCTGCTCCCTGCTCTCACTACAGATCACAATGTCATCTGCAAACATCATAGTCCATGGAGATTCCTGTCTAACCTCATCTGTCAACCTGTCCATCACCATAGCAAACAAGAAGGGGCTCAGAGCTGATCCTTGATGCAGCCCCACTTAAATGCCTCTGTCACACCTACAGCACACCTCACCACTGTAAAACAGCTCTCATACATGTCCTGCACCACTCTAACATACTTCTCTGCCATTACAGACTTCCTCATACAATACCACAGCTCCTCTCTCGGCATCCTGTCATATGCTTTCTCTAGATCTACAAAGACACAATGCAGTTCCCTCTGACCTTCTCTGTACCTGTCCATCAACATCCTCAAAGCTATTGCTGCATCTGTAGTACTTTTTCTTGGCATGAAACCATACTGCTGCTCACAGATGTTCACTTCTGTTCTTAGTCTAGCTTCCACTACTCTTTCCCATAGCTTCTTTGTATGGCTCATCAACTTTATCCCTCTGTAGTTGCCACAACTCTGCATGTCTTTCTTGTTCTTAAAAGCTGATTTCTGGAAAACTTGCGGTCCCCACCAGCCAGTTAAGAGGATTGAGGAGTCAGATGTCAATGAGATCTGGCGGAGATAATAACGAAATTCCATTTTTTTTAAAATATTTTTGCATGCAACAAATAGCTTTAAAAAAACACAGTTTATATCAGAAAGTCCAAATTCTGAGGCCCTGCTCAGCATACCTCCTCTGTCATTCTCTCCCAGTTCAGCTTGAAGATGACAATGATGTAGAAGGTGGATTGTAAAATGACACAAACAAGCAGTCCCAGCCAAAAACCTATGGCGAGAGACAATATAGTTATGTAAGTGCACTGCAGGATTCATTTGGAAAAATCTATTTGTAAAAGAAAAAAAAAAGGTCACCTCATATAATTACCTAAAATTCTCAGTTTTGCAACAAAAATTAAAGTAACGCTCAGTGGAAGTCCGATGCAGTAGTATCCAATGAAATTGGCCACAGCAGGTATCTTCTGTTTGCCTGTGCCCAAGAAGATGCCTGTAGAAACACACTAGAATGCAGAGAGACAAATCTCTGATTATTACACAGTTTTAGCCCACTGGCCACCATGTGCCAACTTCTACTGTAGATACTTCAACATCTGCCGTGCTAGGTAAATGAATAAATGAAACTGTTGGACTCACCGCAAGGGCTTCAAAGAACTGAAGGAAACAGTAAGCATTCATCAAGTGGTTTTATGATTAACATGTATTCTTATTTTTCTAGGCAAATCTTTGTATGTAGCAAAAGCACTTTTTTTTTTACTTCTATTAGTTCTTGAAATGTGAGTGTGACTGCAGAGACTCACTCATCAGAGGTGAAGATGAAGCCAATCACTGATTTAGTAGAGCCGAGTACAAGACCTTCAACAACTGCAAAGCTACCTGTAAAAGAGGAGGTGGGAAAATGTTGAAGAAATCAAACATCAAAAGCTGATTTGTTAATATAACAAGTGAACATGTTTATAACTGACCTGCAAGAGCGAATGACATCTTGGTGGTGAGAAGCGCCCTGGCAGTGTCTCCTGCACCGAGAGCATTACCCACTCTGGCACACGCCACAGCTTGAATACCGAGGGGGAACTATGGATTCATCATTTTGCAAAAAAAAAAGAAAAAATACATTCAAGAAGTATGATCAGAGATAGAGCAATTTCTCCTGAGAGTATTTAAAAGCTAAACCATAACTTTTACTTGTGAAAGTTAATTTGTATTCGCTTATTCTCTTAGGGGGTCACAGGGGGGCTGGAGGTGATCCCAGCTGGCATTGTGCAAGAGGCGGGATACACCCTGGACAGGTCACCAAACTATTACAGGGCTGACACATAGAGACAGACAACCATTCAGACTCACATTCACACCTACGGCCAATTTAGAGTCACCGATTAACCTGACTAACATGTCTTTGGACTGTGGGAGGAAGCCAGAAAACCCAGAAAAAAAACCTGCACACAAGAAGAACATGCAAACAACTGCACCACCGTGCTATTCTAATTCTGAGACATGTTCAGAGAACACTAAAAGTGAGAACATAATGCTGTGACTTGTAGTTAGTACCTTGTAGGTTATGAATGCCACCATCATCACAACATGTTGGGCTGCCAGCTCATCTTCACTCAGTATTCCTGATCATCAGAGACAGAGAAGAATAGTCATGACTCAGAGTTTGTACATGTATCTGGTTTGTTACCAATAGAGCTGCAAGGATTAATCGAATAGTTGTCAACTATCAGTTCAGTCAGGAACACTTTTGTCACAGAAAACTTTATTTCCATTTGCAGTATTATATTTGGTGCAGTATTATATTTGGTGCAGTATTATATTTGGCGGTATGGCTCTGTTCTGGGGCCCCTCTGCCTTCCACGCGCCTACGTGGAAAGCCTAAGGCAGAGAGCTGTATGGCAGCAGCAGCAGCAAATACCCCCCAGGAACAGAACAGAGCAGCATCAATGACAAACAGAAATGACACTGATAAGTCTGATACAGCATGAAAAGGAGGAGCTGGGAAGGATGTGGGTTGCAAAGCGGCTTGCAGAGGAAGCAGCAACAGTAGGTAGCCCAAAGCAGTTTAAATAGGGTGCCCTGAATGAGATTTGCCAATTGGTTGCATAGAAAGGAATCATGTGACTGATCAGCTCACTCCCTTTCATCAATCAGCTGCTCCATCAGTTGACTGGGCTGTTTGAGATCAGCTGATGTAGCTGGGATGAGAGAAGAGCTTGACATCGTGTCCTGCCTGAACTAACGCTATGCTCAATTTCTTGGCCCTAGGTTAGTGCTTTGTCTCTTGGCTGTCTGCTGCTTAAAGTCAGGCACCTGGTCCCTACCTTTTCAAAAAGGCCTAAACTGACTTAAACATTGTGGAGGCTACACTAACATAAATGTCCCGATGACAGAAAATAAGGCAAAAATAAGAAAATACAGGCAGAGGGCAGAGTCTTTGTAAAAGAAACAAAATAACAAAACACACTTTTACTGGGCCATAAGTGATGAGACGGATTGCTTCTGTATGAGTCTATACATTGTGTTTTTTGGGTGTTTTTTTTTAGGAAAATCCTGCATAGTATATCTTTAAATTAATCCCTGGCTACTTTGACAGTCAATTATGGTTGAAGGTTTGTTTGGTCTTTTTAAAAAGAAAAGTTTTATTTATTTATTTATTTTCCTCCTCTATGACAGTAAACTGAATTTAAAACATTTGAGGATGTCATCTTTGGTTTTGGGAAACACTGAATCTTTTACTATTGTCATATACTTTATAGAATAAACAACTAATCATTTAATTGGAAAATAATCATTGGTTGCAGCCCTACTTACCAGTATATAGTACTTGGATTACCTGCAAAGAATCCCCCAAACTCATAAACCCACCACTCAAAGCACTTCATTAATGTACTGGGAATGGCTAGTTTCATGTAGGAGCCCCACTCCTGCAGTGATTCTACAGACCAGCCTGCAGGGGGAGAGAGAAACTTATTTTTGTAAAAACTTGGCAGATGAACAAAGTGGTCCATGAGATCACAAGATCACCACAAATGTCTGCTAAATATAATGTTGCCTCACCTCCCCATGTTGTGACATGGAGTTTCCTCCACCAGCTGTAAGCAAACAGAAAGACACAGATGTAAATGTGAGACAGCGCGTTGGCTGCTGCAGATCCACTGTATGCACACAGACAAGCTGACATCAGTGCGTGCAATAACTTTAATCAGATTCAGAAATCTCTATAGTGCATGTGCGAGTACACCTACCTAACACCAAGATCCAGCCAGTATAGAAAGATGTAGTTTGTCACCACATTTGCTATGTTTGCCATGGCAGCAGCATACATTTGTGGCAGTATTATACCCTGAATACAAAAACATGGGCAATGTGATTACCACTACTCATACCTTTCTCCTCAGAAATTATATTACAATATTGTTCAATAAGATTCACAACATTTGTATACGCTGAAATAAGATACAGGACAGCACCAACACAAAGAACTGGACTTGGGTTTACGACAAATATGCACCTGGTTTTGCAGGTAAGACACCTGGAGACGTTGCAGAACCATTACCTACACAGACAGTTGATTTTAATAAGGTGTTTATAAATATTTAGCAGCTCATTGAGCAGAAAAACAAAATAACAACAGAAAATAACAGAAAAACATGTTGAATTTTCATTGAAAGGTGAGAGAAAAGGTATGACTCACTGGTACTGCAGGAAGGAAGCATGTGATATACTGCTGGGCTATTCTGAAATCAAGACAATGTATTCAAACCAAATAAAGGACAAGCAAGCACTTATCAGTTCAAGGTAATATACACTGATCAACGTCATCCAACCTTATTTATTTTTATGGCCACTCAGAAGCAGGATGTGTGAAAGATTTACTTATTAATGAGAAACTCAAGTTAATGCTGCATTCATCAATTTTTTTCTGTAAATCTAAATTGGACCAATTGACTACAAATAACATGAATTTGCTGGTAGTGAAGAACCCATAGAGAATTGTTTTCCAACTCTGCAGCCCTAGAGAGCTTTTTTGCCTTATTTTAGCACACTCTTCTGGTTTTTATACCCCTCATGTCTCAATGCTATTGTCAATTGTGTACAGTGTGGTAGCAGCAGCAGCAGGCAGATGGGTTTATATTCACCCTGATAAACCCACTGTACTCTTCTTTCCCAGAACCAAACGTCTAACAAAGTTAGTGAGTAGCTGCTGAAGCAGCATGTTCTCATTCCCAACTCATGTCAATCCCAAAAAAAGGAAGCAGTCAGGTTGGGGTGGTAGTTTGGTTGCAAAACACAGGACTTTCCCTGTGGATTTACCCCAGGAGACTGTTCAGAACCATGTCAACTTTCAGTCATTTTAAGGTACGTCATCACCATGTTTCTTTCCCTAAACCTAACCACAGTTACTCTACTTGCCTCAGGCTAACCTCCGTAATTTTACTAACTTTACAAGTATAACATTATGTTAAATATCGTTAAATGTTCAGTGTCTAGGATTTAGGTGGATCTGTTGGCAGAAATTGCCAATTGTTTTCTTTCTTTCTTCTTCTCTTGTGTATAATCACCTGAAAATAATATTCATTGGCTTTTCATTACCTTAGAATGAGCTATATTAATATCTACATCAGGAGCGGGTCTTCTTTCCATGGAGTCTGCCATGTTTCTATGGAAGCCCAAAACAGACAAACCAAACATTGTATTTTTACTTTACCTAAAGGCCACTGTTGATTCTCTACACGCTAGGAGCAGGGTAACACCCTGCTCATCACAAGATGCCACTAAATCCCACACACTCCACTCCTAAGTAACGTTACGTCATTTGTTGGGAGCTAATTCACATGATATCATACAAACCATTGTATAAAGGAACGTTGAACCATGACATTGTAGCTACCACTCTGATGTCAGTTTTGGACGTGTCTGTTTCTGCTCTTTACATGCAAACAGTGTCTTTTCAAAATAAATTTCCTTAGGCATAGGCATAGATCAAGGTTTGGCTTAAAATGACACTGACTTTTGGTTTTACACAGGACACAAACAGTTGTCTTCTGGGTTAAAGTCCTGTGTTTGATTGACCCCTCCACCATCAGACTTGCCAACATCCCTTATAATGTTATCAACAGTATCGCTATATGTTTGGTGCTGTTAGTTACCTGGCCACCTCAGGGTCCTGGCCTAAGCATAACAGGATGGCCTGGGCATTAATGAGCAGACCCCAGCAGGGCAGACAGAACAACAGCAGGATGATGATGCCCCGCTGAAGGATCACTCCCACCCGCAGCAGGTTCTTACCACCAAATGTCTGCACAACATAATTCACATTTTAGAGAGAGGGCCAGAAATAAACAGGAGGAGAATATAAGTATTTCCAGTGATTTATATCATCATATCAAAATGGATTTTCCACACCTGAGACACCAAAGTATCACATGCCAGTCCCAAACCATATCCTGTTGCTGCAGTGGTAACATTGATGGTCTGAAAATATTATGAAACATACTTAAATGAGTCTGACGTACACTTGAGGACACTGATGTAACCAGTATTTCTGTGACTCATGAAATGTGCTACATGTTGATTAAATCTTTAGGCTTGTGAGACAATTGTAAAAGCTATCTTGGTGAGTTTATAGTTGTATTAATTCATTTTCTCCCTTGAAATTACATTTCCACGTCATTTCCTCATGCTAAACTCCGCAAGTCTGTGGAGCATACAGCTCACCACTTACAGCAGAAGCTAATCCATAGCCAGCCATCACTTCATTTCCCAGACGCCCACAGAACATTGTGACCACGAATGGAAGCAGGTAATTGAGGATTAGAGAGAGCAGCTGCAAAGACAAACATCGACAATGGTACACTTGATACAGCTACGAGCTTGATACATTGCGAATTACAGCAAAGTTGCTTTTAATTAGCATGGCGCTTAGACTGTGTCTTTGCAAATAATCATACTGTCATCACTTTGACAGGTTGCAGCCACTGTTTGAAATCTGCCAAATTCTGTTTTAGGTCTATTGATTTCTGCTTCGAAGTCTCAGACACAAAAATCTGTTACCTGACATCTCAACCATTCTTTGGCAAAAGAAAAAAACTGTCATCAGTCATCTGTTGTATAAGAAAGCTTTTCAGCAAGGACAGCCCTAGTCCTCACAGTCCCTTACAGACAGAGCAAGGTACGTAGCAGTGCCAATCCTTACCAGAGGCCCTGTCATCCTCAGCATGTGGTACAGTTCCTCTCTGTGGGCCAGGGGAACCCTGTGGCGCATCCACCTGCAGCAGAAAAGCTTGTCACTGGCTGCCTCCATGTCTGCAGGACGTGATGCTAATGCAGGTTTTTGCTGGAGTGTCCGTCGTTTCTCTCATGGACTTGTCTTAGTTGCTCTTCAGGATGTTGGAAAGTGCAAAATAATCTTTGCTGTGGTCACAGCTGTCTTGGAATTAAGCCAAGGCCAGCTGAAACAACACAGATTTTGAAAAAAAAAGCCTACAATCACAACAAAGACTAAGATGAATGACTTGAAAGCAATAATGTTTTGATCTTGAGTCTTGAAAATCATGCCATCGGGATTTCTTAAGAGTCTTAAGTACCATAATATCTTCATACTATCCAAGCTAACCACCAAATTCTGGTCAGTGATTTAATGGTCACATTTTCCATCATTCCAAAGTTCAACATTTGGCAGACTAGACTGTGGGCATTGATTACGACAATGTAATAATTAACCCCTTTCACATGTTACAACTTGGCTAGAAATAACAACAGAAAAAAAGTTTGGGTTTAAAGATTGATGATCATGATAGTACAATCTATCTATTTATCAAATGGATAAATTGTTTTTGAGACTGTGTATTGTTAAAAATTGGATAAAAATGGTGACTGCACTTGAACATGAATATACTGCAGCAGGATAAAAAAGACTAAGGCATCCACTCAGCCCTTTATGTACATGGTTTGTCTTGACCTGGGTCTTACCATCAATGCTCTATTTTTGAAATACAACTGGGGACTATAAGGAGCTGTAATCAACTTAGTGGCCCTAATTTAATACCCCACACCGTAATTAGCATTTTCCCTGTACTCTATTTCACTTTTCTACCAGCCAACTTTGGTGTATGACAATAGCAGGACTTTGCATTCATCACGTGTGCAACAAAAATTGGCAAAGCAACCCTTAAGACACAGTAAACCCACTCTTATTATGTATGAACTTGTGTATTGCTCCTGGTGACCTGAGACCTTGGACCTAAGCGAGAGTTTAATTATCTACTGTCAGAAGCTTACAGAGTAACAAAACAGGCAAAAGTAAAAACCAGGAAGCCGGTCTGACAGGCAGACATAACCGCAAAGAATTAGGGAATCACAAGTTTGTGAATCAGGCAGAAGGTCAGGCAGACAGGTAAAGGTTACAGGTAACAGGATCGCCGGCTCATAAGGAAACCATGCAACAAAGCAACATTACAAATTTTTAAACTGGCCAGGAGTGAGAGAAAAAGGGCTGATTATTTAATCATTCATTGATGACCAAAGTGGGAACAGGTTAACAGGTTATTACAGGGCAGGAGAGGATGACTGGATGTGAGAGATGGATGGGAGAGAGGTAACTGGGACAGGAGAAACAGCCTGGGGACATCTGGTGGACTGGAAGAGAATGGAAATGAATGGGAAGAAAGTGGGAATGTGGCTGAAGTGACAGTTTTTATTCTTCAATCAACAATAGCTGTTAAGTTTAAAGAAAAAAGATTTTGTGGGAGATATCAACAGTGATTTAAAATGTATCAATGCATAAGTAAATATTCTAACATATTTTGATTGACGATGTATACATAAATAATTTTGTTTTCTCTTCATGTTGATGACTGAATAATCTGTTAGCATTATTTTTAACTTCTTTGCATATTAATGTAGTAAAGTCATGGATGTATTTGGCCTTCCAGGTACATGCCAAGTGGCCCAAAGTGCTCTCCTTCACCTGCAGACTGACCACAAAGAGACAGATAGAGGCTACAAAGAGATTCGAAGGTACTGCAAAGACACACAAAATAACTTCAAATAGGGGCCAAACAACCACAAAGAGATACAAACAACCAACAATAAAAATAAACAAAAAACAACAAAAAATAAATAAAATGACTGCAAAAACCACACACACACACACACACACACACACACACACACACACAACATAGAAAAGCATGACAGCTACAAAGCCCATGAGTAAAGTGAATGCGTACTACTTATAGTGTTTGAGGCATATTTTCTTCCACTCTTCACCCAGAACTCTGACATGAAGCTATTCAGATTGCATTCAAGTATTTATAACCATCTTAAAAGGAGCAATAAGCGAAATTCATCATTTCTAGATTGAAGGAATTAAAAAATTGCTATGTGAAGAACTAGAGGTGTAATTTCATCTGGAGTATAGCATGACCTCACACACCCTCTCTCTGTGTTGATCTCCAGCCCATTGTTTTCAAGCCAGTCCGGCTGCGCGTTCATGTACGTTCATGTGAATCCCCCCCTCCTCCTCCTCCTTTCGGAGCCCTTGGCCCTCCCTCCCTATAAAAGGCTACGGCCAGTGAGTAGTGATGGTGTGATGAAGCCCCGTGAATGTGTCGAATCTTTAAGGCGGATTGCTTCGCCAAAAGGCCGATCACACGAAGCCCGTTTAACAGCTCATTTAGGAGTACTGACATCTGCTGGTCATTTGATGTACAGCAGTCCTACTGTGATATTACATGTGGGCTACATGTCAGTGGATCTGGCATACACATAATGATGCATAATGATGATGATTACGTCAGAATCCCCCTATGAGGTGTAAAGCCAGATGAAATGAATCTATCCTGAACGTGGTATATCAATAAAGTGCATACACACACACACACATATGTGTATATATATATATATATATATACATATATATGTGTGTATATATATATATGTGTATGGGGCATTCTACCGAATGTGTGCAAAATTGGGCTGGAAATATTTTGAAATTTTATGTTTTATTTCCAAAACTTTGTACCTATATATATTGTACTATATGTAAAGGTCACATATCTAGTAAAATTACTGTAAATTTTTATATTGTATTTTCAGACTGTTTTGGAATGTTTTTCCTCTCCCAAAATTTGTCACTACCGAAACATATAGTATTGTATTATACAAAAAAATATATATCAACCTGTTATGCTTGTTCCTTCCCTTGTCTAAAGATATCAATTTTTACAAATTTTTACTGAAGGTTTTCACAATTAAATCTATAAAAATTAATATTTTAACAAATTTCGAAGTTCAAATTATAGAATTCTTCAAAATCTAAATGCAATTTTTCTTTGTAAAATGCATAACGCTGATCAGATTTATTTCAGAGTTAATAATTGATGAAACAGAACATAAATGTAACCGATTAGCATCATAATACTTTAGTTGATAACTCAATATACTTTATTTTTTACAAAACACCCAGTGTTTCGGTAGTGACTGTCCTGTTTCGGTAGTGACCATTATACTGTTTTTAAGGTTGCATCATATTCCCTCAAATGTATGCCTTATGGTGGGAATATTACAAAGACAAATGTTTTGTGGTCAATAAAACAATTTAATTTTTGAGAGAGTAGAGAAGAGAAGAGTAGAGTAGAGTAGAGTAGACTGAAGAAGAGTATAGTGGAGCAGAGCAGAGCCTAATAGAGTAGAGTAGAGCATAATAAAGTAGGGCAGAGCATAGAAGAGGAGAGCAGAGCAGAATAGAGTAGAGCAGAGTAGACCAGATTATAGAGTAGAACAGAGTAGACCAGATTAGTGCAGAGTATAGTAGAGTAGAGCAGAGCAGAATAGAGCAGAGCAGAGCAGAGCATAGCATAGCAGAGTAGAGTAGAGCAGAATAGTGTAGAGCACAGTATACCAGAGTATAGCAGATTATAGAGTAGAGCAGAACAGAATAGACCAGAGTAGAGTAGAGCAGATTATAGCAGATTATAGAGTAGAGCAGAGCAGAATAGAGTAGAGCAGAATAGACCAGAGTAGAGTAGAGCAGATTATAGAGTAGAGCAGAGCATTGTAGAGTAGAGCAGTGTAGAGCATAGTAGAGTAGAACAGAGTAGAGTATAGCAGAGTAAAGCAGAGTATAGTAGAGCAGAGTAGAACAGAGTAGAGCAGAGTAGAGCAAAGTAGAGCAGAGTAAAGCAGAGTATAGTAGAGTAGAGCAGAGCAGAACAGCGCAGAGTAGAGCAGAGCAGAGCAGAATAGAGTAGAGCAAAGTAGAGCAGAGCAGAGTAGAACAGAGCAGAGTAGAGCAGAATAGAGTAGAGAAGAGTATAGAGTAGAGCAGAGCAGAGTAGAGAAGAACAGAGCAGAGTAGAGCAGAATAGAGTAGAGAAGAGTATAGAGTAGAGTAGAGCAGAGCAGAGTAGAGTAGAGTAGAGAAGAGTAGATTATGGAGTAGACCAGAGTAGAGAAGAGCAGAGTAAAGCAGAGTATAGTAGAGTAGAGCAGAGTAGAGCAAAGTAGAGCAGAGTAGAACAGAGCAGAGTATAGAGTAGAGCAGAGCAGAGTAGACCAGAGTATAGTAGAGTAGAGCAAAGTAGAGCAGAGTAGAACAGAGCAGAGTAGAGCAAAGTAGAGCAGAGTAGAACAGAGCAGAGTAGAGCAGAGTATAGTAGAGTAGAGTAGAGCAGAGTAGAGCAAAGTAGAGCAGAGTAGAACAGAGCAGAGTAGAGCACAGTAGAGTAGAGCAGAGTAGAGCAGAGCAAAGTAGAGTATAGTAGAGTAGAGCAGAATAGAGTAGAGGAGAGCAAAGTAGAGTATAGTAGAGCAGAGTATAGTAGAGTAGAGCAGAACAAAGCAGAGTAGAGCAGAATAGAGTAAAGCAGAGTNTTTCGGTAGTGACATTCCTAGCTATTTTTCAGGATAACTAAAGAATGCTAGCAGTCACATGGCTAACAAGCACATGTTTGAAGAGTTGTTCACACAGAAAAACATAATATTTTGCATAAACCCCCCAAATTTTTACATAATTGAAGAGAACATGTGTTCGGTAGTGACAGTTTTAAAAGTTACACACTGATTTTCAGACTTTGGAAGACATTTATTTAAAAAATGATGTGAGTCAGCGACTTACCATGCAGCCATGTAGGACGGGGGTGCAGTACTACCCCCCTTCTCAGAAATTCAGGGGTGTGGCTAAAATCCAGACTCAACCAGTGCATTAAAACTCTTGTGTTTCGGTAGTGACATGAAAACAAGGGACGCTATTTTTTAAGCATAGTGTCTTAATTTAAAAATTACTCCCACAATACATCTAAATCTTTCAACTTGTGTTTAAACTTAATCACAAATATGTTTTAAATTACACTTTTGAAAAGAATATGAAAAATGTTTTAAGTGTTATTTACATGAATTGAATTTTAGAGGTCAGGGTTGGGGACAGCTACTTCCCAATAGAAAGTACCCTATAAATGGTGATTTTGTATATATTTAGCTTATCACTTTTTCATTTAATGTCCTGGGTTTAAATAGGTCATAACATAGTCTTTGTAAATATCTATATCTGAATACTCAATTTTATTATTTTTGTTGTTTATTTGTTAAGGGACAGCACTTTGCACACAATCGGTAGAATGCCCCATATACGTGTGTGTGTGTGTCCACAAAAGGTTAGAGTGCTTGTGTGACTGGGTCACTCAATCCTCTGTACTTAACAATCTTCAGAATCACCTCGGATCACGCAAAACGGGGCCTCGTTTGTCTTTGGTCAGGTGATATCCTGAAAAACGATACGGGCTTCGACACGAGCTTCATTTGGACACGCCCTCTTTGCTCGACACAGGCCTCGGGACTGCACTATCAGCTGTAACATCACTACCAGTGAGCAATGGCAGCGCGTATTTTCGAAATGAAATGGCAGAGAGCGGAACATCCACCTGAAGATGACCAGGATCTGACATTACCTCTAAAGAAACAATGGTTGTTGGCGAAGAAGTTGTCAGATAAAGAAAGGGACAGAACCTGGATTAACATTGGCCTTGCATTTCCAAGGTGGAGAGCACTGCAAGAGCTAAAGGGGCTACAATCTGACTCGGAGCTAGCTCTTCTTCTCCTGGACAGGT